>NC_041397.2:144523949-144844783 GCF_900747795.2 Erpetoichthys calabaricus | reverse complement strand
GCATTCCATGTAGTTCTTGCTCGGCGGTATACATAGGACAAACTTCAAAAAGAATCGCAACACGTATACAGGAACATCACAATGCCTTCAGAAGAAATGACTCACTATCATTGATCTATACGAATACTAAATCAACAGGACATACATTTAACTGGGACAATGTACAAGTAAAATTCAAGGCCAGTACTAAAAGTGCCAGAGAGCTGGCTGAATCCTGGTTATCAAATGAGAACGCCATCAACAGACACTTGGACATAAATCCAGGATATGCAAACTTAAGAATAACACATTCATAATAAACAAGACTTTACACCCAATACCAACCCCCCGACCACACTGACTTAGGTTTGACTAGTAAAAGCTTCTCAAAATGGAAATGACATTAGTTCTGAGTGTTGCTAACTGCCATAATGATTGCTGGCTATTTTTAAATGACAAGATGCATTTTGTACTAATACTGTTGTCTGTCTTTTTACTTTCATTTGAACAAACACAAGCTCAGATAAACGTTTAGTTGATATGATCTAGTTAGCTTTTTCTTTCATTTCTTTCTTGTTTATCTCCTGTCATCTGAGAGTGTGCTTTTCAAGCTATGAGTCAGTATACCATGTTTGTTTTAATGCTTTATTTTAAAGTTTGGCAAAGTATGCTACTGTGCTTTCTGAAATTTAGTATTTTCTAAAAATACTTTGAAATGTTATCTTTATCTTTTGTCCTTTTAACCTTTTGATATGGATCTCTGATAGAGCGTTCTTTTAATTTCAGTGTTTTTGTATTCTTTATTGTGCCCTTTATTTGATAATTTATTTGACTCAGGCGCCACCGAGAGTGGCAGCCTTTTCAGCAGCTCCATGTACGACTTTATTTTTCTACCTTTTACTTTTCTCTTTATTATTTTTGATCACTCCCATCACTTTCTTTTATGTGGATTCGTTCCGTGGACACTTACTTTTACTACGTGGACATGGATTTTTACACTCTGAGACTTGTCTATTCAAGTAGTCAACTTCAAGTGCTGAGAACAAATGCCAGTGTCGGTGTGGTTCCCTATTTACCCGACAAGGTAAGAAGGCGGTATCGTGGCAGCAGAGCCGGCACTAAGCTAAAAATGAAGCGGCTTGCGAGAAAGTGGTGTTTTTAGCCTTCTGTGATACTGGGAAGTGTGAACTCACTACCAAATAAGATCGACGAACTGGCTGCGCTGGTGAAAAATGTCAGAACCTACAGAGAATGCAGTTTGTTGTGCTTTTGTGAAACGTGGCTAACTTCCACCATCCCAGATGCTAACGTGGAGCTACCCGGGTTTAGCACAGTTACAGCGGACAGAAACACAAACACCTGCGGGAAGCACAAAGTAGGAGGTCTAGCTCTCTATGTGAATACAAAGTGGTGTAACTCTGAACATGTAAACGTCAAAATCTCCACTTGCTGTAGGGACATCGAACTGTTGGCCGTAAGTTTGCGTCCCTATTACTTGCCCAGAGAGTTTGGACACGTCATTGTTGTTATTGTTTACATCCCTCCTCGGGCGGACGTGGAGATAGCGAGTGACATCTGCGACATCTGACTGCTGTTGCTAAGTTACAAACGCAGCACCCTGAGGCGCTTGTGCTAATCCCTGGAGATTTTTACCATGTGACGCTGGACAAAACATTACCTGCCTTCTCCCAGTATGTGGATTGTAACACCCAGGGAAATAAGACTATTGACTTACTGTATGCAAACGTTAAAGATGCATACAGCGCCACCCCGCTGCCTGCGCTTGGGAAAGCAGATCATAACCTGGTTCTGCTTCAGCCTCACTACAAACCAAGAGTGAGGGAGCTACCTACAACCACATGCTCATTCAGGAAGTGTTCCCCTGAGGCAGAGCAGGCACTGAGAGACTGCTTTGGAACTACAGACTGGGATATCTTGCAGAGATCATTTAGTGAGAAAATTGAGGAGGTTGTTGACTGCACTACTGACTACATCAACTTCTGTATGGACATTGTAGTTCCAGTAAGAACAGTACGCTGCTATACTAACAACAAGCCATGGATTACAAGTGACATCAAGGGCCTTTTGAACCAGAAGAAAAGGGCTTTTAAAGGTGGTGATCCGCATGAGCTCAAGCGCGTGCAGAAGGAACTCCGAGTCCAGCTCAGGGCGGCGAAGGAGCAGTACAGGAGAAAGCTGCAGCAGAAGTTGCAGAATAACAGCATGAAGGAAGTGTGAGATGGGATGAAGATCATCACTGGCTGCAGCTCGAAGCGGGGTGCCACCATCGAGAGAGACGTGAAGAGCGCAAACCAAATGAACAACTTCTTTAACAGGTTTGACCACCCTAACCCACTCCCACCTCGGAGTACTACACCCTCCACCCATCCTTCTGCTAATACCAGCATAGGAGAGACATCCCCACCCACAATTACAGCAGTGCAGGTGAGCAAAGAACTGAGGAGACTTCGTGCCAGCAAAGCAGCGGGTCCAGTTGGAGTATTGCCACGACTGCTGAAGGTCTGTGCGCTGGAGCTGGGGAGTCCTCCACAGTGCATCTTCAACCTGAGCCTGGAACAGGGGAGAGTCCCGAGGCTTTGGAAAACATCTTGTATCACCTCAGTCCCAAAGGTATCGCGTCCTAGCGAGCTGAACGACTTCCGGCCTGTCGCTCTTATGTCGCATGTGATGAAAACCATGGAGTGGCTGCTGTTTCACCACCTGAGGCCACAGGTACGACACGCCCTCGACCCTCTGCAGTTCGCATACCAGGAGAAGGTGGGAGAGGAGGATGCCAAAATCTACATGCTACACCGTTCCCTCTCCCACTTGGACAGAGGCAGTGGTGCTGTAAGAATTATGTTTTCTAGACTTCTCTAGCGCCTTCAACACCATCCAACCTCTGCTCCTTATGGACAAGCTGACAGAGGTGGGAGTACATTCATACTTAGTGGCATGGATTGTGGACTGTCTTACAAACAGACCTCAGTATGTGCGTCTCGGGAACTGCAGGTCTGACATTGTGGTCCGCAACAAAGGAGCACCGCAGGGGACTGTACTTTCTCCGGTCCTGTTCATCCTATATACATCGGACTTCCAATACAACTCGGAGTCCTGCCACGTGCAAAAGTTCGCTGACGACACTGCTATTGTGGGCTGCATCAGGAGTGGGCAGGAGGAGGAGTATAGGAACCTCATCAAGGACTTTGTTAAATGGTGAGACTCAAACCACCTACCCCTGAACACCAGCAAAACCAAGGAGCTGGTGGTGGGTTTTAGGAGGCCTAGGCCCCTCCTGGAACCCATGATCATCAGAGGTGACTGTGTGCAGAGGGTACAGACCTATAAATACCTGGGACTGCAGCTGGATGATAAATTGGACTGGACTGCCAATACTGATTCTCTGTGCAAGAGAGGACAGAACCGGCTATACTTCCTTAGAAGACTGGCATCCTTCAACATCTGCAATAAGATGCTGCAGATGTTCTATCAGACGGTTGTGGCGAGTGCCCTCTTCTACGCAGTGGTGTGCTGGGGAAGGAGCATAAAGAAGGACACCTCACGCCTGGACAAACTGGTGAGGAAGGCAGGCTCTATTGTAGGCATGGAGCTGGACAGTTTGACATCCGTGGCAGAGCGACGGGTGCTCAGCAGGCTCCTATCAATTATGGAGAATCCACTGCATCCACAGAACAGTATCATCTCCAGACAGAGGAGCAGCTTCAGCGACAGACTGCTGTCACTGTCCTGCTCCACTGACAGACTGAGGAGATCGTTCCTCCCCCAAACTATGCGACTCTTCAATTCCACCGGGGGGGGGAGGGGTAAACGTTAACATTATTCAAAGTTATTGTCTGTTTTTACCTACATTTTTATTACTCTTTAAAATTGTTTTATTTTTTTGTATCAGTATGCTGCTGCTGGAGTATGTGAATTTCCCCTTGGGATTAATAAAGTATCTATCTATCCATCCATCCAGTGCAAGTCTGAGTTCCATATTGTTATTTTACATCTTTTTCATGATTTATCCAAGTTTATGATCATGGAGCACATTGAGTGCAAGGCAGAAATGACCACTGGGCAGAGTAGCAGTCCATTACAAGCCGTACACACTTGTATCTAACACTGATATCAGTGAATGTATACAAACCTCTCCTTTCATTTGACTTTGTGATTTACAAGCTAAGAATCTGTATACCCTGTTTGTTTCAGTGCTTTGTATTTTACAGTTTTCCAAAGTATGCTGGGCCAGGATTTCAATGTTCTACTTGAGCGGCATTAGTTACTGACAACCATGACTGCAACGGAATCTTCAACTATTTGACCCAAGCCTAGTTTATTATTTGCTCGCCCATATAAGAGATGCTGCATTGGTTGCAGTGTTTAAAGAAAGAATAAATATTTACTCTGTAACTGGAGTGCTAGGTTGTTGTACCGTGTTAGCCATTATGAATGTAGTGAGAAGTCAAGCAAAATGACACCTTTTTATTGTTTATTTATTCTATATTGTTTATTGTTTATATTATTTATTTTAGTTAGCCAATAAAGGTGTCATTTTGCTTGACTTTCACTATCTTCTTAACTGGAAAATGGACCTTCAAGTAGATTATAAAACAAAAGTATCATGGTTGATAAACAGAGTGTTCATCACATTCTGTAAGTGTCATGGGCACTAGTGTGCACTGTAGTATGTTTTGGAAAAGCAGGGTAGTCAGGGGCCTAGGTTAGATTAGACTTTGACTTGAAGTCTTTTCATTGTGTTTTTCTTCTCTTTTACAAACTGTTGATAGATTAATATTTGATACCATTAATGATAGAATATTAATCAAAATGAAATAAAGACAGGCATTTTTCTGTTAAGCAAAAAATGTAATAGTGCTTTGTGCCAGAACATAAAATATATCCCTTAATTTATAATAGTGGTTTTGGGTAAAGCTGAAAATTAGTCCCATTCACAACTTAAGTATGTTTAATTAGGGATAAAAACTGCATGGATGTTGAGATTCATTTATTTCTGTATAAAAGAAAAGAAAATCATAAAATCTGAAATAAATATGACATTAAATAATACCAGCAGTGTTTCAGCATAGTACTAAAAGATCACTGTACATGCTGGAATGCTTAAATATGGGGAGTTGTGCTCTGTTTACAATGACAAGATAATTCCAGTGTTACAGCATTTATCTATAGTTTACCTTTTGTTTGCACTGAAATAATAATTTTATGGTGCTTTACACAAATATTCAGCAATTGTTTGTTCCATCCATTTTCCACCTCGCTGAATCCGAACACAGGGTCATGGGGGTCTGCTGGAGCCAATCCCAGCCAACACAGGGTGCAAGGCAGGAACCAATCCCGGGCAGGGCACCAACCCACCTCAGGACACACACACACGCACACACTAGGGCCAATTTAGGATTGCCACTGCACCTAACCTGCATGTCTTTGGACTGTGGGAGGAAACCCATGCAGACATGGGGAGAACATGCAAACTCCACGCAGGGAGGACTCGGGAAGCGAACCCGGGTCTCCTGACTGCGAGACAGCAGCGCTACCACTGCACCACCGTGCCACCTTCAAATTAACAATATGAGGTGATAATTATTCAAATACCTGTTGTAGCATAAGATTTGTGTTGAAGAAATCTGTAAATTCAGCAGTGGCAAGACCTAACCACAGTGACTTGCAGACTGTAATGCATAGGATATGCAAACGTGAATGTAAAAAAGATAGATTTCCATCAACACATTCTGATGGGCAAAACGCACAATCTTAAAGTCTAAAGATATAGAAAGCAGTAAGAAACCATGAGGCACTGTGCTCCTAATTGTATAGATCTCATATCCTTTCATGGAGTCTTGTTGCATGATATGCATTCCATAGCCATTGTTGTACAGTTTACTAGTGAACTAATATTCACTGCACTGTGGAGATGAAGACTGAGGCAATTGTGGCCATCTTCTGCAGGCAATCCTTCCAAATTTAACTGTAGCTTACACTAAAGCTATATTTATATTTACACTGGGAAATCAAAAATTTCTAAATTCCACATGATTGTGTGAAGGGGGACATAGTGGTTAGTATGGTTTCCAAAATGTGTTTGATTTTTTTTTATAAACCCCTATAATACCCACAGATGTTCAAATTATTGCCAGTTTTATACCGCTATATAACTGGTTTAGAAACAGATTTGTATGTGCTTTGAGAGTGAAATAATAATAAGAGATTAATTGCATTTAAATAGTGTTCTACACAGCCTTGATAAATAGAGGTTTTGCATTCATCCTCTCATTGTAATGAGCATGTCTACAGATGTCCATCAGTCCAAGCATCCATCCATTTTCTAACCAGTGTATATACAGTAGTTTAGTATTGTGAGGGAAGACCTTAAACATATGTTTGGGATGTGGAAGGATTAGCGGCACTAACAACAAGAAAGCATTGAGACAAAATTCAAATTAAGTGGCTATTTGGCTTGTTTGCACTGGCAGTGACATGAGTTGCTCCATTTGTTAATACTAAAATAACATTTATTTAGTACTTCAATGTTTCAAAGGAACAAGGCATGTTTTCCTATTCATACATGTACTGAGTTAACAGGAACGTGTTATCACGGAAACATGCAGGTAGTGGGACAATCAAAATGACACAATTCCTTACTAAATATGAATCTGCAATCACTAAATTTGTCATTTGTTTGGCCTTTAAAAGTGAACTAATGGTACGTTAAGGAAAGTAATGCTTTATCACAGTTATAAATTTACTGAATACAGTAATGATAGCAAAGTGAGTCTCTTCATTTTGTAATTTCACACAGGCCTCAGCAATAACAGTCTGATCTCTCACATACGAAACAGAAACCTTTCAAACATCAAAACAAAGGCTGTTATACAGGAGTTCTGAAATAAAGGACTAATGTAAATCTGACAAGTTTGATTTCACTCGGGAAGCTTTAAAGTTGAGGCAAATATTTAAAAAAAAAAAAAAAAAAGAGGGACAGATTTAGAAAATTAAAGCACCATGAGATTCTGACATTTCAAATTTGAATTAATTAAACTTATCCATTAAATATTACTCTTTAGTAATGTTGAGTTGCTACATATAGACCACAGCCTTGGTTGCCACGCAGAGATTCTGTTTAGGGAAGACACCCCTGCGGAGGCGGCTGAATGAAGAAGAGACTTGTTGAAGGCAATTCACAATCTCTTCAGTCACAGAGGCATCACTAGAGATTGTTTTTGAGGTAAGGGAATGATTGCATGTCCCCCAATGTCGCATTGCCAGTTTTGATGCCCGTTGGAGGATCTGTGTGGTGGAAGGCAGTCTGAAGAGTCAGCCTCTTGGACGTGCTGATTTCCTGGCCCATCTAGGAATAGGCCAAGCATATGGATGCACCAGTCTACTGAAGGATTTCTGGGTAAAGTGTTATGCCAGCAGCATCATCGGCATACTAGTGCTCATATATAATTGTTGAGGAGTTTTTTGAGTGGGCTGACAATCTTCAGAGGATGAAAATATTGCTATCCATTTGTTACTGGATCTGCACTTCGTCAGTGACATCCAATGCATTTCTGGAGAGAAGGTCGATAGCATCAAGGTAAATGTTGAAGAGCACTGCAGCCAAGACACAGCCTTGCTTAACACTAGCAATGGTTTTTGAAGGGAGCAGATGCTTCCCCGCCAACAAGGCCATTCATGTTAATTCCTTCATGGAAGAGACTGAGTATAGTGAGGAATTTTAGGGGACATCCTAACTTATTGAGCACTTCCCAAAGAATCTTACAATTGATGAAGGTGAAGTTGATGTCTCTCTGGTGTTCTCAAGCCTTCTTCAATAGTTGGTGGGTGACAAAGATCATATTGATCATGCTGCATTTGGTCAAAAGCCAGTTTGTGACACTGGAAGTACTCCAGAGTCTGCAATGTGACAGCGAAGCATAACACAGGCAAGAACTTGTCCAGTAACATCCAGCCGTGAAATACCACTGTCCAATTGGTCCATCTTGTAGATGGTGATGATGGTAGAATGTTTCAATGAATCAGAAATTTTGCGGAGCTTGCAACACAGATTGAAGTTTGGACTTCCTGGAGAGTTGGACATTCATCTAGCTCAGGGACATGGAGAAACATGAGGGGTCTCCTCAAAAATGACATTATTTGCTGAGTTTATTTAGATCAAGAGTTCCTGAAAACTGCAATGCCCAGTGATCCATGATCTTCTGCTTGTCATTGAGGATTGTTGCGCTATCTGCAGACCAGACTGGAACAACGTTGCATCGAACTGAACCATAAATTCATTTGATAGCATTGTAGAACTCGTAGGTCTTGCTCTCATCGGCAAAGTGTTGGATTTCACCAACTTTGTTGATCTATTAGTCACTCTGGTTTAATAGACTGTGCTGTGTAACTGATTTAATTATTCTCCACATCCACAGGAGGGAAACCAATGATGAATGCTGCATTCTTGCCCACCAGAAGGAGGAGAATCTTGTCTGTGGCCTCATCAAACCAGTCTGGTTTCTTTTTCCTTGCAGAATTCACAGGCTTTTTAAGAGCAGGATTAGAAGGCTGTGAGCAGCAAGATCCACATTTCATCAACATCGGGATTGGTAGTAATGATGTCCCCACGTGTGGTAGAGATTGGGATATGTTTAAGCTGAGCTTGCAGATGAGTTGTAAATGCTTCTCTGGTGTTCATGCTCGCAATAGATGCAATATCTTGTGGTGTGGCTTGGTAGGTTGTCTTCTAGTAAGTGGTCTGAATACAGCATGGAGGATGTCCAGAGTCTACCCAGAATTCTGCTTCTTGCCTCTCTCGTATGATCGGGACATCCTAGAGATCACACTGATGGAGAATATCGTAGTCCAGAAGCTGCCAGGTTCTTTGTATCAAGGATGCATGCATTTCATCTTGAGTTTATTGGGGAGCTGAAACATTGCATTGATAATGGACAAGAGACTCCTTTAAGGGAAACATAGAAGTTGTCTTTTTCTTCCTCTGTAGAGTCCAGCGTGGGAACATATGTGCTGATGATTGTCATATGGGAGCATTTTACCAGGGTAATTAAGCACAAACTGATGTCAATGGGAGCTCCGGAATTTTTGGGAAGAGTTCATTCTTCACATCAAGGCCAATTCCGTGTATCAGGATCTTTTATCTTGCCTGAATTAACAATTCTTCCATCTTTACTATCCCAGAATGACTTCATGCTGCACAGTTAGAGGGGTCTGGTTGAGGATTGACCTGTGATATGTTTTTCCTTCTTCTCACTTCTCTTTAGTGCTTTATATCATGTTGCAGTAGACTCCTCTTTGGGGTGTGCGAGCTATTCTGCTATCAAATTTATACATGCTTTTTTGTTTATTTTTTTTAAGCCGTCTCAATCCAGACTGTGTAGATTATAGCATGACACTATGAAGTTTTGATATTGAGTCCATCATTGTTGACAACACATCTAGTGGTACATAGAGTTTTGCTGCAGAACATTGAGAATGTAAAGAAGATGGTAGAGACCTAATAACCAAACAAAATAATCACTATAATTTTTTATATGTAAGAGAAAAATGACCATGCTGAGTACTAATCATAAAAAATATACCAACCATCCGTTCATCTGCCAAACCTACTTTATCCTGAGTAGGATTATATGGAAATTGGAACCTTTCACATCAAGTAATAGGGTGCATCGCTGGAGCAATTCCTTGACAGGGTACCAGTCCATCGCAGGTTTAACACACACACACACACACACACATATACATCCTCTGAGCCAATTTAGCAATCCCAGTTCATGTAACCTACTTGTCTTTGAACTGTGGAAGGAAACCCACATGGACATGGGGAGAACATCCAAACACTACTCAGGGAGGACTACTTTGTGTGTTATTGTGCTGTGCCGCCCTATAACAAATAAACCTTGTGCTCGTAAAATAAGTTTCCAACATTAAAATGAAAGAGACTTCTCTGATATTTAAATCTTTGCTGTTTTGCTTTGACACATATGTGGAACTGCCTGACCACAAAGCATTACATTAGTTAATTGTGCTTAAAGTGAATTTGTGAAATAGCTTTTAAAAATTCTGCCAAGTAAGAAGTCAGCTTAATTTCACAATTCTTCTAATATGTAGGAACGCAAGTTTTAGTAATTGTGTACAACTGTGATTACTGTAAAATCTATGATTAAGTAATGCCTAAAGTGCGTTACTATTTTCATCTGTTAATCTAGAGTATTAATCAGAGGATTCATTTTATAGAGCTTTCTTATATTGCATAATACTTTCAGTCCATATTGAGTAGAGGTTTGCCATTTTCTTATTTCAGTGTCCATCTATACTTTTGCATATTGTAAATGAGGATAGTATGTGTTCTCATTAATCCATTTTGAGTTTACCTTCACTTTGGTTAACATTGTTTTGAGTGGAGCAGCTATGTCTCTCTCTCTCTCTCTCTCTCTCTCTATATATATATATATATATATATATATATATATAATTACAGTAGCTTCACATATGAACTGTAGTGTTTTTATCCATTTACCCCGCACTGTAGTATTAGTCTATATACTGTATGTCTGAGGTGCTTAGAATGTTAATTAAATTTAAAATGCTGTTTTTATTTGAAATTAATTATAGTTTTGATTCTGAAGTAAATATTTATTTTGAAGGGAAGGAGTAGATCAAAAGTTGGTAGTACAATAAGAGAATTTTCTTGTATCTGTTAATACTATGAGTGTCAATCGAACATAAAGTTTGAAAGGACGTAGGACCTTTCACAATTTTGTGAAACCCTACTGACTTAATCGGTGTGTTTCTACAACAGTTTATATAGTCTTCAACCAATAAGGTTACTTCAGTGGTACTGATCGTAGTTTATGCGGCTTATAACCCCATTGTGGATTCTGGGAGTTTGTTTGTTTTTTAGCCCTTCGGCCTCATTTCAGATTTTTGGAGAAAGGACATTTTTAAAACTAATTTAAACAATGGTTTTCTGTCCTTGAATAAACTAGATAAGATGTAGTTTTGCAACAGAGTTAATTTTTTTTTTTTCTTTTTTTTTTTTTTTTTTCCTTCATGTACACTTAAGGGAGGGCTACATTTACGAACACTTATAACTCCAAGGCCAATCAACGGGGTCAAAGATTAAACAATCCCCAAATGCAAGATTTGCGTATTTAGTATGGGAACAAAAAACACACAGTCGCATGGAAAGTAAATACTGCAAGTTTGGGAACTGATAGTCAAAATGCTAGATGCTGAACCCAACGTGTGAAACAAAATTAGTTGCTTAATACAATTTCCTTGTTTCCATGCCTGTGTTATAAAAGTTGTCAATGTGAGAACACATGCTGTATTTAAAAGTTATCATTGTGCGTGTCACTGGAACAGGCAAAATGTTGAGGACCCATTTTATCTGGTCTGTCCAATGTTGCTTTGTTATTTATAATACTTGACTTGATTCAGTAGTGTAATTTTGATTTAATATATCGATATGCAGTTTGATGAGGAAGCTAGAGTTCTGTGTAAAGTGCATTGTGGTTGGAGAGAAGGGGAGAGGCTAGAGTCAAGGAGCGAACAGTTTTGTTATTTCTTAAATTGCTTTCATCTTCAAATTGGCTAATCCTTTAAATGTTTTTATTCACATACATAGTATTTGTTTGTATGACCCCTGTTTCATTAAGAAAATGGATATTAAATTTTAGTGATTAAATTATTAATTATATCTGCTGTATTTCCTAGCCATTGGATATTTATTAGACACTATTTTAGAATGTTTAGATACAATTTAGTCAATTTAGTCTTATGTTTTAATGTAAAACACAATACAGTCATGGGCCTCCTTTAGTCAAAATCTTAATTTACTTTTATGCTGAGCTATGACCTGTAGGTGTTTCCTGCTATGTCTATTTTTAATTAATTTTAAATTTGTGGCAAAATTTTTAATTTGAGACGCTTTCACGGTTTTATTGTGGGTATAAGTCTGGACTAAACTAAAATGTGGGATACTATATAGTATGCCTTTACAGTCATAGAGTAGGAGCCTGTAGTTGCTCTAAATAGTTAACTAGGCAGCCATATATTTGGAGTGGACAAAAAGATTGAGACCATCCATGTATTATGTAAAGAGTTGTAATTATTTAAATAGATCAGGGGTCGGCAAACTTTTGGTGGCAGGCTGAATTGTCAATAGTGATTCATACAGCTAGCTAGCTGCATATAAAACCAAGATAAGACTATGAACCAAGATAATTTAACACAGATGTTAACTTTAAAAATAGTCGTTTCAAGATATGATTTAATTAAAAGCTATTAAGAGTGATTCTCAAATGCCAATGTGAGCAATTTTAAAAGTGATCTCACTATGACACTGTTTTAGTTACAACATGGAACTGCGCGTTTCTGCTCAAACTGTTGATATGAAATTAATAACTGGTTTTCACAATTCATTCATTATGAGGATTTGAATCTGTAAGTTTTCTTGTATATATGCTTTCAGTAATTTTCATTATTGAAAAGACCTGCTCACACAACTGTATTTGCTATATTAAATATATGGTAAAAACTTAATTATTTATGGATTATAGTGCATAGCAGCTTATTACACTACACCAGCCAATAGCAACATTGTATTGTTGAGAATGGATGGAATGTTCGGTAGTTCTAAAATAAAAACAGGACTGATTGTGCCAGTGTCAAAGGCTGAATGTGACCCGTGGACCATAGTTTTCCGACCCCTGACATAGACTATACTTTTTTAGATGCAGTCCAGGATGCAGTCTCGCCAGTAAATAGCAAAGAATGCTATCATTGATTTCATATTTCGGTTCACCAGCTCATTGAGATTACATTGCCTAAGGTACGCTGTGTTCTTTGAGTGAACTACTAGCCATTGCTTACAGGAGTCTTCAACCATTGCTGACGGTGTTTTTTTTCACCCACGCATTGCATGAATACTTCTTCCTTAAGGTTGGATCAGGTTTTCTTGGTTGTGGCATGAACCAACATGAGTAGCACCACCCACCTAGTAAAATACTCCATAACTATCATCAAGAAGGTCTTGCTGTCTCTCCTGATTGGAAATGGTCCCATTAAGTCCATACCTAAACAGTCCCTGTTGATAGTATGGTGACTAGCTGTAGCTGTTCAGAGGGTATTCCAGTTGGGGACTTGTACACACAGTACATGGGAAAAGACGTCCTTGCAAACCTATTGGCCAACATGCCCTATCTAAGATCTTAAATAGTATCATTTTAAGTTAAAGGTAGGTACTGATCTTTCTTTCTTCGTAGTATTGTAGGAACTTGGGGACATGCATCTTGAGATTCACCAAATGATAATGATAGCACCGATCCTTTGTTGACATACAGTAGTATAGCACTTCTGGATTTCCTTACATGGGCAGGTCTTTCCCCACTACCCTCTCTCAGTCCCTGACATATAGGACTGGCAGCTTGAGACTAGACTATGTTCTGCATGCTCAGGGGAAGATCAGGTTGTTTGAGAATACTCTTCTCTGCTGGACTGGATTTGTCATCCAGATGCATGAAGTAGTAACGCAAGTTAGTACTTTTGATGAAGCACATTAAGGGGGTCTGTGGCAGTGTAGGGTGTTAAAAAATAAAAATGGTGCAGCTCAGGCACTGTGGGTGTGGGTGCATGTGATAGTGTAGCTGGGCAGCCCTGAAGTACTTAATGATGTGTGATTAGTACAACCAGTTTCTTTATTGATGCTCCTCAGGTTGTAGTTAAGGCACCTGCACACACAAGAGTATAAAAAGGAGCCTAAGCAGGTTAGAGAAAGTAGAAAGATTTGAAAATTAAGAAAAAGATGTAAGAAAGAAAATAGGGAGAAAAATCAAAGTTGAGTGTTTTGTTGTCAAGAGAAAGGAATATTGGGCAAGCAAGCTGGTGTAATGGGTAGGATGCTTGGCATTCAGAAGTTGGCTCCATGGTGAGTGAGCGGTACAATGCTTATGGGGTAGGGATGTTTTGTTACTGGAGGGCTTCAGGAGATCATCCTATGGATTTTAATGCAAAGGTGGTGGGATGATGGAGCTGAGCTTGAATGCCCAAACGGTGACCAACTGAGATGGCTGGGATCATAGCTAGTTCAAAGAGTTGACCATGCTTGATGGAGTCTGTGCTACTGTCTGAGCAAACCTGGCAAATGAGCAGAGGCTGAAAAGAATCAGAGGGGCACAGAGGCTTAGAACAGTATGAGATGTAATTGATTTTATCCCTCTGATTTTCTTATTCCTGTTTTTATTCTTTTGAATTATTTATTGATTACTTATTAACTGATTAGAACACCCAATGATGAAGCATTTATTTCTTTTGGAATTATTTATTAATTAGATTAACTGCACTGCACATTATTTTGTAGGACACTGCTAAAATACAACTGCGTCATGCACTTCTTTTGCTGCTATCCTTGTTGTTATGACCCAGATGGCTGGGGAAATAAGGACACATGTCTATCAGGTTCAAGAAGGTTGTTAATGCCAGATGTGGGCACCTCAGGCATCCCACTTCAAACCAAATTGCTATGAGCCTTCCTCTTGACCTTATGGACCCCACTGCCTGGTAACATACTCCAGTCATCTGGACCATGACTGGTAGATGGTAAGCTCTACTGACACCAATGAGTGCATTCTTAACAACAAGGACATTGACAGGTGGCAACCTTCCTGTGGATACAGAGCCACAACCTTGCCCTTTTTCCCCTGCACCCTCCTCTCAGCAAGAAACAATTTCACTTTTGCACATTGCCTAAGTTACTCACGAGACTCCTTTGAGCTTTTCTTATAAGCTGTATTTTGTTAAGTTAAAAGTGGTGCCAGTATCTACATCTGCCTTGCCAGTAACATGTTGTACCTGAACAGGCACGGTATAAAATAAAATTCATAAAAAAATATTTTACTGGTATCCTAAAGATAGTAGAAAATCTGTGGATACAGATGT
Organism: Erpetoichthys calabaricus; assembly: GCF_900747795.2. NCBI lineage: Eukaryota > Metazoa > Chordata > Cladistia > Polypteriformes > Polypteridae > Erpetoichthys > Erpetoichthys calabaricus. The sequence goes on along the minus strand of NC_041397.2, from coordinate 144,829,846 downwards.
TCAACACAGATTAGCAAATCTGTATATGTAAAAGGAAATAGGATATCTGATTTTCTGTGAATTTGTAAATGTCTTAAAGGTGTAATGTGTGTGTATGGTGTTGTATTTTAATAGTATAAGAAAATTAGCAGTAAGTGCTGTGCAGTTCAACCTGATTAGTAAGTTGTTGAAAACTGGAAGGTAGCCATGTCTTATTCTTCGTTTGCTGGCAGCAGCATTAGTAGTATGAGCAAGTAAATGAGTGAAAAACTGTACTTTTATTCATTTGAGAGAGGTGAATACCTTCTATCTAATCTATCTGAGTAGCAGAATGTTAATGAGCATTCCAAAATTTAAGAAGTTCATCAGTGTTCACAGTTAATCATTTGTACATTTGTTATTTACTAAAAAAAAAATAAAACAAATACAACACATTATACTGGTATCTAATCTTTGATTATACCATCATATGGTCTTTTGGCCATCCACTCCTAGCTTGCAGCATGGTGACACTGACAGAGGGTTCAGTTGAGGCTTTTTTATTCTACTACTAACCCTATCGGCAGCTCAGACTGTTTCCATTATACATCAGAGGTTTATTAACATATCAAATGACATCACCCCCCTCATTGTAGCCGTCACACAAAGGTCATATGTATTAGGGGTGGGCAATATAGCCTCAAAATTATAAATTTGTTATGATATTTATAACAATATAGGAAAATACTGGACAATGTTTTATTGGTGGTTGCAGTTTCTCCATTCTTTTTTTCCCAATGAGCTACTGTTTTTGATGACAAACTGCCTGATTCGAAGTGTGAATCTATTGCCTCAAGGTGCCAGCAGCAGCATTATAGCACACTAGTGATGACACAGCATTTTATACACTATTCAGTGACTAAGCATAAGTCAAGTGTAAACACAAAAGTAGACTAGGTAGTGTTTTCCCTGGAAATCTTAAATAAAAGTATAACATGCCTGCCTAATAGTTTAGTTTAACAATAATAATAACTAAAGTAACTTAACCTTGTATTTTTTCAGGTGCCTGCATAATATTGTCACCTAATAAAACTGACCTCAAATTGTAAGTACAAAAGTAAACCAATCACAGCACTCCAAACACACCTTCAGTCATACTCATTACATACTCATTAAATACTCATTACATATAAAAAATAAAATAAAAATGCTGTCAAACCTTAATCAGGGAAAAACTTTGCTGAAGATCTTGGTCTATAGTATGTGAATATTAGAATAGCACATCAAGACACCCTTACCCTAATTTGTTAAGCAATAAAAGGTCAGTAAACATGATTAGGAATGTGAAGGTTTCCAAAGTTCTGAAAATTTATTAATATAGCTATATTTGATTCACTAATTATGTTCAGCACTACAAAGAGCACAATATTATTAGGGGTGTGAGATATTGATAAAAAATTATACCTTGATATTTTCTGGGACTTTGACCATAATGATAATTAGATGCTATTTTGCATCTTTTAAAAATGTGTTTGTAAAAGTTTTACTGATCTAGCTTGGTGTTGTTAATTGTAGCTTACTAATGAGATTAATGGAAACTACACTTAAGGAAAACAGGTCTTAATTATTTACTTAAAAATGAAGTAAAATAACACAAAAACATTAAAATCCCCAGTCAAAATATTACTGAGATCAAACGGTGCAAGTGTGAGTATACCATTTCAAAGTGGCCTACAGGATTTACACAAAAGACCAACAGAACTACTATAATGAGAGTATTTTAAACAGACGCTTACCCTTAATGTAAACAAGATATGAATCCAAAGGGAATGAAATACTAATCATAATTGAACTATAGGGCATGAACATTGCAGTCTGGATAAACATAAACTGCTCTGCTGTAAGGTGAATTGTGCAGCATACAAGCAAGAACTAAAATCTAACACATTCTACTCTACAAATCCAAAGTTCTGTCAAACACTGCACAGGGAAAAAACTATAGATAGATAGATAGATAGATAGATAGATACTTTAGCATTTGTAAACAAGTTCTATCCATTATTGCACAAAGATATCCAAAAAATAAAACTGTAAAATTTTACTGAGGAATTTTCAAGTTGTGTGACAGAACACCATTCTGTCCACAGCATCTGGCTTCAGAGCAGCACGGTTACATGTTACATTTCCTCCGGTGCTGAAAGCCCTCTCAGAAGGGCTGCTTGCGGCAGTAATGCACAGGTACTTTTTTGGGGAAATGTATTTCTTGTGTTTTCCACCACTCAAATGGATTTTCATCACTCTCCACCTCCGGTATCATCAAGTAGCTCTTGATCTTTTTTTTAATAGCAATGTGCAAAGACTTGCCTTCTCTGAATTCCTGCAGTTGAGGGGCCTGGGGTAGGGCTGTCTTCTTCTGTCACCATAGCCGAAAGTTCTGTCGTAACAGCATCCCAACATTTTCCTGTGTTAGGACAAGATACCTGTGCTTTTTGTCTGTAGTTAACACATGATGAATGGCCTTTTCTTAATTAATAAATCTCTCTGTCGTGTTATGTTAAGCCCCATTTTGTTGGTGTCTCTATGCTCTGGACGTTTCAGCTGCACTTGTGCATCAGTAAGTGCTTTCTTCTTTTTCCAGTTATTGGGGAAAAGCTCCGACCACCTTTTTGTAAACTCCAATGGCACTGTCAATTCTTAGATCCCGTGTGTTCCTCTCTGGAAAACATTTAATTTAAAAAGAAAAACATTATGAGCAAGTTGAATGTTGTGCTGGTATGTAATAATGACATTATAATATTATTTTATATTACATTCACATTAGTTATATTACTTTGTCATTAACAGCTTTACCTACTGCCGCTGTTCCTTTTTGTATTTTTAAACATCCTAATAAATACAAGATAACTGCAATTTAAGGGAAAATTTATAGAGGAATCCAAATTACTGACCAACGGCACTATGAAGCATATGTCCAAAACAAGGAAGCCTCTTTCAGTTGTTAATCCAGAGTGCACTGACATTTGCCCTGCTGTCTGTTGTAATGCAAACTGTGTGGTCTTCTCACAGCGACCATCTTTCACACCTTCCACAATGATGTTGTCTTCAGGGAAACAGGATGTTTGCAAAGTAGCTTTACAGCTGCCAGGTTTCATCAATGAAATGCACTGTCAAGGTATGGCTTGGATGTTCAGCTTGACCATAAATATGTTGTTTTCGCGAAATGTGAAGCCTTCTGCAGTTTATGCATCGGAGTTTGGTGACATGAATCATACAATTTAGGTAGAGCTGTTTGACTGAGATATTTTTGTCCAGGCATTGTGTATCTTGGGTCTAAATTATTCAGATGTTGTTTGAAACCATCCCTCTCAACCGCCTGAATTGGCACCGTATGTTTTGCAATGTAATTGGTGACAGCATTTGTTATATCATGCCATCTGTTGCTTTTCTTATGGTATGGCACATTTTTGCAGAATGATTCTGCTAAAATTTGCTGAGTGTGTATTTGTGCTTGTCCCTTGGGTGATTTAGACTTGTTATGGACAGCTGACTCCTGAAGCTTTTCGTATTCTTGATATTCTCTGTGGTGTTTAGTTTTGCAGATAATGAAACAATTTGGTTATCAAGCTGTCTTTAACGGCAACTGATTTTTGACGTAGTTTGCAGATTGCTTTCTTTTGAGCAATGTCAGTCTTTTCAAAGCCAATCCACCTCTTTGTGATTGAGGATGATCCACGTCTTGCAATTAAATCTAATGACATTGATTGCAAGACTGTTTTATTACCTGGAGCCTTTATTAGGCAGCTATGCTAGCTTAACTTGCGGTGCGCAGATCATGCATGTCTGTGTGTTCGCTTTGTGCTCGAGCAGTAGTTTATCCTATTAAAAGTAAGAGTATCTAAGCCTCACAACCAAAGTTAGCTGTGACTTGAAAGATTTTCTGTTTAACAGACTTTCCATATATGAATGTGACAGATTTTTTGTTGAAGTGTACAACACTATTCTATTAAATTTGAAGCATCAGACATCAATATTCAAACCAAAATGGCCAAAAACGGGTTATTCTTACATGGCTGTAGAATTGTGTGGATGGTGCGTAATCAAACATCCTGAACTCATCCTAGGCTTTAAGATATAGAGTGCCCATTCTCTGATCCTAGGTCACCTACTTCTGTTTCATGCATGATAAGATGACAGATGAACGGTGACCATTCAATAAATCAGGCTTTGTTAGCTAATAGCGAAGTTCTCCCAGTAGCTTATCGAGATACTTTTTACAGTAAAGTTTTCTGCTTCTAGAGTAGACACATTTAATTTTTTCTAGATTTTTAATACCATACGTTTAACCTTAATTTACACCTATGCCCTAGAGTCTATGATTCTCTGTTTACTGAAAGAATTATGTTTTTCAGTGCCTTTGCAAATGTAGAACTTTTTTTTTTTTTTTAATCTTTCTGGGGTTACAAACTTACCCTTTCAAATAAGGGCAGGATCACTGTTAATCCATTTAAATAGGTTTCTATTACATTATGTTTTTAATATGAAATCTTTAAGAGGAAAGCGTATTTTTAACTGATCATGTAAAAAACGCTTTTCACACCAAACAGAATCCTTATACAATTTAGTTTCTCCAATTACCTGCAATTGCACGGTCTTGCTAACTAACATTTAAGTTGAAACCATTGTGCACAATAGGAAGACACATTTTTTTTATGTTTTTGTCATATTAGGTAATGTCACTACTTTAAATTCAAAGACCTACTTAGACCAAAAACTGAAACTGATGTGGTTTTGACAGAAAATACCAGAATGCCACTGATGCCTGAACATATCAACCACTTGCGGTGATACTGGTGAAAAGGAAGAAATGATGAAGCAAGAAACAACGTTAAAGACAGAGGATACAATACTAGCCTTTCTGGGAATTTATACACATTTTTTAAGATTTACCAGAAACCTCCCTGCATTTGTTATACCTAACATACATTCCTATATTGAGAATTTGACAAGCAATTTGCTACTGTATCTGATTGCTTTAAGTTGCACATAAGTTCTAGCTGAGGGTGTTTTGGTCATAAAGAGTGAAAAATTCAGAATTATATGAGTGTCTTTTAACAGTGAAATTTCTTTGTTTTCCAGGTGTATGGAATTTGGACAGTTGTGACTTGTCAATGTATCCTGAGTTTGAGTAGTCGTAATGTTACACTGGAATCCTGGTGAAAGGTACGGTGTTCAGTAGAAAAATTCCACATTTGTCTTGAGGGAGAACCTTTAAAAAGGGAATGCTTAATTGACAACAGTATGAAAGTATTACAATTTTTATTTGTGGCCTCAAAGAACTTTTGTATGCTTATTTTTCTTGCATTTTCTGTTTTAATGAGACCTTAAAGGACCCAATACGAAGTAATGGCTTTATGATATAAAAAGGATTCCTTTAAACTGCACTGAAAGCTGCAGTGTGAACTTAGTTCCTTAGAACCAGACCTAGCCCACAACAGTCACAGTAGAAAGCCTGTATTCTAGACATTGTGGTTTACCTGGAAAGAGGGACTTTTTCTTCCTTTTCTGTACATGTGTTTATGAATGAGATTTACAGTGTTTTAGGTTTTCTCAAGTATAGATTAAAGTGAAAATCATGCCCAGCACAGTTACCTGTGTGAGCCAAGGAGTACTTGACAGATCTTGGGATAGTGGGGTTAGGAGACTCTGTTTGGGAGCTGCTACTTATAGGGTACTTATCCCTTTTCTCCTGTTCCAGTGTTTTGGCTGATTCAGACTGAAATGGCACCCTAATGATCATTTGGGTTTGTTTAAGTATTAACTGTGACTAGAGTGTTCAGGTAATAATATTGATTAGACCTTTTATAAGAAAGGCCTTAAGGGTATATTTGATTCTCTTCTCCTGGCCACTGAGGGTCTAGTGAATTTGGTTGAGCAAATAAGTTGTCTGATATGTCAGACACTTTGAATGGCTTCAGTGTTTGTTGTCATTGTCATCCTCCCATTTGATACAGTGAAGCTTCTGCAGGGTCAGTTGATGGACTCTTCCAAGAGTATTTAGGTGTTTTTCACCATTTTTTTAAGGTATTCCAAGTCTCACTACCATACTGGAAAATAACAGACGACCTTATACACTGCTACCTTGGCTACCTTATTTAGTTTCATGAATGAGCTGCTACCATAGCCAATGCAGTGTTGAACTTTCTTCTTGTTGTCTTTTGGACCCAGTAATGTTGTTAGTAAGTCCCAGAGTTCTACCAGAAATCCTTATTTCCAGGAGGTTAGTCATCAAGCCAGAAAAAACTTTCTAGAGGATCTTGGATTTCCCAGTGTTGAGGGACAGTCCCAGACAGGCATTGGGAAAGAGGTTTAGAATAGGTTGGTGTCCTTCAGTAAAAATAACAGTCATCTGCATAAAGAAACATCAATTACATCCTCTTAGGCCGGGTTTATACTTCACTTGACGCGATGTGTGCGCCTGTGGACACTAGTGCTACTCAAGAGTTGTACTATTTATACTTGCAAGTGAACTTCATGTAATTCTGGAAAATTCCACAAGGTGGCACTGAGAGATATCATCATGGCGGGAAAATGTTCGGCTTCACTGTGTTGTGAATTGCCCGAAACATCCATTAAATTCCGAGGACACCTTGCCACAATATCTCTCAAAGAATGGATGTGTAATGATTACATCATCAATCCAGGGATGCGCAAATTCCAGCAAGCATTGGGTGTGATGCAGAAACAATCCCTGGATGGGGTATCCGCTCATTGCAAGGTGAATACAAGCACACACCTACAATAGTGTCAGTTTAGCTTTACCAAATCCCCAAACCTTCATGTCTTTGGAAGGAAACCGGAGCACACTGTGGAAACCCACCAGGAAAACCTACAAACTCCAGGCAGGAAACACGAGAAACGTGACTCCCTGAGAGGCAGCAGCGATACCGCTCTGCCATCGTGCCACCCCCACGTGTAATTATTGACAGTATTCATTATTTAAATTAACGATTTATCTGTAAAATGTAATATACATACAGTACCATAATGCATTTCATCATGTAAGTGATATAAGGATTCTAAATGTGCAGAGAGCTGGAATATCATACATTTAATGTGTTCTGTGTGGCAATTGCTGCTTGCCTCTGCTGTCAGTTCAGGAGGGAGCCCCAGAAGCATATAGCGATTAACAGCTGGGTCAGTTTTAAGATGATGTTTATGACGTTTTACTTTAATGACAAAATAAACTGAGTTTAAAGTCTAAATTTCCACTTTAATTACAAAATAGACCGTTTCACTGTGTCCCTAATTTTTTTTCTCTGTGGCTCAAATATGCTTCCGTACATTTTGATGCTGTTGTGAAGGTGCAAAAAAAAAAAAAAAGAAGACAGCACAGAAGAAGGCATTTGAGACCTTTAAAATGTATTGTGTCATTACAATGGGGAATATGTGACACTTAAATATAAAAGCACCACGAATGCATTTGTATTTGGCATTTTGCTTCACCACATCGAACCATTCATCCGACATCAAAGCACGTACATCGATCCTATATGATCTACAAAGCGGCTTTCTATCATATGTTGATAGTAAACAGAAACTCTGTTTGATCACTCAGTTGTAATCATTTCCATTTGTAGTAGCCTTAGAATAGTGATAAATGTGGAAGAACGCGTGAATCTTATCAGAATATCCCAGAAGTCTTCCCAGTTGATGGAGTTGATGGAACTTGCCTTGAGTCTCCACCCTCAATTTAGCAGGATACAAAAGGATGTATTTAATTTTGGCTTTACATAAGCACTGTTTAATGCTGTAAAATGCGGCACCTTTAGCAGCTGTTGAAGGTGAAAAATGCAAATGCGGTTATTTTCAAATGTAATCTTTTGTTTCAGTCTGAGAAAAGACATCAGATTCATTCTAGATTGTAATTAATTGAAACATACAATGAGACTTCTTGGTTTTGAGGTGTTCAATCCGCATATGCAGTAAGCTGCTGATATCCCGGTGTCTGATTTGAAGTCCTTTCCGATTATTTGAGAGAATAGTTCAGCAATGAATTTCGCTGGGTTTGGGCTTTCACGGTTTTCAGAGAGACCTTAAATTCTGATATTATTTCTTCTATATCCATCTTCCAGCACAGCTAGTCTGTCTCCAAGCAGTTTGAATTTGGATTTAGTAGCCGTTGCTTTTTCTTCAGCGGCGGAAGCCAATTGTTCAACTATTTCAACATGAGCTGTGAACATTTGCTTAGCATCAAGTGCTCAGAATTTATTTCCTGTATTTTTTCTGGCATACCATTAAAGGTTGCCTCAAAACGATTACTTAAACATTTTCTCCTTGTCTTTAATATCCTGAAACAGCTTCTTGTTTGTCATGTTTATGTCCTTTATATCTTTCCTTATATCCTTTGTGATCTTCTTTATATTGATCTTTATCTCTTTTATGTCCTTCCTGAGTGTGGTAGTTGTCGCAGTGATCATTGCGTCAATCGTTATCTTTGGCTTGGTCTGTTTGTTTGTTTTTGACTTCTCTGAGCTTAGCGAGTGGAGTAGCAAGCCCCGACGGAGTCCGTGCCACTAGCTCGCAGTGGGTAGTTGACAGTGCGGGAAGTAAGGCCATTTTCAGTTTCAGTGAACCTTTTGGAATCGACAAGGTCTCCTGGCCCGACTCACCTGCACTTTCACTCTCAGCTAGAGGCGATGCTGCATCATCAGGTCCCGATGAGATCTATTACTTCGCCTGTCTGTTCCAGGTCAGTCTTCCAGGCCGTATCTTGAACTTGAACTTGATGCCTGTTTAGACTTAGATGAAGCTTTAGTTGTCTTTTCCATTTTCTTTCTGAGCCTCTTTTCTTCAGGTCATGCTGATATTTACTTACATATGCTGTAATTGAACCCCCTCAGGTTGAGTAAATACAGGATATCTCAGGATGGGGGGAAAAAAAGGAAAAATAACACCTCTGCTAACGGAGTTCCGTCTCAGACATCAATCTCTCGAATCGGACGAGACCCTCTTTCTGTTCTCATCATTTGTTCAGTTCCTCTTTATAGGGCCTGATTGGGCATGGGTGTGATACTCTGCCTCCTTCAAGGTATGAATGAGGCACCTGACTGACCCACTCACTTTTGCACATTAATGCTCGATGAGCCAAGCACTCCAGTCAACCCTGGAGTGATGCGTGCTCGCATACACCCATGCCAGATCTGAACTTGCAATGCTCTGGGACGTGATTATTTATTTAAAAACACAGGTCATCACAGACCTCTCATCACACACTTCCAGAATTAGAGAGAGAAAAAAAAACACTTTCCTGCAACATTGTATTTTGTGATTACCATCAGTAAAATCCAAGTCACTAGGAAAAGCCGAAATTTATCTAATGCAGGACTGTAAGCAGCTCCAGTGACCTAATAATATTACATATTATTTGACTGATGTTTTTATCGAAGGTGACTTACAATATCTTGAGATACAATTGGTTACATTTTTTTTGTTTTTCCAAATGGAACACAGGAAGGTGAAGTAATATACTAATGGTCACAGAGTATTGAGCAGTATTTGAACCCACAAACTCAGGGTTTGAAGTCCTACCACACTGCCTGCCAATAATATTAGCCCTTGGTGCACATACCTACAAATATATAGTGGTGTAAAAAGTATTGATACACCTGAGTATTGCAATGTTATGTTTTTTGATAGTGCATTGATTCTCAAAAAAATAGTATCGATTTTTAATGACTAGTTTACATTCAAAAATTCAAGGCACACAGTTAATTTTGCGTTGTGTTTAAACCCCGATTGCAAGATAGCAGCTAACGTAACAACTTAAATTGAGGCTGGAAATAGCGTAAGGGTTGATGTATGTAGGCTTTCAATACTCAGGCAAGCGGATCTGGCAGACAACGTGGATCATACATACTGTCTGAATTTATTTGTAATATTATTTTGATTTTTTTTTTTATTTTCTCAATTTGTTTACCTAAAGAATCCTGCAAGCACTTTTGTTTTTTTACTAATATACTGTAAGCAAATGTTAATTCCCTTGTTCAGATTACAGTGCTATGATGTTATGCATTTTCTTATAAACTGCTTGAAACATAGTGTGGCATACTATGAACCTTTTTAAAGCAGGATCAAAAAAGTACAGCGATTTTTTTAGTGATATAGATAAATAGATAGATACTTTATTAATCCCCAAGGGGAAATTCACATACTCCAGCAGCAGCATACTGATAAAAACAATATTAATTAAAGAGCAATAAAAAAGCAGTGCAAGGTGGAGAGTGCAAGGCAGGTATAACAGTCAATAACCTTGCATAGTGTTAATGTTTATCCCCTGGATGGAATTGAAGAGTCGCATAGTGTGTGGGAGGAACGATCTCCTCAGTCTGTCAGTGGAGCAGGACAGTGACAGCAGTCTGTCACTGAAGCTGCTTTTCTGTCTGGAGATGATACTGTTCAGTGGATGCAGTGGATTCTCCATGATTGACAGGAGCCTGCTCAGCACCCGTCGCTCCACCACAGATGTCAGATTGCACAAAAGGTATTGCTATGATGTCTGAAGTTATAAGGACTGTAATAAATGCAGTTGCAGATTCCACTGTTCTGAGTGCATAAAAAAGTAAACTTTTTTTTTTTTTTAACTCCGATTTTGTACATATAGTAGTGTGCTTTACACCAGGGGTCCCCAACCCCTGGTCCGCGGCCCAGTAGTAGAGAACTGCCAGCAACGTAGACTCACTCACACTTTTCAGAATGCTTGGCAGATGGCGCTTTGCAACGCATCAGAGAGAGGAGAGAGACTAAGGTGAGAGAGTATTACAACAAAGTATTTTTATGGTCCTGACAGTTTCCCCATATGAAACGAGTCTATAGAATTCTCGTTACTACAAAGTACATTCAGCAGATACTTTCATTACAACAAAGTGACCTTGAAAAGCTTGGATAAATCATCCACAGAGCAGTTAGATCTGTGGTCGCAACTCAGTTGTGCACATTTGCACAACGATCCCCAAACAGAAACATTGTAAAAAACATTTCTTTCTTCGAACTTTCCTCGTAGTTTTTTTTTTTTTTTTGCTGTTTTTGTTTTCTGTGGTTTTCAGTGATACCTTTTGCTTATTACTTGTCAACATTTTAAAAACATCCATTGGAATTTAACTCATTGTCACCCTCCTATAGAAACGGCAGACATGAAAAAATGATAACAGTGTTAATGTTTGTGATGTGCAATCTGTTGGAATGACAAATGCAATGCATATGTCTTTGTTATATGCAAAAAAAGAAGAAAAATATCTGGTTGCAAACATATGCAAACTGATTAATAACTTCATAATAATAGAAATGTAATGTGAATTGTGTATAAAACTGCCCTACGAACCCGCCCCGAATCCTCGCACTCACCCCCCGGTCCCTGGAAAAATTTGCTTCTAGTAAAGTGGTCCTTGCTGTCAAAAAGATTGGGGACCACTGCTTTACACTGCGATAGTTTTCATAAAATTAGATTTAAAAAATTACAATATATCACAATATGTTGAATTGTAACCCCTGTATTATACTTATCGTATCGCAAAATACTTGCCAATACACAGCCTTACAAATATAGTATAGAGAAAAGTTCTTAGTTAGTTACAATACCTTCTCATACATCCGATTAACCAACAGCTCTATAACTGAGGCCCATTATCTTATGAAATTTGTACCACAGCCAGAAGTTTATAAATTATACAAATAAGTATAAATTGATTTTTAACATTGTGGTAAAAATAGATTAGCTTATTTTTATGAGTAAATAAAAACTGCCTCCAATACATTTCTTGCTGATTTTCTGCCTGCCACTTGCAAGTTCTGACTTGATCTGCAGAAAGCTGTTGACTTTCTGATAATCAATAACAACCCATGTCCATTCCCGTGGCGCCTCAGTCTTCTTTACATTATTATTTTGAACATATCCCGGTTAAGTCAACTGTAATGATTTTTTTTTTTTAGTTAATGGCGAGTTTCATGAAAAGCAGTTATAAGTACAGATATAAGAGCTCACTACCCATCCTATTTCCCTGATTAACCAGACAGTTGCAGAGTACACAGATTGAAGCACAATACATGCAGCTTTGAATCATGTTTTGTGCTGTACATCAGAGATGTTGGTACGAAGATGGATATGAATTCATCTTAAATGGAAACAAGGCCTGGATCTATATTTGCATAATTAAAGCTCCTCACATGATGCTTGTGTTTTATGTGTGTGAGGGTATGAATAACTCACTGGTTGCAGTTTGGCCAAGAAAATACTTATTGCCAAGTCTCAAACCTCTAAAAAAGGTGAATAGGAGCTATATTTTGCTGAATGGCCTATTATCTTTAGAGCATTTTTTTTAAACTGGGCAGCACAGTAGAGGACCTCGGGTTTAATTTCCAGGGTTTGAAACCCAGTCATTTTCAAGGTAGAGTTTGCCCATTCTTCACGTGTCTGCATGTATTTATCACTCATGTCCATAAAGAACTGCTGGCTAAACTGATTGGCAATTCCATATTGGAGTTGTGCATGTGTGAATGGACACTGGGATTTGACTCGTTCCCTGTACAGGGCTAATTACTGCCTTGGACCCAGTGCTGTAACATTAGGATATTGACACCCATGATCCTGAATTAGATTAAGTGGGTTTAGAATGCTGTATTAAACTATGTCTTGAAGCAGATTTGAACTGGCAGTGAGCAATTGATTTGTCTTGAGTTTCACTTTAATTATGCTTATATGCATAGAATTGTGGTATCATTTGAATGGGACTGAAATTTAATGGCAGGTATTGTTTGGTTGAAACATTGTCATTGCTGAGGTTTCAAAGAAGACAATAGGAGTATGTGTATACAAGCCAGTATTAAAGAACAAAGTGTGGTGTGAACTAGTTAAATGGCACAATTAATTTTTTAAACTGCTGGGTTCCTCTTCTGTCAACAACTCTGTGTGGATTATCTTTTAGGTGATAGTGAGATATAGGGGTTCACTGCATTTATTTAATTGTGGCATACCATTTGTGCCAAAATGAAATAAATAAAATGGCAAGTATGGAATAAGTAAGTATACCTGTATATCCATCTAACAATACAATATATAAGAGTAAACAAATTGTGAAAAAAGTCTGTCCTCTAATTATTACAAAAAGTCATCTATTATGAAATACAAAATTATTATTAGTATTATTTCAGGTTTTATTTCACAATGGCTTTATTTGTGAAATAAAAACTTTCTTTAAAATGTGAAAGGTACCTTTCCGAATGGATATTTTATTTATTTCCCAATGCCTCTTTTCATAATTTTTCACTTGTCAATTAAGACAAAGACTACCCGGCTTAACCTGTTCCCATTGGTTAATCCTTTTCTGTGGATTACTTTTTCCTGATTGTAGGTGGTAGACTGCCAGAGGTATTTTAGCACTGTTGCTACTTTTTAAGAAAAATTGACAACATGTTGGAAATGCTCAGAAATAAAAGTGCTCTTCAAAAATGTTGTCATTGATAAAGTTGTTAGTAGTTTAAGACTGACTGAGTGCCGTGTACATTTAAAAAAAAAAAAAAATAATAATAATAAAAAAAACTGTAGAAATCACATATTAATGCTAAACGTCAGAAGCTGGAAATTCCACATGACATACTTCCAGATGATCATCTGTGCAGACATGGCTTTCAGTTGGCCTTAAACTACCCAGAATAACTTCATCAATGTGAATATTTTGGAGATCACCTTTCTGTCTGAGCATTCCCAATATGTCATTAATCTGTTTCCAAATAGCATCATGTTGTGACTAACTGACTGTTTTTCAGATTGGTGGTAGCCCAACACAGGGATAGATGCTTGACTGACGGCAACCAATTTGAAGGAAACAGGAGAGAGTGTACTTTTAAGAATGTTTCTCCCCCACACCGACAGAGGGCAACCCCCTTGGCTTGCAACGGGGCCACAGGTTGTGAACATGGAAGCTCAATCCTGCTGGGGCTTGTGGCCACTACCATGGAGCAAATGGATGTTTTCAGAGCCCTATTTGGCTGCACTTCCGCCACAGCCGGAAGAAGCTTGTTGGGCACCTGGAGTTTCCGTTTTTTTTTTTCTTTTCAAGTTTTATTCTCTCAGTCATGTTCACGCTCCCCACAGGAAATGTCAACTCGCATATAAGAACAAAGCAGCTGCACCAGGCATAAAGGTGAAAGATGGCACTGCTTGAAAGCAGCAACAGACGGCAGAGCTGTCCGTAAGGCAGGGCATGCTGACAAAGTACGCATATAATGCTATGAAAAGTGCGACAGCAGTTTCCGCCTGCAGCTATAGACTCCTCAGTATGCGAGCGACTCTCCATGCTAGTGTTTAGATCTGGACGGTGTATGTGCCCAAAAAAAGAAGTCTGAATGCATTCTTATACCATTGCTCGTGTACTGATGCTGGCACTTCAGTCAGTCAGACTTCTTTTTTTGGAGTTGCTCGCGTATTAAGGAATCTATAGCTGCAGGTGGAAGCTGCTGTCGCACTTTTCGTGGCATTACATGTATACTTCATCAGCATGCCCGTGTCGAACAAACACAGGAAGCTCTGCATTCTACTTGTGACTTTACACTGTAGATAAGTAAATAAATCAAGGTAGATAGGTAAATAACATTTGTTCTGGCTTTTACAGAAGTAACATATAAATGCTTTTCATTGTTAAACATCATCACAAAACATAATCACAAACAGGACTTTGAACGATACATTGGTGAGCTTGGCATGCCATGCTTTTACTTTGAAGATCACACGTGTGGCAGTTTGACTGGCAGGATGACGCCCGACCTGTTGCTGCATCCAAACGGTACATCCTTTCGCCTTTATGCCGGGTGCATCTGCTTTGCTCTTGTGTATGAGACAACGTTTCTTGCGGGGAGGGCTTCTGTTCTCTTTCTCCGATGTAGAACCCCCATCCTCATCTGAGTTCACCTCTGTTATAGTACATGTTTATTTCAAAACAGCAGTGTCAGATCGGTGGGGAGCGTGACCGTAACTGAAAGAATAAAACTGAATTTAAAAAAAAAAACGCTAAATTTTATAAGTACCATAAATTTACACTGGCTGTTACAGACTCAAATCAAATGTATGTTTTTATTCTATAATAGTAACAATAAGAGCAGCTCACTACTCAAAACAGTCACGCTCTGAATCGATCTGATGACCTCTCGATTACGAGTCAGCAGTTCTTACTGTGGCACCACCCAAGCTGTCGTGTCATATCAGTGTCGTACCCTAACTGGGATGAGCTAGCAAGCTGCTTGCTGCTGTGCTGATCGACGCATTTACAAAACAAAAGATGCTGATGGAAAGGTGCAAACAGATTTAAGGTGGGCTGAGATTATGAGTTTTTTTGTAGGCTTCAGAGATTCTAGTGTTAATTCTCTTCTTGGGTCATAATAGCAGTTCTATTTTGAGTCCTTAGATTAAAAGGTTTAAGAACCCCCTGTTGTAACTACCTGTATGTCTTATCTGGTTTAATAAAATCAACAACCGATCACCATTCAAATCCATATTTAACTTTATTACCCATTTCAGACTGTAATTAGATTAAATAGGTTAAAAAGCAAACAGAATAGCCAGAATAGGCAACCTGTTGCAAACCGTTTTATACTTCCTCCGCATCTGTAGCACTACTGCTTAAAACATCAGTTACTTAACTGCTACTCAGTAAAGTAAAAATAAATATAAAGCAACAACAACCACTTTTAGAAAACTTGGTAAAGAGAACAAGGTTTTTGAAAGAGTTTAGCTCACCTAAAAAAACAAATAGAAACCAGCAGAATCAGCAGCAGACCATTTAGTATCAGCCACAGTGCTGCTTCCTGCACGAGAGACAGCAGGAATAATAGAAAACATTTTAGAACCAAATCTCCCAGTGCTTGAACATTAAATTAACCAGTATCACACACAACACAATTAGCGAACAAGTGAGATGAGAGGCAAACAATGCTCAAATAACGAGTCCTGGAAGGAGACTGAGGATATGTGAAATGTCTGGAGGTTATGCCTGTCACTTCATTCTTGTGAATTCATCATAGTGCTCGGTGCACTACAAATTCGTTTTGTTTTTTAAAGTCTCTGGAATTCTTTTTTTTTTTATTAATATTTGTGACTGCTGTTGATTGAATCCAGAGATGTAGTTTAAAAAATTAAGTATTAAAATTAAAAAATGAACTGCATTTCTGAATGAATTTTTATAAACATACCGTGAGCTGAATTCTACCTAAATACCTAATACTGGTACTTTTATTCTGGTACAGCCCAACCCTGCCTAAAGTTAAAGATAACAGAGCTATGGTCTGAATAATTCTCCAATAAGAATTAAGTTTTGTTTCTGTGTTTGGAGATAAGAAATGATCATTTCCAGGTATTCACAAATGCTAGGCTTGGCTTGCTTGATCTATAGCTAGCAAAGAAAATAATGCGTCTTTTGGCAACCAGTTTCCTTTGTGTAATCATTATATGAGAACATATGCAACTTGTTTTTCTCATAGCTTTCTTTTTTTCTTCAGATTGATGTGTTGGGTAGGATGCAAGCCTATCCACACATTTAGTCTGAGAGCAGGCAAGCTCAACATAAAATCCATCTAAGCTAGGTAAAGTACGGGGGGGCTAATGGATGCCAGTTGGTAATGATATTTGGTAACCTGATCTTGATATCATAATATTGTGTGTGTGTGTGTGTGTGTTACAAAGTTAGAGTACAAGGTAAATTAACAAAAAAGAAGTGTGGATAGTCTGGAAATACCTGTTCAAATCTGGTATGTTACACAGTGCACTAAATGTATGTAGTGTAAGCTTTTACTGTAAGAGCTGGCTGAGAATATAGCACAACAAAATACAGTCAAGCTGGCCAAAAAAAAAGTGTGCCTGAACCAATTCTAAAATGTAAGAGAAAAGGTAAATCTTTTGTGTAAATGTGGTCACTCTGTGTGGGTAGAATGATGCTGCTATTAATATCACTGTCATTTTAGTATATATTATATATAATATAGACATTTTTTTTCTCTACAGTCTTCCAAAACAACTCACTGGTCATGACATCTCTATCACAAGCAACTTCCCTGAAGAAAATGATGAAACTGTGAACACAAACTCTGAGCAGTTTCTTAGCTCACCTCCTACCGTGAAGAATCAGCCTGGCAAAATGGCAGGATCATTAAATCCCTTTTCCCAATTGTCTGTGGAAAGCTCAAGCAGTTACCGACCCAATGCCCCCTACCCAAGTCCTATGTGGGCCTGTCCCAGCTGCCCAGAAACATATGCTGGAGAATGGCTGAGTAGCAGCAGCAGAGGTCGAGGTGCCAGAATAGCCTATACCAATTCACTGTACTCCTTTTCCCCATCTGTAAGCTTTGATGGTTATTTGAGAAGCCATCATCATGGTACCTCCAATTCTGCTACTTTTTCCTCTCTCAATAGCTGTTACCTGGAGCCCCCTCAATCTTTGCACTCTATGCCCCAGAATGTGTTCAGTAATCCACCTACACCATACCTCCATAGACCTGGTCAACCAGCATGTTGTGCTTCTAACAATTCTCCGGTAACACCTTCTGAGAAGCTGTTTACGTGGCAGGATTGCAACTTTCCCAGGATGCCAGGTATTATTTAACTAAACCAGCTACAAAGATGATGTAGTACTGCAGTGCTGTTTTCTTTTACTGTAGGCTTTTGTGGGATTGGTACTGAGTAATGCTTAACATTTGGATTTATATTTTCTGAGAGACATGTCATATGTTGGTTATTCATGCTGCTTTAATAGCTCTAGAATGCAAGTTTGCCTAGTCATCACTGTGTGGAGTTTCTTCCAATCCCTGCATGGAGTTATTTTCCTAGTACTCTGGACCATGGAAGGAAAATACTTAATTTGGCTACTGTAAATTATTTCTGATTTGGTGAATGGGCCATATAATGGTCTGGTGTCCTATCCAAGCAGGAATGAGTGTAAATGATCATCTTGTTATCAAAAACTAAATAATACAAGAAAAAAAGTAGAACAGTAATGCAGACATGAAAGAAAATTGAGTAAAAAAGAATAATTGATGTAGTGCTATGGGATGGTATTATAGTACAGTAGATGGAATTTGTGGCAATATCACTTGTGATTACTTTTAAGAATTTTAAAATGCAAAACAATGCAATAATATAGAGAAAGTTGTATATGAAATTTAACAGGTAAGTAGTATAAGATAGATAGATACTTTATTAATCCCCAAGGGAAAAGTAGGCAAGAATAGATTAAGTTGGTATTACTTCAATGATTAAGTCTTTTTAACAATGTCTGTGCAATGATATATTTTATTTACAAGTGCCTATCAGGATGTCTAAGAACATTATGTTAAGCTGAATGATAAAAACATCACCTAATAAAGAATACAACTGAAACATCCATCCATCCATTATCCAACCCGGTATATCCTAACTACAGGGTCACGGTGGGTCTGCTGGAGCAAGTCCCAGCCAACACAGGGTACAAGGCAGGAAACAAACCCCGGGCAGGGTGCCAGCCCACCGCACGGCGTGCGCGCACACACACACACACACACAATTTAATATCGCCAATGCACCTAACCTGCATGTCTGTGGACTGTGGGAGGAAACCGGAGTACCTGGAGGAAACCCACGCAGACACGGGGAGAACATGCAAACTCCACGTAGGAGTCCAGGTCTCCTAAGTGCGAGGCAGCAGCACTACCCACTGCATCACCGTGCTGCCCTACAACTGAAACCTCTTCTAGCAAAACATGATAGTAAAGGCAATGGAAAAAGAACATAAACTAGAAGGTTACCATAAAGAAATGGTTTGCTTGAAGATTTTTTGTTTTGTTTAGTTATAGTATGCCTTTACTGGTTCTGGTGTAGTATACTGTATGCATGTATACTAAAAGGTGTGCATTCTAAAATGCGATGTAATTCTAGAATAGGGACGATAATACCGAGTGGTCTGTCTTCTTATGAAAAAGGATATGAATGGATGATTAAACTACCAAGATTAGATAGTGCTAAACCATGATGGGACTTAAAATGAATAGGAGAATCCTGTAATATATTCAGTATTTAACTAACAATAACTACAGGTATTACAGCAAACAGTCACAACAGTATTAGAGTAGACTGGTCAGAGTGTAACAAAGGTGTAGGTGAATGTCTAGTAGTAGTGTTTATCCGGAAATTATGAAATCTGGATATGATTTTATGTGTCAGAAAACAGTCCTAGTAATATTAAATGCAGGTTTCAGATTAAATCTATGATAACATCATAATTCCTATAAAACGAGATGTTGGTAGAACCAGTTAGACACAGACATACATATGTCAATCTTTTATATCTGTCACCCTTTAGATGGTCCTTTCTCAGGTTTTTGATTGTGTTTCTCTTCAGTTTTTTACTTGTGCCAATACTGGATGGTGGAGGAATTCTATCTAGTTTGCAATGCAATATATTGAATAGATATGCATCCTCACATATAGCATGTACAAATGAACACACCCATCCTTCTGCTGATTCCAGCATAGGAGAGAGTTTCCCCCCACCCACAATTACAGCAGCCCAGGTAAGCAGAGAGCTTCGTGCCAGCAAAGCAGTGGGTCCAGATGGAGTATTGGCCCGACTGCTGAAGGCCTGTGCGCTGGAGCTGGGGAGTCCTCTACAGCGCATCTTCAGCCTGAGCCTGGAACAGGGGGAGAGTCCCGAGGCTTTAGAAAACATCTTGCATCACCCCAGTCCCAAAGGTAACATGTCCTATTGAGCTGAATAACTTCCGGCCTGTTGCTCTGACGTCACATGTGATGAAGACCATGAAGTGGCTGCTGCTTCACCACCTGAGGCCTCAGGTCCGCCACGCCCTCAACCCTCTGCAGTTCACATACCAGGAGAAGGTGGGAGCGGAGTATGCCATCATCTATATGCTACACCTATCCCTGTTCTACTTGGACAGAAGCAGTGGTGCAGTAAGAATTATGTTTCTGGACTTCTCTAGCGCCTTCAACACCATCCAACCTCTGCTCCTTAGGGACAAGCTGACAGAGATGGGAGTAGATTCATACCAGGTGGCGTGGATCGTGGACTATCTTACAGACAGACCTCACTATGTGCGTCTCGGGAACTGCAGGTCTGACATTGTGGTCAGCTGCACAGGAGCGCCGCAGGGGACTGTACTTTCTCCTGTCCTGTTCAGCCTATATACATCAGACTTCCAATACAACTGGAGTCCTGCCACGTGCAAATGTTCGCTGACAACACTGCTATCATGGGCTGCATCAGGAGTTGGCAGGAGGAGGAGTATAGCAACCTAATCAAGGACTTTGTTAAATGGTGTGACTCAAACCACCTACAACTGAACACCATCAAAACCAAGGAGCTGGTGGTGGATTTTAGGAGGTCCAGGCCTCTCATGGACCCCGTGATCATCAGAGGTGACTGTGTGCACAGGGTGCAGACCTATAAATACCTGGGAGTGCAGCTGGATGATAAATTGGACTGGACTGCCAATACTGATGCTCTGTGCAAGAGAGGACAGAACCAACTATACTTCCTTAGAAGGCTGGCGTCCTTCAACATCTGCAATAAGATGCTGCAGATGTTCTATCAGACGGTTGTGGTGAGCGCCCTCTTCTACGCGGTGGTGTGCTGGGGAGGCAGCATAAAGAAGAGAGACACCTCGCACCTGGACAAACTGGTGAGGAAGGCAGGCTCTATCGTAGGCACGGAGCTGGACAGTTTGACATCCGTGGCAGAGCGACGGGCACTGAGCAGGCTCTTGTCAATCATGGAGAATCCACTGCATCCACAGAACAGTATCATCTTCAGACAGAGGACCAGCTTCAGCGACAGACTGCTGTCACTGTCTTGCTCCACTGCCAGACTGAGGAGATCGTTCCTCCCCCACACTATGCGACTGTTCAGGTCCACCCGGGGGGGATAAACGTTAACATTATACAAAGTTACTGTCTTATACCTGCATTTTTATCACTCTTTAATTTAATATTGTTTTTATCAGTATGCTGCTGCTGAAGTATGTGAATTTCCCCTTGGGATTAATAAAGTATCTATCTATCTCTATCTATCTAAAAGTCAGTCTGACTGAAACAGTGGAACTCTCATCTACCTTCTAACCATAATCTCTTGAGGGTAGATGATGGATAATGCTAATTACTGAACCAAACTGTTTTTTGTTTGCTTTTGGATCTTGACACTGAGTCTGTATTTTGCCTGTCCTGCTGCTGCAAACAGTTATATCTTGAAGCATGTGAAGAAAAAAAGAATTTGCCACATTACTGACATTTCTTCACAAAGGGCCATTGACTCCATTATACAGTAGATTCCAGTTACATCACAAACAGAAAGCTAAATACAAGCCGCAAACATGGACTGATGTCAGTTGTGATTAGCTGCTGACTTTCTTTGCACTAAGTTTATATAATTAAGAAGGCTGGTAAAAAAAAAAAACATAATTTAAAAAGCCTTATGGACAGCACATCACTAGTGAAAAACATGTCCATTTACTTGGCAGGTGTTTGCATATCGTTACTTGTTACTTTGTACAGTAGGGAGAAACCCATTTTGAAAATAAAGCCATTCTTTGATTCACTGATAGAGACATTCATTAGGCCTACATACCTAAGCAGCATACTGTCATTGACAGATCATTTAGGGTTTTGAAAGGTCATTTGACAGTGAAGCAATGTTAACATCATGCAGTTACCAAATTGAGTTGCCTGTATCTCTACTGAACAACAGGTAAAGTTTATATGTGGTTTAACAAGTGTCTGCAAAGTTTCTCCCTCCTCTCTTTTTAAAGAGATTGTTAAAGGATCAGACTTGCTTTTTAACATGGCATACTGTGATATGGTTAATATCAAATATTTTAAGCTTTGTCATTACATACTCTCTTTCTCACCCTCTCTCTCTCCCTCCCTCCCTCTCTTTCCCTCTCTCTCTCTCTCTGTCATTCATATACATATATGAATGCTGTATCTATATTTTTTGTAGCTATTCATACAACTATTGCATGCTCTCGTACCGCTTGTTGTTGTGTGTGTTGTGACTATTCAAGTTTAGACAACCCCTAAGCTTTGACATTATATTGTAGTTTTTCTATGGTTCCCTCGGAACACCCTGTGGGAGGCTGAACAATGGTTTAAGGCCAGTGTCCTCCCTCCCAAGTTTTGCCGATTTATATACATAAGGCTGTATCAAAAAAAAAACGGAAAAGTTTTAAACTCTGTATTAACAGGAAGGCATAGCAGCACATGGGAGTCCAGAGAAAATAATCATATACATTTCTGAACAAGCTAAAAGCAACAGAGAAGTATATATGGATATGTTTTCAAAAGTATAAAGGGAATAATGAAGGTAAAAAGCAGATATTACTGTGCACTATGGTCATTTGGTAGCTGGTTTAGAATGATTCTCTGCTCAGAAAAATATAGATACATGCAGCCATTTTCTTAGCAATACGGTTGAAAGGAGCACTGCTCGGGCCTTCAGCCCATTTTATTTTTGCCTATTACATGAATGTTGAGTCCAGTTGTTACAATATACTAAATTTAGTCATCTTACTCATGAATTTTTTTTTTAACATTTTTCTTACGGTTATATCTTCTTTGCAACAGATCCAGCATGCTGCAAGCCAGGGGTGGGCTCCACACAAAGGTATGATGTGTGTAGCTTTCTGCGGGTTGGGGGAGAGTTTCACTCTCTTTTGGTGCTGTATGAATGCAGCACAAGACATATCTCTTTACTTTGTAAGATCTACTCAGTAGAAATAAATACAGTAGTTACAGTTTTCCTTTGTCTATTTAAAACACCAGTTGGCTATAATTTTAATGGGTAACAATGGTTGGGTTTTTTATAATGGTGATTGACAAAGGTTCCAATGCATGGACTACTACACAGTGATCAATCCTCACATCAACTGTAGGTTTTTAAAGAAGAGTTTACCAGAAATTGTGCTTTTGGCAGGGTAAGAAAGGTTGCCTTGTTAAAATTCCATGCTCTATTGTATGAAAAATTATCTTATGTTCATAATTTCCCTTTATAACTTCAGTCCACCAATAAGTTAATATACTTGACATTGTTTTGGGCATGAGGCAAGGACCTGTCTCTCATGGGAGTGGCCAGTGAGAAAAAAGCAATTACTAGAAAAGTGCTCTATTTTATATATGTTCACTGGGCCAGGTTCAATGAACAGTAACTTGCTTTTAGAAAAGTATCAGAACTTGTTTAGTACCACAGGAAATATTCTCACCTCCTCATTCTATTAGTGAACTTAAATTTGCCTGCTGTGATTTAGACATACAAGCAGTACAGAGGTTAAATAAATCCATCCATCCATTTTCCAACCCACTGAATCCGAACACAGGGTCACGGGGGTCTGCTGGAGCCAATCCCAGCCAACACAGGGCACAAGGCAGGAACCAATCCTGGGCAGGGTGCCAACCCACCGCAGGGTTAAATAAATCCCTAAATGTAATTATTTTTTATTTGTAGGGTTTTTTTTTTTTTTTTTTTTTTAATACTAGGGGGCTTTACCCCCTGCTTGCTTAGCTTGCCAACCTCCATGTTTTGGTTTTCCAGATACACACTTTAAAGATTTTTTTTTTTTTCTTTGAATTGTTGCTATTTTATTAGTTTCACTTTTATTTCTGAACTTCTGTCAAAACAATATTTGGAATCTTTCGAGTCCAAATGTGCTGAATTTCTTTAATGAGGTCAGTGAGACGTGTTTAATGACTTTGTACCCATAATTCAGGATAGGTTTCTCTGTTTGGAATTTCAGCACAGACAAAAGGATCCACATCATCAGCAGTTAATATTCTTTTTTTTTTTTTTTTTTTTTTGCAAAGTAAACAATAAATGCATGTGAGGTAAACTCCATTTTTGAAATTCTCTTGACTTAAACTTCAAAGCCTTACAATATTTACATACTTCTGACATATCACCTATGTCTATATATTCAATCTCTATTAGCCTTTTCATTATTTCTCTGAGTAGTAATTTCTCTTTTTTTGCGCTAATACGATGTTTACTTTCTTTTCTTGACAATTTTTTTTTTTCCTGCTTTCATATTCTGTATCTTGCTCTGCATGTGTTTCGCACCTATGTTTTTTTTGAGTCTTTTGAATTCCAGTTTTCATTATCTCTAACCTGCTCTGCATGTATCTTTTATTTCTGACCTCGCTTTATCCTGGTTTTGTTTCAATGACACCTGATCCGTGGTGATTATTTTCCCTTTATCGAGTAATAATTTACTGCGATCTTTACTTTCTTTTTTTTTTATACTTTCTAATTTTCCTACTTTCATATTCTTTAACTTTCTCCACGTGTATCGCACCTTTTTTTTTTTTTTTTTTTTTTTTTTTGAGCCTTTCGAATTCCATTGCGTTCATAATCTCTAACCTGCTCTGCTTGTGTATAGCGCCAACGTCCGGATTGGACGTGCTCTTTTTTTTTCAATTCCACTTGTTCTAGGCTGATAATTACTTTACATATTTTCTGAATTTGCACCTAGATTATTCTTTTTCTTTTTTGTCTTTCCAATGCTTTTGAGTCTCTTTTCTCCGCGCTGCTTTCTTCTTCGCTTAGTCGTCTACGTTTCATCTATAACGTATTGTCCTTATACACTTTATATGTGCTGAGAGCCCTGGATCTGTGTGTGCTCAAAGCCAAAACATGACTGTGTTGCTGCCCGTGCTCTTATTTGGTTGTAAGTAGGACGTGTCTTACAAGAATCTCATGTTCTACGTCCTCATGGGACAGTTCTGGGTCAATGTCTTGGCACAAAGTCTCATGTTTAAGTATCTCTTGTATGTATCTCTTTAGTCTCGCGGGTCTTTTAAGTGTCTTCCGTGATTTTAACGTGACGATCACGTTTCAACACCCTACTGTTTTTCTGCAGAATTTTTTTTTTTTTATAATAGAGAGTTCAGTAACCAGGTGTATAAGAAACCTAGACAGGAAATTCATTCTCATGTTTGTGTTATTTTGAAATAGGTTTCTTGACCCCAGTCAGTATCACCAAACCTTCTATACCATTCTAATACATTACTGGCTAGTTGCAGTTTATGAATTTTAAAACCCCTTCAATAAGAGAGGATTTTTTTTCCTAATTTTTATTTTTAATTACCCATATCAGGGTTTTGTCTTTACCATACATTTTAAACGTTATTTAATGCACATCTTGTGTTATTTGCAGGAATGCCTATAGTGCCATGCCTTGTATGTAGTGTCTGTTAATTTTGGATTAAGAATGGGAGGGGTTTTGTTTTGCCAATAGTTTCCTTCCATGTTTCCTACTTGTTAAATCTGTTTCACTGGACATCAACCAGTGTGTTTTTTTCTTTTGCTTTTTTTTCTGTTAGAACACAAATTCCAACACATGACCCCCAAAGAAATGGAAAGCAGTTAGTCATGCCAATATCACTGGAACAGAGTGAGTATGAGTGAGCCTGATTTTTTAATATTTATTCTGCCCACTGAAGTTCTGCTAATGCACTAACATTAGTGTTTTGTTTTACAGGGAAAGTATTTGTAACATATGAAACAGACAGTGACAATCATGTCCATGAGATAATCCGTTTTGTCACGTTGCTGAGGCAGAATGGATTTGATGCACATGTAAGTTACGTTTTAATGCTTTTTGTATTATATTGTTGCTTGGTGCTTCATCTGAAATAATTTGTAAGTTAGAACTTCTTACATGTAAATGTCTGGGGTTGTGAGAACTCCATCAGTCAGTCAGTGAGTGGCAACATAACATTGCAATTAGAATTTTACAAGAGAACATGTTTTAGACAATTGTTTGAACATGTTCCAGAATATATTGGCAAGCGTCCTGGGGGGGGGAAATAGCAGCAATTTCACATTGGATGTTTTCCTTCAAATCTTCCACTGTGCGAGGCTTGTTCTGATAGACTTTTCCTTTGAGCATACCTCAAAGGAAGAAGGTCCAGCAACTGGAGGGCAAAGCCCCTTTGAAATTACCCTGTTGCTGAGGAAGGACTCAATTTCTTCCATACTCCTTGCCGATGTGTGACGCGTTGCTCCATCTTGCTGGAAGTAACCTTCCGTTAACTCACGATCATCCAGTTGATTCTGACATCACTTAAACGAATTAGTGACCCAATATGTTCACACCATAAAGATGTGCTGCTTCGTACTGTACACCACCATCCTGATGAGAAGTTGAGTGGCTGAGTGAAAGGGTATGGGCAGTAGGCTCACAGAAGTTGCAAATGGAGGTTAAACGTCGCGATGGCTGTCTGGCGCCTACCTCATCACTCTGATGCAGGGTCATCCCAGCTTGTTCGAAGCTTCATGCGAGCACATTGCATGCTGTTTCATTCAGTTGCTTCGTCTTAACGACAGTTATTACAGAATATCCGGGGCCTCTTTCAAGTGAATCTCCCTGTACTTGGTAAATGAGTGCACGGAAAAAATAATTAAATAAGTCGTTAATAACAAGCGACACAAATGATATTAATGATTTTATTTGGAGAACAAGTTTTATATTAGTTCAGAGTTCAAGGGTGCCATTATATTTTTTTAATATTCTGAAAGGAAGGTACAGTAGGGGAATATCAGCAAATATTCTAAGATTCAATAACTCAGTGACAAGCCTTGTGGTCTGTGATAGCTAGTTTTAAATTGCAAAAATTAATAGCTAGGAAGAATAAAACTTTTCTTTGCTTCTGTTCTCTATGAGCAGGCAATTCCAGGTGGGCTTCCATACTTTTGTTTACTGGAGTCTTTGAAGTGTTTTAAGTATGTTGTGCAAAT
Source organism: Erpetoichthys calabaricus (assembly GCF_900747795.2). NCBI lineage: Eukaryota > Metazoa > Chordata > Cladistia > Polypteriformes > Polypteridae > Erpetoichthys > Erpetoichthys calabaricus. Next base: position 144,803,078 of record NC_041397.2, on the reverse strand, counting down.
AGAAATGTTGACGAGCTTATATTGTTGAACGTTTTCTTTTAAATTTCAGATTGACATGTTTGAACAAAATTTTCGAAGTATAAGCAAAATTGACTTTATGGAAAAATTCATCAGTGAGGTACATATTTTATGCTACATTTATGTAATATGCATACAGTAGTTTCTTGCATAACATATTCATAAATTGTGGTATGTAATGTTGCATGTACTTACCAGCATGGCACTGGTACTGTAAAATAACATGTATAGTATAATAACATGGGAGAAAAAAATCACTGTAGCAATTGTGTGTACATTTGGTTTAGAAAGGAAAACTGAACAGCTTGTGATACATTTTTTGTGGCATTGATCACCTATGCTCCTGAGATTTAAACAAGATTAAGTATTTCTATTAGTTTTTCTCTTAAAAGATTTGGCTTGGTCTTTTGGCCTTAACAGCTGCACGCTTGTTCTTTAATTCTTGTAACTATAATGTAATATTCCTTTATTGGATATCATGTGATCTTGCAGTTTATGAGTTAATTTTGAGAGACCAAGGCTCAGCTTCTTTAAATTGTACACCCCACAAAAGCTCCCAATATCTGTCTGTTTTGTATTACATTTAAGGAATTTCCCTTAAAAATAGAAACTGTGATGTTTTATCAGGGTGAGTTATCCATTTTTTTTTTTTTTTAACATAACTGACATCAGATTAGCTTTTAGTTATCTCCCACTTAACCAATATTCACTAAATTTGATTTAAAGAATGTATTTTAAATATCCCATATGATTATTGTTTTTCTCCTACTGAGCTGTAGCTCCTACTGAGGTACAACATTCACTGGTCTGGGAGCACACTTTTTAGTGAAAGAGTTAAGATATTAAAGATATTAACATGTTAAAGATATTTACACACTAGAACTATCAGTGAGAATAAGAAGTTCAGGCCAACATAATAGATCAGTGGGCAGCACGGTGGAGTAGCAGTTAGTGCAGCGTCCAAGTTTAAAGTACTGTGTCTGGTCATTGTCTGTGCAGATTTTGTTTGTCCCCATGTCTACAAAGGTTTTCTTCTGGATGCTCCAGTTTCCTCTGTTCCTGCATGTTAGATGAATTGGTAACTCCAGATTAGACCAGTGTGAGCTTGAATGAGTGCATGTGAGTGTGCTTTCTGATTGACTGGCATCTTTTCCAGTGCTCTTCCCTGCTGTATCGCTTGAAAGGACAGGCTTAAGGTCTGGCACAGCAACACTGATTTTGATTAAACAGATTTGAGAATGTTGTGTTATAAATCATTAGTTACATATTTGATCACATGTCCTTGTTGAAAAACATATTTTAAATTAAGGCATTGAATCAATCTTGAATGTTCATTTTGCAGTTTTAAATATTTCTATAATATTTTATTTTTTACACTACCAGTCAAAAGTTTTAGAACACCTCAGTTTTTTCAGCTTTTTTTCAAATTTAATTAGTCGAAAAGCAGTGAATGACCCAAAATGCTGAAAATGTTTTAAACAGTTTAAATTTAAAGTTTAGGTTAGCAAAAACTAAAAAAAGGAGGTATCAGAAATCTGAAGATAACTGGAAAAACTGAGGTATTCTAAAACTTCTTTTTGACTGATAGTGTATGAATCCTAAACTGCTTTAGCTTTTTCTACTAACTTAGATTAACCCAAGATAGTGTACGAGTTTATTCAAGTACTTGATGATTGTTTGGACTGAATAGCACTTTTCGGTCCCCCTTAATAAGGATATCAGTACTTTGTGTTATTCCAAATCTAGCTTTATGTATGTTATTTAAGAAAAGCCCAACTTTTCATGACCTGTAATCCTCATAAAGTGGCATTTATAATTACTTTTGTACAATATGCAATGCATTGAGTATGCTAGACTTCCAAATGTTTTTCACCAGGAATACTTTGCATAGTCAACTTCACAGCATATGTTTCGTTCTTGTATGTAGAACATTATTGTAGAAATGGGTGATACATAAGGAAAGCTGACAAGTCCTTTTAGCAAAGTTTCTAATTTGAATGTAGTGGAAAAATTTGAAGCATAATTGTTCATAAGATGCAAAAACATTATCTGTATACAAATCTGTATGTGTTTTAATACTGGATGTTTTTCAAGCATTAAATACTGTGTAGGTTTGAGAGGGTAGAAAAAGCTGATTATCATGTACAGGTGTAACATATAATTTCTTCTCACTCTTAAAGTGCTTTCTACATTGGTTACATATTCTGAGTGATTGATGGACAGTTGAATTATCAGTATATTGAGGATTAATTGTTTTGGGGCACAAAGCAGGTCATATAAAGAAGTACAGCAAGATTGTATTTCTACTGTAGACCAGACTTGTGTATATTTATTAATTTGTGTCGCTGTCCAGGTCTTTATTTGCCGCCCAGTAATGAAATTGAAAGTTAGGTCGTGCCATGCCCCTTTTGCTTTAGGTCATTGTAAAGTCAACCTGTGTATGCTTGGGTATTTTGAATTCCAAATAAATGAGGTTATAATTGAATCTAATTTCTTAAAGAACAATTTGTTAATGCATATTGGGATACTCTGAAATAGAAAGCTTAGGAAGAGTGTTCATCTTGATGTTATTAATTCTCCATGTTAATGCGAGATGGATGGTAGACCATCTGCTTATATCTTGTTTCATTTTTTTTCCATGCAGATAGCAAAATTTTGTTGAAAAATATATTTACTTGTTATGTTTACCCTGTATTTGAACTGATCTGCTAAAAAAAAATGGGAAGGTGTCCAGTCTAATGTTGTGTGCTAGAGAGTTCACTGGAAAAAGTACACTTTTATTCAAATTAATTTTAAGACCAGATATGTTTTGAAATTCTGCTAGTGTATTGAGGACTGCTAGTACGGAAGTATGTGGATCTGATATATACAGTACTATATCATCTGCATATTATGATCTGTTCAAGTTCTACTCCGGTAATCCCCTTTATCTCTTGATACATTTAAAATGTGAACAGCCAATGACTCAATGGCGATTGTAAAGAGCACTGGTAAAAGGGAGCATCCTTATTGAGTACCATGTTCTAGTTTGTAGTACTTTTAAATAGTTTTGCTAATACAAACAGAGGCTCTGGACTGGTATCGAGTAATTTGTGCAATGTGGTGAATAGGTAGTCCCATTCAACCATGTCAAATGCTTTTTCTGTATCCAAAGTGTGTATCTGGTGTGTTAGATTTTATGGGTAGTATTTAACAAACATAGAAGGTTAGAAGCTGTTTGCTTTTAATAAATCCAGTTTTATCTTGTGTTATTACAGAGGGAAGCACTTTCTCGATCTTTCTAGTTAAAACTTTGGAGAGTATCTTAACACATTATTCGGAACTGAATATGATGCACATTGTAATACGTCCTTATTTTTCTTAATGTTTGGCGAAAAGTTTAAGGTAGAATTTTTTTGTCTCTAGCTTCAATAAACATTGCTAATATTAGTAGAGTTAACTTATTTGAGATTTTTTATAAAATTCCACTGGGTAAACATTAGGGCCTGCTGCTTTCCCACACTGGAGTGAGGTTTATAGCGTCTAGTAATTCTGAGAGTGTTTGAGGTTTATCCAGTTCCTCTGCGCTAAGAGTATCTAGCTGTGGTTTTTGTAATGCATCAAAAGACTCATTAGATTGTGTCTTATTATCTTTAAACTGGGTAGAATATAAGGACATATAGTACTCTTTTAAATGTGTAGGCTGTATTTTTTATGGTCAGTGATTTTACCTTCATCTGTGTTGGTAATATGTTATTGCGTTGTGAACTTACTGTTTGTGGATTTGTTTAGCTAAGATCTTATTAACCTTCTCTTTGTGTTCATAGTATTGATGCCTCCATTCAAAGACGAGCTGTTCCGTTTTCTTTTTTTTGTCAAGAGGTTAAATTCTAATGGCAAAACCTGTCTTTTTCTGTAAAGTGCCTCATTTGGAGACCTGGCATATTCTTGACCTATTCTGTTAATTTCATTGATTAGCTCTGATGCCTTCTTGATTTCCAATTTATTTTTGTGGAAGAGATTTGAAATAATCTCTCTTCTTAAAAAAGCCTTAGAATTTCCCATAATATTTCTGAAGAGACCTCTGAGGATCAATTTGTCTCTTAAAAATAATCAATTTGCTTGGAGATGAATTCTGTACAGTTGTCATCAGCTAATGACAGAGGGTTAAGGTACCAACTATGAGATGAGTGTGTAGGGCAGAGTGATTTAAGTTCCATGATCAGTGGGGCATGGACAGAGATAACAATAGCATTGTACTTTCAAGATTTGATAATGGGCAATAAATCATTATCAATATAAAAATAAGCAGTTATTTAGTAACTGTGATGTACTGGTGAGAAGCAGGAATATGCTCTTGAATTTGGATTTAAAAATCTCCATGGGTCTGATAAGTTATAATCCATTACACACTGTGTGGTTATTTTTGCAGTGTCAGATGTTATCGTCTCTGTAGTTGAAGACCAATCCTTGTCTGAATTTAAAACAAAATTAAAGTCTCCGGCCATTATAAATTTATGACAGTTCACATTAGGAATAGAAACAATTACATTTTGAATGAAATTTCTATCATCCACAATAGTTGCATAGTTATTTATCAGAATTACTTTAGATTGAAATAAATTACCCATCACCACGACATATCACCCTTCAGGATCAGTTACTACGTCTGGTACTACAAATGAGATTATTTGGTGGATTAAGATTCCCACACCTCTAGTTTTCTTTGTATAAATTTGGCCAATTCAATCATTTTGCAACTGAACTGTGTCCTTGCTTATTCAGTGAGTCTTCTGTAAAAATGCTATCTTGGAATTTAGACTTATTAGGGGAGAAAATAATTTTTCTGTTTATATCATGATTGAGATCTTTAATCCAGCTCACAAAGAGCAGCAGTCCTGTCTAGATTATTAGCAGCATTCCCCCCCCTCTGCCATTTCTAATTATCCTTTTAACTTAATCCTTAATCCTTTTAAAAGTTACCATTTTTTGTATATATTACAGAACTTCACATTAAGAAATGTTTCTTTTATTTATTTATTTTATTTTAAACTAATTTAAATTAGTTTTGACAAAACACAATTCAATAGAAACCGCTCACACAAAAGTACATTTTTCAGAGAAAAGATATCATACTCAATGCTTAGAATTTTTTCTTATCCTTTATCCATTGAGGTGATCCTACTCCATTACCAATAAACTAGAGCTATTGTTTTACAGCTGGTTTTCTTGGTATTTTATGATGCTTAACAGTGCTGGATGTTCCTGATACTAAATTTTACAGTCACCAATTTATTACATATTTCATATCTTATTATTTTTACAGAATGTCATAGCAAGACTACTTTTACTTTTTTGACTGTTTTTTCAGGCTACTGATTTAAAAACATGTTCTACTTATTTTGTGATTTATGCTTAGAATATATGAAGAATATAAGAATATTAACTCTCTGTCCTTGAAGTTTTCTATTGATACCAAATTATTCTCAGTAAAACAATTCTCACTTTTTATTTGAACCAGACTCATATTTAATTCTCTTATGTATATGGCTGCCACTCCACATTTTCATCCTTGCCAACATAAAAGGATTGAATCACTTTGGATGGATTTTGGTATTTCTTTGGTCATACTTGACTCCATGTGTAATTGTATTATATTGCTTCTGATCTTGCTTTTTTCTTATAAATAGTCATTTTCATTATTAGTATAATTTATTTTGATGGCAAGATTTTTGTTCATATTTATTGATACTGTTTTTTTTTATATTTTTTGTCTGTTAAACCTAGCATTTCCTGCAGTAGACACACAAGTTTCAAATAAATCTTTCATTCAAATGCAGCAAGTCTGAAATTATAGGTATACTCACATCAGCCTGTGCTCCTCGAATCTACATTGAAATTTGAGCTATTTGCTTAACCTCTAGTTCAGTCTTAACTGGATTACAATTTTGAGAATTGAGAATTTTTATTGCTTTCGCAGAGATTTTTTTTAATTTATACTTAGAATTAACTTCCTTAATTTATCCAATGACCAGCAATGCCTACCAAGAACTACCCCATAGATGTAGGCGTTGAAGTCAAGGTGCTGGAGTTGTTGACACAAGTAGCGCTTCATATGTATAAAGATGCTGATTTTGAATTTCACTGGATTGCTACAGTATATGTTTATCTCTTATGAATTTGGAGTACCTTTAACTTTATACAAGCCATAATCACTTATAAGCACCACTGAAACTCCTGTGATAGGACTGTCGTACAACTCTCGTACAAGCTCTATTTGAGTGGAAGTGAAAAATACAAACAACAGTTGGGTTGGAGAGTGGGACCTGTTCAAAAATAAATATATATATGTATATATATAATATATAAATAAACAGCACTATGAGTTAAACAAGACCCGCCCTATCCTGTGTTCAGTATTTTGACTGTATGTTGTGTTAATCTTGGATTTGTGTTTATTTTTTTTTCTTGGTGAATCGATCTCTCTATAGCTTTTCTCTGTTGTTGGGCCTTAAATTTCAAGTATTGGTCTGATTCTGTTCAAAATTCTATGTGTAGTCATGTGTTAGTTGACTTGCTAGCACAATGTCATGTTTAGCTTACATACTGAAGATGCCCTTGATAATTCTAGGATGCCTAATAGTAATGGATAAGGCTATTACCATGCCTCAGTAAACATTATCACATGGTTGTCTGCTAATTTCTTACAATTGAGCACTAACTAAATTTAAATGATCCATTCCTGCAACCTTTTCCTATTGTCCACTGTCATAAGCCTTTTAGTAAGGCTAAACAAAGCTCATATAGATCATTCCTCTTCTGGGGCCTCATGTATAAACGGTGAATACGCACAAAAATGTTGCGTACACCCTTTTCCAAGCTCACTTCAAGATATATAAAAACTAAACTTGGCGTAAAGCAATGCACATTTTCACAGTAGCCTCTCACCTTGCATACACACTTTTCTGCTCAGCTTTGCAAACTGGTGGCACCCAGCATCAAAAGCAGTGTTACTGTTTCTGTGTGGTCTCCCTTTTTTAGATTTGCATCAATGATGTGGGATTTATCGAATATATTGAAATTAATTGCATATTGTTTACAAATTCAAGGCAATTGATTGTAATTATTCTGTAACAATATAATGGTGCACGGAATGGGCAAACTATTCCAAATACCATAGCTGCTTTAGCGATGTTACTGTCGGTGCACCATGCAGAGTATGTGTGGTATCTTAGCTGCACAGCAGCTGATCTGAAAGCCCTTGAGGACATTTATAGTACGTGCTACCTCAGGAAAGCCGCCAGCATCTGCATGGATTCCACTCAGCCATGTCACATCTGAACCTTTTCCATCCAGAAAATTCTTCAGAACTTTTCCTGCCCAGACCTCCAGGATCAGAAACAGTTTCATCCCAAGAGCTGTAAACACACTCAATCAGTCCATCAAGTGCTCCCAGCAGAACTGTTTTTACTTATAATTATAATTACCTCACTGTAAACTTGCACTACAACTGCAATATTGCACAACCTGAGCCACTATCTACATTATATGTACACGTATATTGTACGTATGCTTTCATATCGTATTGTTTCATTGTTTTCTTTCATCTTATTATTATTGTTATTTTATCATTTTATAGGAAAATACGTTTATGGGGGATTTGCATATTGAATTTCATTGTACCATACAATGACTATAAAGGAATTCAATTCAATTTAATAGAAGATTGCGCATATTTCCAGATGATGATGACTGGCTTTTAAGTTTTTTTAGCTACGCTTTTGGAGCTGTGCTTGTTAGAATACTAGAATGTATACTTTATATCATTTTTATGATGAAATGCATTAAAGTATATATATTTCCTTTTACAGAAAAAATTAACTTCATTTAAATAATGTATACTGTTAATAATTTAAACATGTGGGGGCTTGATGGTGACGCAGTAGTGATGAGTTGGCGCCACGTCCAAGGATTGTTCCTGCCTCGCATTTTATGCCTTAGGACTTGCGCGACCCAAGATGGATGGATGGAATAATTAAACATGTATAATAAAGAGTTTTTATTGTTCCTTAAAATTTTTGAAGAATTTTTTTTTTCTTTTTACTACGCTAAAGGGGTCTGTTTAACATCATACCCTTGGTTTATTGTTATTGTTATTATTATTGCATTAGGATTTACTATGCATATCCTGGACCACTTTCTAACACCATTCCCTGGGTTTATTATCTTAATACTTTAAGATTGCTGAAGATATTATATCTTATGCTTATAGTATGTTAATGATTATATTTTAGGCATATAGTATTTACACTATATTGGCAATAGATATCTCTACTTTCTAATCCTCAAACGCCGCTGCGTGGGGGCTTGTCTTGCTTTGGACGTGCTCTGTCTCTAGGTATGTCAGAGGACTGGGACTTTGTGAAGTGGGGTCCAGCCTCATGTGGTGAGGCAAAATGGGGGGGTGGGGGGATAAGGGGGGGAGAGAGAGAGCAGGCTATATCTAATCTATCCTTTATTCCTTATAATTAGAACTACCAACGTAACAATAGGCTGCATGGCAATTACCCGTGGGGAAATAGGAAATTAAGGTTAAAGCGGTCTCACTTCCAGTTAAGACTATAAAATTACATCAAAAATTCAGAATCAATGTCTCCATGATGGGACAGTTGACTTTGTGAGCTGGAATGTTAAAGGCCTAAATCACAAATTAAAGAGAAAGAAAGTATTCTCTCACCTAACAGGTTTAAACACTAAAATAGAATTTTTACAGGAGACCCACTTACTAAGCAAGGATCAGTTCCAGCTACAAAAGGACTGGACTAGCCAAATGTTCCATTCTAGCTTTACAAACAAAAGTAGAGGTCTGGGTATCCTTATACATAGAACAGTCTCATTTGCAGCATCAGATGTAGTATCTGATCCTGAAGGGAGATATGTGATGGTCATGGGCAACATCTTTAACTGTAAAATGATTTTGATAAATGTTTATGCACCGAATGTCAATGATAAGGAATTCATGCAAAATGTATTTGAATCCATACAAATGTGAACACTCATAAAATTATAATGGCTGGGGACTTTAATTGTGTTTTAAATCCACTCTTAGATAGGACTTCTGTCACAGGGGGCATGACATCTAACACTGCAAAGACAATTACACAGTTTGTAACTGACCACAATTTATCAGACCCCTGGAGGTTTCTAAACCCAAACTCAAGAACATATTCTTTCTACTCACCAGTACATCATTGCTACTCAAGAATTGCTTATTTCTTTATAAATAATAATTTCTCGCCTATGATTAAATCTTGCAAGTACGATGCTATTATTATTTCCGACCATGCACCTCTGATCTTGGAGTTAAAGTCACTATGCCCCACACACTCACCTTGCAGATGGCGCCTTAACCCGCTTCTATTAGCAAATGAGAACTTTACTGAATTTATATCCAAACAAATCAGTTTTTTCCTAATGACAAATACATCTTCAGAGGTTTCTGCAGGAATACTATGGGAAACTTTAAAGGCCTTCTTAAGAGGACAGATTATTTCATATCTTTCCCACAGGAATAAATTAGAAACCAAGAAAGTATCAGAGCTAAAAAACAAGATTACTAGAGTAGATGAAGAACATGCCAGGCTTCCAAGTGAGGCTCTACATAGACCTCTGGTGCTATCAGAATTACTAGATGCTATAAAGTCACTTCAAGGCGGGAAAGCAGCAGGCCCTGATGGGTACCCTGCAGAATTTTACTATAAGAAATTCTGCACTCAGCTAGCTCCCCTCTTATTAGCAACATTTACAGAAGCTAGAGGCAATCAAATTCTACCTCAAACTTTTCGGCAAGCATTAATCACCGTCTTTCCTAAACAAAATAAGGACTTATCCCAATGTGCATCATATAGACCAATTTCACTTCTGAATAATGATGTTAAGATACTCTCAAAAATCATAGCTAGAAGGATTGAGAAAGTGCTGCCTTTGGTAATATCACAAGATCAAACTGGATTTATCAAGGGTCGACACTTCTCTTCCAATCTTCAACGCCTGTTTAATGTAATATAGTAATCCCTCGCTATATCGCGCTTCGACTTTCGTGGCTTCACTCTATTGCGGATTTTATATGTAAGCATATTTAAATATATATCGCAGATTTTTTGCTGGTTCGCGGATTTCTGCGGACAATAGGTGTTTTAATTTCTGGTACATGCTTCCTCAGTTGGTTTGCCCAGTTGATTTCATACAAGGGACGCTATTGGCAGATGGCTGAGAAGCTACCCAACCACAGCGCGTATTATGTATTAAATAAAAGTCCTCAAATATATTGTGAGCATGGGGGCTGTTCGCACCCCTAGAGGACACGGCCACTCCTCAAAAAACGCTGAAAGATTACCTTCACAGTGCTCCCTTCTTTGCTGGGCTTACATGTGGCTGCTTTGCAAGCTATATGCTTCCTGCATGGTGCTTCGCATACTTAAAAGATCAAACAGCACGTATTGATTTTTGATTGTTTGCTCGCGCTCGTTTGCTCTCTCTCTCTCTCTCTCTGACGGAGGGGGTGTGAGCAGAGGGGCTGTTCGCATACTGGCCTAGAGGATACGGACGCTCCTCTGAAAAATGCTTGCTCCCTTCCTTTCAGCTACAGTACTTTGCCCGGCGGTGCTTCGCATACTTGATTTTTGACTGTTTGCTTTTTTTTCTCTCTGTCTCTCTCGCTCTCTCTGACGCGCACTCCTTTGAAGAGGAAGATATGTTTACATTCTTTTAATTATGAGACGGAACTGTCATCTCTGTCTTGTCATGGAGCACAGTTTAAACTTTTGAAAAAGAGACAAATGTTTGTTTGCAGTGTTTGAATAACGTTCCTGTCTCTCTACAACCTCCTGTGTTTCTGTGCAAATCTGTGACCCAAGCATGACAATATAAAAATAACCATATAAACATGTGGTTTCTACTTTGCGGATTTTCACCTTTCGCAGGGGGGTCTGGAACGCAACCCCCGCGATGGAGGAGGGATTACTGTATACTAACCAACAAAGTCAAACACCTCAGAAATTTTATCATTGGATGCAGAAAAAGCATTTGACATGATTGAATGGAAATACCTTTTCACTACCTTAGAGAAATTTGGGTTTGGCCCGAACATTTGTGCATGGATCAAACTACTATATACCAATCCAGAAGGTTCAGTTTGTATTAACAACATTTGTTCAGACTACTTTAAACTAGAACGTGGTACTCGACAAGGTTGCCCCTTGTCACCACTACTATTTGCAGTTGCCATTGAACCACTGGCGGTCCACTGTTGAAATTCTTACAAGATAAAGGGGATTTTCAGAGAAGGGCTGGAACAGAAAATTTTTCTATATGCAGATGATATGGTACTGTATATATCGGATCCACAAAATTCTGTGCCTGCAGTCTCAACAGCACTTACAGAATTTCAAAAGATCTCTGGTCTCAGAATTAATTTGAATAAAAGTGTGCTCTTTCCAGTGAATTCTTAAGCACACAATATTAGATTGGACACCTTCCCTTTTATCATCGCAGATCAGTTAAAATACCTAGGGGTAAACATCACAAGTAAACATAAAGCTCTTTATCAACAAAATTTCACCGTCTGTATGGAAAAAATAAAGCAAGACTTGCATAGATGGTCAACCCTTCATCTCACTCTAGCTGGAAGAATTAATGTTGTTAAGAGGAATATTCTTCCTAACCTTCTTTTTTTTATTTCAAATCATTCCAATATACAGTACATTAATAAATAATTTTTAAGCAATTAGATTCAACAATAACCTCATTTATTTGGAACTCAAAACATCCACGTATCCAAAGAGCGAATCTACAAAGACCTAAGGCAGAAGGTGGCATGGCTCTACCCAACTTTCAGTTTTATTACTGGGCAGCAAACATAAAAGCTATAAAAACCTGGATACAAATAGATGAACATACACATGCTTGGTCCACAATGGAAGTAAAATCCTGCAGTACTTTATATTCCCTGCTTTGTGCCCCAATAAATACAAGTTATCGGCAATGTACTAATAACCCAATTGTGCTTCACTCACTCAGAATATGGAACCATTGTAGAAAGCATTTTAAGATGGAGAATCTTTTATTTGTTGCACCTCCGCAAGAGAACCACCTCTTTCAACCGTTGCAAACATATGCAGTTTTTAATATCTGGAAAAGATTTGGGATTAAATTGCTTAGAGATCTTTATATAGACAACACCTTTTGCATCCTATGAACAATTACACTCCAAATTTAACTTTCCAACCACACATTTCTTTCACTATCTTCAAATTAGGAACTTTGTTAAACAGAACCTGCCCGATTTTCCTCATCTTGCACCCTCCTCCATGCCGGAAAAAATATTGCTCAATTTCAGGGACTTAGACACCATCTCTGCAATATATAAAATTGTCTTGCAGTCCCTCAGAAAAGGAGTAGAAAATAGCAATGCAGAGACTTTACTCGAGCTCCATATGCGCAAAGCATACAATTATTCAACTCAAAATTATATATCGAGCACATCAGTCTCTCCTAAAACTGTCCAAAATGTTTCCAGGGCAAGATCCAACCTGCAAACGCTGCAATCAAGTCCCAGCCTCACTGGGTTACATGTTCTAGGCCTGCACCAAATTAACATCATTTTGGACCAAAATTTTTAAGTGCCTTTCAGACAGCCTTGGTGTCACAATTCCTCCTAACCCATTAACAGCTGTATTTGGTGTTCTTCCAGATGGGTTTAAAGTGGAGAAGGACAAACAAACTGTGATTGCATTTACTACGCTTTTGGCACGCAGACCTATTTTGCTAAACTGGAAGAATCCTAACTCTCCTCTCTTAACTCGGTGGGAAACCGATGGTTTATTCTATTTGAAATTGGAAAAAATCAAATATTCAGTTAGAGGATCTGTACAGAATTTTTTCAAAACCTGGCAAGATCTAATCAATAATATCTTGGAATAAGCTCTAAATGCACCAAGGAAACAATTATCTCCACATTTCTTTTTCTTCATTTATCTCTATTGCCCTATTAAACTCATCAGTTTAGGTATGTTTACAAGCCTTAAGTTTTACTCTATTTGGCCATGCTCTCTCTCTTGGGGGGGGCGACTTGTTTTCAATCCTATCTTTTGTAAAAATTGATCTATTTGAATGGAATTACAATAAAATAAATTAAAAAAAAAAAAATTTTGAAGAATCAGCGTTCTAAGCTTACAGTTGCTTTTACATTTATTACAGAGCTCATATTATGTTTGGTTATGTGGAAAAGGAAAATGGAAGGAAAGAAATTCGGGGTTGGTATGTTTGACAGACACAGTACTGCTGCAATAAATTATTACATCCAGGGTTGTGTGCGTCCCAGCAGTCATCTTGTGGGAGGCAGGAACAATCTCTGGACAGGGCTTCAGCTCATTGATACCACTGTGGTACTGTGCCCCCATGTTTAACTAGAAAATTCAGTTTACTATTGAGGAAGTGTAAAATGCTCCACACAGGCAAATGGACAATTGATTTTAAGTACAAGATAAGCAACTCGGTCCATCAGAAAAGAACTTCTGAAATAGATACAGTGGTACCTCTGGTCACGACCGTAATTCGTTCCAAAACTTTGGACGTGACCCAATTTGGTTGTGACCCGAACGTAATTTCCCCATAAGATTGTATGTAAATACAATTAATCCATTCCCAACCGTACAAACTGTATGTAAATATATATTTTTTTAAGCACAAAAATAATTATATCATAGAATGCACAGTGCAATATTAAACTAAATGTAAAAACATTGAATAACACTGAGAAAACCTTGAACAACAGAGAAAACTAACATTGTAAGAGTTCGCGCTAGACCCTTACAAACTGCACACTGTAAACACTTTTTTTTTTGAGTTTTAAGCACAGGGAAAAAAATTAAATGCCACTTCTCTTGTGAAACTTTTCAAACCATCCACTACTGGCTGTAAATTCCTCACCTTCGCCACTCAAAGAAGGATTTTTTTTTTCAGCAAATCGTCATGAATCTTCCTGGCTTTCTCGCATATCATCGGCTCGCTTACGCTATCCCCTGCAAGTTGCTTCTCGTTCAACCACACTAGCAACAGTTTTTCCACCTCTTCCAGCACTTGAGGCCTGTGCTTGGTTAACATTATAACTCCTTTTCCAACATCAGCTGCTTTCTTAGGCCCTGTATACGCAAACAAAAGAAAATGGGAAGTCATTGGTACATACGAACACGCGTAGGAAAACTGGCCGCCAGCGTTTTTGTTTGTCACCAGAGCGTGTGGTCATGAACAGATGCAAAATTTTGGCAAACTATTTGATCGTAACCCGATTTGTACGTGTTCGGAAACGTTCGTGACCAGAGGTTCTAATGTATATGGGTTCATATTAATATAACCTCTTTATTGTAGTACAATCCAAAGCGATTAAAAAGGCAAATGAAATATCAAGGTTATATTGTAAAAACATTATGGTCAGTCTGTATAATGTGCTAGTGAGACCATATCTGGAGTAATGTGTACACGTTTTGAGTGTACTGTAAGAAATATCTGAATGGAGATAGAGACAAATATAAGTAACTGAATGAACTCAAGGATCTGAATGGTCTTTTCTCATTTGTTAAACTTTTATTGTTCTTATTTTTTTTTCTTTTATGTGTTAGCTCTTTAAAGATTAATGAAACACACATGTAAGGTGAGGCTAAATTAGCTGCTTCTCTCAATATGTAGCTGATTATTTATAGCTTCAAAAATTAATTTGACAATACGGGGAACAAAATTAGTAAATGTTTTTAAAGAAAAAAAAATTTTTTTGTTTCTTTACTTATGCAAGAGGAAAACATATTTCTGCTTGCCTACATTTTTTCCCATAGACAAACCTGTGTAAATAACAATTGTTTGTGTCAAGTTGTCATCTTATCGCACTATTTAAAAAAGCATGTGCTGCTTATCAAGTAGTAATGAAAACACCATCTGCCACCCCTTTAAATGTTTTAACAAAAGTAACCTTTGCAATTACAGAAAGCTGATGAAGTGTTCTCTTGCTTGCCAAGATATTGTTATAAATAGAGTGATGCTTTTATATTTGAAATATACTGTAAAATTAACACATGTTCTGGAAAGCAAACTCGTAGTGGTGGTTGTTGTAATAGTAGTACTGAGCTGTGTACATATTTTTTTATCTTTTTCTGTTAAGGATCATACTATTTTTCTACACACAAATATTGAGTCTGTCCAATCTTTTTCAATTTCCTACTTTTCAAGAACTAAAATATACTTAAACTCTTTTTCAGATATAAAGCATCGAACTTCTCCAATTTATTTTCTCATCCAAAATTTTCTAAAAGTAATAATATCTTATTGGTTTCCAAAGAATCTTTTGACACTCGCTCATACAGCAACTGTTTGACAGGTTAAGGGCAGTGCTAGACTAGGAAATAAAGTAAATGTTGTGGAGGGGAAGGGAAATTTTTCTGTAGCAAAGAGGCTTAGTATATAGTGTGTGTTGGGAACTGGGAATGCTTTTAGACAAAACACATGGAATGAGTTTTCGAGAGGACATGCCACAAAAGAGAGTGAGCATTTACTCGGAGGTCATAGTGTAAAGTGTAAAATTTAAGTTTGAGTTTTGCATTATAACGACTAAACTGATTTGAACAGGAAGTATGGTTGGTGTGGGCAAATTTGGACCTGGGGACTGCAGTGGCCGAATATGTTGTGTTTTTTTTTTTTTTTTTTTTAAACCAGTATATGCTTACATTTATTGCTGCAGCTGAACTTGTGGCCTAATTTGTTTTCACAGCAGCACACAATATGGTACTGCACAAGACTGTTAATTAGATTAGATAAACTTTATTAATCCCATGGGGAAATTCAGATGCATAAAGCAGTAGAAACATAAAAAAAACAAGGATACAGACTTGCAGGACATACTGTATAATTCAGCCAGTTAATCAATCTATAAATAAATAAATGTATATTTTGCAGATATTTGAAAATAAACTTAGCTTATCGGGAGAAAGTACTGAATTGCCTGAGAGCAGTGGGCAGAAAAGACTCCTAGAGGTGTTTCTTTGCACACTGTAGTGGAATGGACTTGTGGCTAAAAGTGCTCCAAGAGAGCACCTCCAGGGGGGGAAGGAAGGGATTTTTCATGATGCCATTCAATTTTGCCACCGTCCTCTTTTCTACAACAGCTTCCAGTGTGTTCAGGGTTCATGCTATGATGGAGTGGGCTTTCCTGACAAGTTTGTACAGGCACTGTGCTTCCTTTGAGCTCAAGTTTCTTCCCTGGGGTACTGTAGTGTAGAACAACACACTGGCTATTATGGACTGGTTTAACATTTCCAGCTGCTTGCAGCATACAGCAAAAGACCAGAGTTTCCTTAGGAAATACAGTCCTTGATATAGC
The DNA here is from genome assembly GCF_900747795.2 of Erpetoichthys calabaricus. NCBI lineage: Eukaryota > Metazoa > Chordata > Cladistia > Polypteriformes > Polypteridae > Erpetoichthys > Erpetoichthys calabaricus. The sequence continues at coordinate 144,786,655 of NC_041397.2, read as the reverse complement.
CCAACTGTGTTGTCAAACTAGTCCAGTTTGTCAAGTCAATTCCAGTGAACTTTATTTGTAGGGTGCAGTGCTGTTTATGTGAACCCCCAAGTACTTGTAGCTCTGCACCACTTTCATGTCTTCTCCCTGAATGGTGACCGTTCCCAGAAACTCCTTGGAATTGCATAAGTCCACCACTAGCTCTTTTGTCTTACTGATGTTTTTTGTATTTTCCATGGAAAAATTCATCTGCTGAAGGTTCTGGGACTAGCCATCATTCCTCCTCAAATAAGATCATATATTGGAAGCAATAATCTATCCCTGTGTTTGACATGACTGACAAAGCCCACCTCATTTGGATCCAAGAGCTCCAAAACTCAACATGTCAGTCTTTATGCTACTCCTGTATACCAGAATAATAATGCTAGATTTTAGCTAATGTCCATGCTCACTGCTTCAGAAAAGTCATTAATGTACTCATTCATCATTAACAAACTGTCTTTATTTGCTTCAGACTAGCTTCAGATTGTGTTCAGATGCTCTTCTTATTGAATTTAGTTCTGAGCAACCTGGGAGTACTTTTCTTGCATGATGCAGCAAAGGACTTTATTCATTCCTAATTGTGTGACACATCATGGTGTATCTAGCAAGAGGCAATGACTGCCTTGGATTTGGATTTCTTAAGCAAAGTAACGAAGAAATTAGCAAGCCAACAACATGTTTTCACTTGATGGAAAGAAAACAGAACAGTATAAAACCAAAGAAACAATTGCATTTGTTTTGTTTTAAAGTTGATTGCTTACGCCGTAGCGGACTAAAACCCAGCTAAGATTCACACCGTCGATAAGACAGTGATTTATTAATTTTTTAGGTAGGGATCCCAGGAACACATCCAGCCTTGGCCCAACTCATACACACTCCTCCACAGAGAAAAAAAGAAAACGGTAGTAAAACAGAAATGTCAGAATGTGTTAAACAATAATAAAATCTAACTATACAAACTACAATGATCCCACCCCAGTTCCCTTCCCTTCTGGTGATTTTACACGAATTCAACAATAACAAATCACCAACAAAAACAACACACGATGAAGTCCATGAAAAAAGTGCAAATGATAAAATGAAATAATGGAGGTAGATAGTCCAGAGATCAACACTCTGTATATGATAGCGTGTGAATGGGATCAGGAGCGCTCCTTTCTTCTCAGGACGATGACAAATCCTCAGACAGTCCTCATGCAGCCCCCTTTTAAATCTCGTGCTGCCTCCTTGTCCCCAGCAGTGTCTACACCCTCGGCAGACAACCAGTCAGAGCCACTGCAGGGAGTTGAAGTTTCTTTACCCAGTAACACTGCTACAACGCTATCCAGTAAAACAGCTGAAAGAAGCGTATTAGAAAACAAATGGTGATAATAATAATGTCTCCATGTATTTCTTTTCTTTGTCTGATTTACTTGATAGCAAGTGCTGTAAGCACTGCTTGGCAAGGAGTGAAATGGTGTGTAACAAAACAGATGCTTCATAAAGTTGTTTTTCTTACCTTTTTCTCTTCTGGCAGGCTTCTTTCTTAAAATGCATACAAGGTCAATTTGAGATATCTTGAAATGTATTGCAGATATGTTAAACTGTAACGGAGTTTCAGATATCTTAAAAAGTAAACTGCATTTTAAGATATCTGCATTCTGAAACATCTCTAAATATTAATTTGGCTCACCGTATCTCGTACATCTAATGATATGTTCAGCTGTAGTATCAGAAGATATTTGCATATGCCTAGTCCTTTCTTATTTCACTGCCGAGGTACTGTGGTTAGTTAGGCCAGTGTTTTCTCCTTCTGGTTAACCCTTAGTCACTCAGTGTTAAATGTCATTTGCATAAAGTTTCGAATCTCATTCAGACAAAAATGAAATTGGGTTGACCAATAAACACAATAACGTAACTGTTTTGTTTTCATATATTATGATAGTTGTTATTTATAACCAGTTTGTATAGTATTTTAGATCATAGGTGATGATGATGTGACAACATTCAGCATGTCCATCATTTCAAATACAAAACACTTTGTTTTAAGAGACCTGCATCAATCCTTATATTATGTTCCATATTGTGAAACTTATAATTAAGCTTATTTTTGAGTCTTAGATACTGTAGAGTTGGGAGACAAATCAATAGCTTCACAAATTTGAATGGAAGGAAATAAGACATTTCCCAAAGTTTCAAAGCATACAATACAAATATGCGGTATATAGAAGTATATCACAGTAATGCTTTATCATATATGGAAGATGCTCTGCAGATTTCTTGATTTCTTTAGTTTTCTTATATTATTACTTTGACAGGCATGCATATATATATATATATATATATATATATATATATATATATATATATATACACACACACACAGTAATCCCTCCTCCATCGCGGGGGTTGCGTTCCAGACCCACCCAACCCCTAGGGAAAGGTGAAAATCCGCAAAGTAGAAACCATATGTTTATATGGTTATTTTTATATTGTCATGCTTGGGTCACAGATTTGCACAGAAACACAGGAAGTTGTAGAGAGACAGGAACTTTATTCAAACACTGCAAACAAACATTTGTCTCCTTTTCAAAAGTTTAAACTATACTCCATGACAAGACAGAGATGACAGTTCCGTCTCACAATTAAAAGAATGCAATCATATCTTCCTCTTCAAAGGAGTGCGCGTCAGAGAGAGAGAGAGAAAAAATCAAACAGTCAAAAATCAATAGGGCTGTTTGGCTTTTAAGTATGCGAAGCACCGCCGGACAAAGTAGCTGCAAGGAAGGGAGCAAGCATTTTTCAGCATTTTTTAGAGGAGCGTCAGTATCCTCTAGGCCAGTGTGCGAACAGCCCCTCTGCTCACACCCCCTCCCGTCAGGAGCAGAGAATGTCAGAGAGAGAGAGAAAAGCAAACAATCAAAAATCAATACGCGCTGTTTGATCTTTTAAGTATGGGGAAGCACCATGCGGGAAGCATATCGCTTGCAAAGCAGCCACATGTAAGCCCAGCAAAGAAGTGAGCACTGTGAAGGTAATCTTTCAGCGTTTTTTGAGGAGTTGCCGTATCCTCTAGGGGTGCGAACAGCCCCAGTGCTCACAATATATTTGAGGAGTTTTATTTAATACATAATACGCGCTGTGGTTGGGTAGCTTCCTAGCCATCTGCCAATAGCGTCCCTTGTATGAAATCAACTGGGCAAACCAACTGAGGAAGCATGTACCAGAAATTAAAAGACCCATTGTCCGCAGAAATCCGCGAACCAGCAAAAAATCCGCGATATATATTTAAATATGCTTACATATAAAATCCGCGATAGAGTGAAGCCGCGAAAGTCAAAGCGCGATATAGCGAGGGATTACTGTATATATATATATAATATATATATATAATATACACATCCATATATAATAATGTCATTTTTTTTTTTTTTTATGCAGAAGGACTTCCTGATTATTATTGTGATCAGCCCAAAATATTATGAAACTGTGAAGCCTTACAGGCATGAAGGGATGAAGAATGATGAAAGTGCCTTAAACACTGTCTACATATACAAACAGGTACTGTGCTTCTCCATTCCTGTGGGACATCCCCATATTTCTGGTTGTTAGACAGTGATGTTATGTTCCCGTGCCTGAGGTTCAATGTGTTTCATTGATTATTTGGTTTGGTGATTTGCTGAAGTCTCTTTTTATTTTTGGTAGTTACAAGTTCCCAAGGTTGCAGTAAACATGTTTCAGGCTAACAAACAAACAAGGTCTTGTCATGACAGAATTGCTTTGGAGAATTTGCTCTGACTTTTCTTTTAATTTCATCTTTTACAAGTCTGTGATGCTGTTCTATGCTTTATTATTAGTATATAGACAGCATGGGTTCAGACGAGAAAGGTCATGCTTCACTAATATGCTGGAATCACAGACGTGCATGTAATATATATTTTTATCTTGATTTTCAGAAGGCTGTTGTTAAGGTACCACATGAAAGGTTAGTGAACAAACTAAAACAAGTAGAAATTCAGAGCATGGTCTTTATCTGGGTACAAATTTGGCTCAAATACAAGTAGTAAAGGGCTACAGTGAAGTAATCATTTTCAGAATTGGGAGATTTTAAAAGCGGAGTCCCTCAGGGATCAGTGTTAAGGTCATTGCCCTTTTAATATTCATAAATGATCTGGATAAAAATCTAATCAATAAGCTGGTTATGTTTGATGATGATACCAAATTAGATGGAAGGGCCCACAATACAGAATTAGCTAAATTGTTACAGAGGGACTTGAGTAACATACAGGTTTGACAGATTTGTGTCAAATGAAATTTAATGTAAAGTATTACACATAGAAAGTAAAAATGGGAATACTGAAGCTTGAAAGTATACCTTAATAAGAAGGACCTAGGAGTCATAGTTGACTCATCACTATCTACACTGATCAGCTACAGCATTAAAACAACCTGCCTTATATTGTGTAGGTCCCTCTCGTGAAACGAAAACCACTCTGACCTTTCCAGGCATGAACTTCACAAGATATTGGCGGCATATCCTTTAAGTCCTATTAAGGTGGGGCCTCCTTGGATTGGACTTGTTTTTCCAGCACATCCCACAGATGCTCAATTGGATTGAGATATGGGGAATTTGAAGTCAACAGCTTGAACTCTTCGTCAGGTTCCTCAAATCATTCCTGAGTAATTTTTGCAATGCGACATGGCGCATTATCTTGCTGAAAGAGGCCACTGCCTTCAAGGAATACTGTTGATATGAAGGGATGTATGTGGTCTGCAACAATTTTTATGTCTGTGGTATGTGTCAAAGTAACAGCCATTTGAATGCCAGGGCCCAAGATTTCACAGCAAAACACTGCCCAGAGCATCACACTGTCTCCATTTGCTTGCCTTCTTCCCTTAATGCATCCTGCTGCCATCTCTTCCCAAGGTAAACGATCTACACACACCTGGCTGTTCACATGATCTGAAAGAATATTTAATTCCTCAGACCATCCATCTTCTTGTTTTGCTGCATTGTCTAGTTCTGATGCTCACATGCCCATTGTAGGTGCTTTCGGCAGTGGACAGGGGTCAGCATGGGCACTGTAACCACTGCATCTTTCTGTCTTGGCCAGCATTAAGCTTTTCAGAAATATGTGCTGCAGTAGCTTTTCTGTGGGACCAGAAAAGGTGGCAAAACCTTTTCTCACTACACCCATCAATGAGCCTTGTGCGCCCATGACCCTATTGCCAGCTCACTGCTTGCCTGTCCTTGGACTCCTTTTGGTAGATACCACTACATATTGGAAACACCTTGCTGTTTTGAAGGTGCTTTGACCCAGTCATTTAGCCATCACAATTTGGCCTTGTCAAAGTTGCTCATATGCTTGGCCATTTTTCCTGATCCCAACAGAAGTGCCATTGTAGTGAGATAATCAGTGTTACTCACTTCACTTGTTTGTGATTTTAATGTTGGGGTTGATTGGTGTACATCCAAAAAGTTTTCATAAGTGATCATAGGATTTTTGACTATATAGTATATCAGGATGTGTGGAGTATATCAATGAATAAGATGGGCAAGCTGACTGGGATGAATGGCCTATCCATCCATCCATCCATCCATTATCCAACCCACTATATCCTAACTACAGAGTCACGGGGGTCTGCTGGAGACAATCCCTGAATGGCCTATTATCACCACAAATTTTTTTTAATCTTCTGATGCCTCTAACATGCAACCGGGGCAGCCATACTTGTTCATTGCATATCCCTACATATGACTTGCTTTTATGGATGATCCATTAATCCAGTATTTAAAATGCTTGTTATGCTGCTCTAAGTACTTTATGGGTACAACCCGTTCTAGTGCTACTCTCATCGCTTCACTCCTGATTCCTGAAGAGCTCTGGCAGCTTTGGCACATTTTCCAGTAAAAAAAAATCTTGGAGGCTCAGAGACCAACCTTGGCCATTCGGCATGGATTTTTCATATATAGTAAATCTCTACATCCTTCTCTTATTACCATGGCTTTCTTCTTACAGTTTACACTTTGGCATTGGAATTATCAATTATTCATAAACAATTTGTATACAGTCTTCTTTTCCTTTAGTTCATTTATACCATCCTTGCCTTTCTTCTCTCCGACAGTTACAGAATGAGTATATCCAAAATGGCAGCAGAAATTTCCGTTTTGTTCCCATCATCTTCCCTGGTGCAGAGAAGGTTTGTAATTTTGATTATTTTTTTTCTAAGACATTGTTTGACCAAATTACATAACATACGTGTATTCAACAAAAATTATTAAACTTGTGCTTCAGCCAGATTTCATATTAATCTTTTAATACTGTTGTTTAACCTATACCTTAAAGAAGGAAAAAATACAAAATGTAAAAATAAAATTTCTTTAGAGTCTACCTTTAGTTGAATCCTCCTTCATGTTTACTCATTCCTAATTTTGATTGATTATACACTATCAGCGCCTGTGGTTGGCACTCTTGAACCTATGGAATCCTGGTTGTAAGACCCAACACTGTGCAATGAACAGCATGTATTTCGGATTTCAGTTCTATAGCCAAATTTCTGTTTATTATGAAAATAGACTAATATCAGTTTTGCAGGGGTCTTGAATTGCATAAATAAATTAGTAAGTGGACATTCCTCCTGTTAAAGCATGAAACTATCTGAAAATAAGTGTATGTCCATTTAAAAAAATCTCATCAAAATTAACAGAAAAAGTTAAACGAGATGGCTTTTAAGAAATGAAAATTAAAAACCAAGTAAATAGATTCCCCTTTTTCCATTGAAATGCTATTGCACTGAAACAAAGACCAGTATTCAAAATATCTGAAATCATTAGTGTTAAATGGCTTATCCACTAATGTACAGCACACTATTTAATCAAAACAGCTTACTGTTGAAATAAAAAGCTCTAAATCCACTGCTTGTCTCTCTATGTGACTCATCTGTTTCACGTAAACTGGGATGATTTACAGAGCCATGTCAAGTCATTTATTTCTGTGATTAACTCAACTTCCAGTTCAGCTGTCTGAAAGCATCTGCATTGACTTGTACACTTCTTTTTACTAAAGGCTACTTCCACTTAGTAAGACTGAAGCCGAGTGAAATTGTACTACTTGTCTAAAAGTGCTTGACGTTAATGAACTGCAATATTCAAGTTGGCTGCAAAATAGAAGCTTTAGCTCTTCCTGCTGTGTTTCACTCTCTTGAAGACACATTCCACCAAATTCAAAGGTTGTATGCCTGAGCCTGTGAGAGGCTCTCATTATTTAGCTAAAATAGCTATTTAAAACCTAATTTCAATTGGAGTGCAAAAAAAAAAGGCTTTATGAATCCCTGACTGGTCAGTCTGTGCGGCATCAATACTTGTATTGTAGTTTTCACCATGCAAAGCTATTTTAAATATGGATTTAAACAATACAGCAACATAAACATCACAAAATCTCTAGGCAATCCTTGCTGCTCTTTGCTGTTGAATATTCTTAATGGCTTAGGGAAGAAGCATCTGGTTTATGAACTAGCAGATAGGACATGATTGGGTTGCAGTGTTTGCAGAGATGTAACAATGAAAGCAGACCTCTCATTTTTCTTAGAACAATCAGTAGATGAGCAGTTCTCTTCTGTTCACTATAAGGCACCACAGTCCCAAATTGTGGTTGCATTTGAAAATGTGTCCAAACGCTTGGAGAATCATCAGGGCTCAGCAGTGCTCTGGACTCGGGAGAAAAAGTCAGGTGACCCTTCGATACTGGGTTTCCTGTACAATGTCTACTAGCCTGTTCCTTAAATCAAAATATTATACATGTCCATATTGATCCAAGTCTCATTTTAAGGAAAAAAACCCAGTGTTTACTGGTTTTTAAAACTCGGTTCTTAAAATGTGAACTGATTTTTAGAATTTTTTTTTTTCTTTTTTACTTTATTTGGAACACTGACCGATAATGTATCTTACTCGAGGTCACACAGTGAGCCACTGGTAGAGATGGAAGCTGCTTTACTTATTCTTAGCTACTTGGATGTCACCGTGGCAAAAATGTTTAAATGAACTGCAAACTACACTATTGCTGATATCCTTCATCACAATTAAAAGGAAAGGCCCGTGTTCAGACTCTTGTGAAATACTTGAAAGGCTCTTACCAAGTGAACTAGATGGTACCTCGAATGCTAATTACCTTTCTGAGAATCATTTTCTGCCCTGACACCTGGCTAATTTGCATAATAGCATTTGGCTAAATCTGATCTCTCATCTTGTCAGTATATGTCTGCCACATACCTAATGTCATCTGTCTAAGTTTACAGACTATGAATTTCTTTTTTTCACTAGTGCTTACTGTCATTTAAAAGTAAACGACTTCTCTAGCTTCTGTTCAGTTAGATACAGTATGCAGCAGTCATATCATACTTACCTAGTCAAAACAGTAGTTTTTTTTTCTTAATGTAACTGAAGGAGAGCCATATTGAATTATTACTTAATATACAGATTTTATTCCTTCAATGTATATTATTCTACATTCTGTGTGGTCTTGTCAAGTTTGTTTCACTTTTCATATCTACGGTAACAGTATTTCCTTTTTATCTCTTCCTTTTTCCTCTGCCAGTGTCATGTTCCCTCCTGGCTGCAGAATACTAATGTGTACCGATGGCCTCAGGACATGCAGGACATTCTCCGGCGGTTAATGCGTGTTGAAAAATACAACCCTCCACCAATTGGAGAACTGCCAACCATTGTGTCCATCCCAATTTAATGTTCCTCCTCACAATTCATCTGTTGAAAGAATATTGAATTGTCAGGTGACAATGGTAACTTGGAAATTTCAAGCCTTAAGGATCTGAGACCGTTGGCATCTGTGTCAATGTCAGGATTTAAATCATAGAATACACAGCATTTATCAAGATACCCTCAATGGTATGTGCAATATTTCCGGATTCCAGAAATGTTATTTTTGAGAGTCGCACCCCCTTCTGCAGGTACTGTCTTGCCTGATATGAAGATTTGAAGGACCCTAGCAGGAATTTTCTTTTGAATGCACTATGTTGTTTTGACCCGGACACAAGTGAGTGCTGCCTAAATTGTGTTTCACCTAACCCTAATCCTTCACCTGTCCAGCTGCCACTGCAAACCTCATCAGGATAAGAGGAGTGAACGTGCCAAATTATGGGATAAGCCCATTTATGCATTGATATGGATGGATATTTTGGAAGCATTTGTCATGTGCAGTTTTTACTACCTGATTCATAATGGCTTGTTTTATTTGTGAATGTAGTATGAACCATGGCTTTTTTATTCTCTCGGGTGTCTGTTTCACTGTTTTTCAGGTTCTGTTCAAGAAATAGTTCTGTAAGACCGACTCTTTCAAGACTTTTGTGCCTACTGTATATAACATAGTACAAATTACAAATTAGGGCTGTGAAGGGCAAAGAAGGAAAACTACTTTTTATGTATTTGGTGTAACCTAATTTTAATTGACTGCATGCTAACAATTCCAGTTTTCTGGGATAGTGTATCATTTTTACATTTTTGGTACATCTAAAGGGACCTTATGGGTTTGTGTGCTGTTTTTGTATGATGATCTACATTTGCTGTTTTCTTCCTTTCAATATAAATAAAAATTCTCATTACCCCAGTATGGCTGGCTTAGTGCTTCAAACTGTAGCCATGTTTGATGTGTTATATAGAACAATCAATGGCATGAACCAAGTCACTTTTGTAGGCCAATTTATGAGACATATTCTGTGATTTTCATGAGCAGTTATGTTTTGGGTGAAGAGACAATGGAGAATAAAGGACACTTTCTGATGTTTTAAAACTTAGGCTTCATTGACGCATGTACGTACTTCACTGTATAAGTATTTGCAAACTGGCCTACTTTGAGTAGGCAGTTGTGGGTGATTGATATTTTATAGCTATGTGCGGCCCTCAATAAAGTTTTCAGAACATAGAGACGGAAGAGGTGGCACTTTGTCAGGCACTGATATTTACATGTATGCGAGAGATTTTTTTAAAATACATGCCAGGATCCTTCCCATGTACCTTGTGTTTTCCGATAGGGGGATGATACCTCCCTAGTTGGATTAAGTTCTTTTGTAATTGCGGCATTTTAAGTAACCGAAAACTATATAGATCTGATATTAAAAGGTGATATCCCTCCAATAGTGATACGGTGGTAAAAATCACATAAGAGAAAATAACTTAGCTTTCTTTAATGATGATTTACGCAGCATAACAGACGAGGAAGCCATGACAACACTTTGTGTATAGTTTGTCATTTTCGTCACTGCGCTGAAAGGATTTTCAGGACGGATGACATTATCACCCATCCGTCCATCGGCTTCGAAGTATTTGGCTGCTGTCCAAGTCTTTATATACTGTCTTCTGCACGTGTAGGCCCTTACTTAGGTTCCAAACAAGGGAAGAAGAGGATTCAATTTCATCTCTAACATGCAGAAATAGTTCAATGCCCATTTTCGTAGTTGTACCTTCTCTCTTCAAATGCTTGCATAGCAGTTCTAAATGCTGAGAGCCCCTGTGTGCTAACTTTGGCCTGGCCTATACATGTGAGTGGATTTATAAAATAATTTTTGTACAGAGCACATTAAACTTATTTTCTTAGTACACCTTGGGCCCCTCATTAGCTGAAGGCTACTTTTAAAGGCAGTTTATTATACTTGCATTTATGGACATCACTGAGATCTTCCTTTATACACAGCTACTCTCTTGGTGTTGTGACTGCCTGGTGCAGGGTAGGATGGACCATTAAACCGAACATGAACAATCCCTTCTGGATATGCCTGCATCAGCTAACATCTTTAAGCCTCACTTATGATTCCTATGGTGCTTCCTGTCAGATTTTCCAATGTTAAAGTCTATGTTCAAATGGTATGTTACTTGCTGACCATTCCATTTGTGTTCCACCATAAGAGTAAGCTAGTGGTAAAGAATGTTTTTCACGTTTTGACTTTGTTGTTTGCGTTTAACTCGATCCTCTTTACAGATACTGTAAACTGAATGTGTAGCATTGCTTTATTGCTTGCTTTAATCTGGGTTGCTGTGTGCCTTGTCACCATCACTATAAACCGCACCTTACCATCTGGAGCTTAATGTACATAAACAAATCTAAAAAACAGCTGTCAAGTAAAGATGTAGCGCCTCTTAACGCATAAACACATTAGCTAATTGTCCCCTATCAGTAAGTGCTTTACAATTTAATATCCTGCGCCTTAGTTAATTATTAAGCTGCTTGTAATAAACACACCTTCACTTGCCGCAGTCCAGACAGGCCCTATCTCTTTTTGTGGTTATAAAAGCACACCTGCTGGGGTCCTGTTACCAGACTTGCATTGCACCAGTCACCAAGCTCAATGACATGACAGAGTCTTGCAATAGAAGTCCTGCTTCTCTGGTTGGGTCGTGTCAATTCCCACTGGGTGTCTTCCATAGGTAGATGTATCTGGTTCATCCCCCAAGAAGAAGGATGTAGGTCATGGTGGAGGTTTTACATCTCTCAGTAGGTTTTAAAGGTACCCGGAATTTCCCAGAAGGACATGCTAAGGAAAACGTGGCATGGTCTGAATTTTTAACTGACTTCTTGTTTAATTAAAGATCAAGAAGACATTTTGCTTGACTTCTCACTAGATCAAGAAGTACTTACTCAGATCAGGGACCCCCCTCCCCTTCCCATCTACATAGCAGAGAAAGAAAAAGAGATATTTTGAAGTAATTACTTAGATTACTAAATATCCAAAAGGTAAGCAGTGGTAAAGCTGGTTGAGCTGAATGGCTTATTCTCGTCTAGATTGTATTGGCATCACTCTTTTATGAGCTGTGTTCATGTCACTGAGGACAACATTGACAAATTCCTGCCAGATTATATAAAACTTGTCAGTATCAACTGATTGTGTTGTCATTGCAGCCCTCCTCAGAACAAACAGATGCAAAGTAGAGTGAGAGTAGATTTTCAAATGTCTGTTCTATTCACTTGAGCATCAAACTTGGTAACAACAATAACAACATTTATTTCTAAAGCACATTTTCATACAAATAATGTAGCTCAAAGTGCTTTACGTGATGAAGAAAGAGGAAAAAAGACAAAGTAAGAATTACAATAAGAGAACACTAATTAACAAAGTAAGGTCTGATGGCCAGGGAGGACAGAAAAAACTCCAGACGGCTGGAGAAAAAAATAAAATTTGCAGGGGTTCAGAGGCCACGAGACCAACCAACCCCCTCTAGGCATTCTATCTAACCTAAATGATCAGTCCTCATTTTATTCAGGGTTTTCATGGAAGGACTTGATGACGACGGTCACATGGACTTCTGGCCTTTAATCCATCAATGTGGGGACATCATGGTGCTTTGAGTAGGTGGTGGTGGCGCAGATCGCCACCACAGAAAACCGGAAAAAGAACGGAAGAGAGAATAGGGGTTAGTATGGATTTTGGAGCCACCATGAATAGTAATGATAATTAATTGAATATACAGAGCATCAGGATTAAATTAAAATGAAGTTATGAGAAAGCCATGTTAAAGTAATGAGTTTTTAGCAGTTTTTTAAAGTGCTCCACTGTATCAGCCTGGCGAATTCCTATTGGCAAAAAGGTACGTACTGTTTATCGTAATCTTTTATTTTTATTGAGCTGACTGGTCTTTTTTGCAGAAATTACCTCTCCCAAATACAAGTGAGACAGTGTGAATGACCAGCCTCCAAGAGTGTTAAAGAACGAAATATGACACCTAAGGTACCAAGCTGGTTATTTTACTGAGAAAGGCTTTACCTTCCCAAAAAATCATTGTGAGTGAAGTCTGTGGCACATTTTTTTTTAACCTTCAGTTATCCTGTGTCGGGTTAGTGGGAGCAGTGGTTCTTGTCACAGGGTTGTCCTGACGCTTCACCCAGGGTGACCCTCAAAGAAATGGTTGTCTTTGGCAACAATTAAATCTCTTCCTGTTCCATCTATTATGGGAGAACGTATCTGATGGGTTACAGGAGTCCTTGAATACAGTCCTGGGGCCTCATGTATAAACGGTGCGTACGCACAGAAATGTTGCGTACAAACGTTTCCACGCTCAAATCGCGATGTATAAAACCTAAACTTGGTGTAAAGCCACACACATTACCACGGTACCTCATACCTTGGCGTACGCAATTTCTCCACTTAGTTTTGCAGACTGGCGGCATGCAGCGTCAAAGCAGTGCTACTGTTCCTGTGTGGTCACCCTTTCTTTCTTAGCTCCACATTCCTGACGTGGCTTTATAAATACACTGAAACTAACTGCATATTGTTTATTAGTGTAATGCATCTGATTGTAATTAACCTGCAGCAATATAATGGGCCAGGGAATAGCCATAGTATTCCAAATACCATAACTGCTTTAGCGTTGTAACTCTCACTGCATCTTCTTCTTTCAGCTGCTCCCGTTAAGGGTTGCCACAGCAGATCATCTTTTTCCATATTACTCTCACTGTACCACTCGGAGTATTTATATCACTGTATCTGAGTGGGGAATCACAGCAGCAGCTGATCGGAAAGAGAAATATCGGTATACAGCATGAAGCAGACGCTGACTCAGCCATGGCAAAACGCTTCAGAGACTTCCCAGTACGGACTTCGCGGTTTAGAAAAAGTTTCATCCCAAGAACTCTAAACGCACTCAATCAGTCCATTATGTGCTCCTTGTAGAACTGTTTACTTATAAGTACAATCACTTCACTGTAAACTTGCACTACAGTTATAATATTGCACAACCTGCGCCACTTTATAAAGTGAGTATTTACATATGATGATGATATCATTTTTAAGATGAAATGCAGCAAAATATGTTGATTACATTATACAGATAAAACTTCATTTAAATAATCTTTATTGTTAATAATTAAACATGTGAGGACACGGTGCCGCAGCACTAGCTAGTTCAGGGATTGTTCCTGCATTGCGTTGTATTCTTGCGGTGATGCGACACTGAAAAGCTAGACGGATAGAATAATTAAACATGTACTACAAAGATATTTCAATGTTCCTTAAAAGTTTTGAAGAATCGGCGTTCTAAGCTTACAAATGGCTTCACGTCTATTACATAGCTGAATGTGTGGCGATTGGGTATTTGGAGAAAGAAAAGTAAGGACAGGAATTGGAGGTTAGTACGTTTGAAAGAGACAGTACTGCTGTGATAAATTATGTCATTGAAGGTCGTGCATGGCGCAGCAAGCCTCTTGTGTGAGATATGAACAAGCACTGCGCCACCGTGTTCCCATGTTTAATAACATGCTTTCATTCCTATCATCATGAAAAAGATATCACGTATACATCTCAGTATTTTAATTATTCAGAGAGCTGTAATATCATGAATGTAATGGATTATGTGTCCTGTTGGAGAAAGAGAAAGCTCGTTTAAGAAGCAGGTACTGATTCACACACAGAGCACAAAGAAGATCAAATACAGAACAAAGCATTTAACGTCCTACTTTAGTTAAAATGGTATTTGAGAAACTAGTAAACAATTTTAAGATGAAGTTTATGATGATCTACTTTAATGGCAAAATAAACTACGTGATTAAAGTGGAAATTTCGAGATTAAAGTTGACATTTCGTGCTTTTTTTCCCACTGTGTGCCTATTTTTTTTCTCTGTACCCTAATAAGCTTTCATATGACACTCAGACGGAGGGCTACGACTTGCCTTTTCACGGCGACTTTGATATGTGATTTCTTTTTTATTTCGGATACTGTGCGACTTTGTGAACTTGAGCCTTCGAGTTTATCCTACTCTCGGTCCCTCGATCAACTTCCTTTTGTTGATTATACCACTGTTTAAACCAACAAATAGTACGTTTTTCCTTTGCCTCCACTTGGTATTCGTTGAAATTCTTATATTTTCCCCCGTGCTTTCCCCATTATCTTTTCTCAGAAGGCTATTTATATTGATTTGAATATTCAAAGAGGCGTAATTCTGGGAGGAGTTGGGGCGGGACAGAAGGCGTGTGCACGTGTGTTACTTTTCACGCTGATCGGGATTTATGTAGTGGAAGAAAGTGGAAGTTTGCGTATGTACAGATTCCTGCATCTGGATTTTTCTGTGCGTACGCACATTCCCACTTTTGTGCTTACGCCATGTTATAGTGTGAGTTCTACGCACGGTGTTATACATGAGGCCCCTGGAGAGCTGTAGTGATTACAGTTTATTAATTTGAAGTCCGTTCTTGCTTAGTACAGAAGTTATTTAATTTTATGGCTTTGATTCTGGCACATCAGTCATTTTTAGATTGTAGGTTTTTCTTTTCCATTTAGATTTTATGTGATTCTTTATAGATAAGTAATTCTCAGTCCTTCCATTACTTTCCAGATATTTCAGTACAAACATATACTTCATGATAAACATACCCAGAGGGTAAATATATCCAAGTTAAATAACGAGCTGCCTTTGTCTTTTACATCATCATCTTAAAAATAGTAAAGGTAGCCGTTGCACACTAAAACAAGCAGTTAAGGGTTAACTAAAATGAAGCACAAACAGGACAGTTGAATAATAATTTCAGCAGTAACTGGATTTTAAGTATGAATTTGGTTTGGATCAAAAACCTGCAGTCATTTTGGCAATACAGGACTGAACTTGAGGACCGTTGGGTTACATTTTGTTTGTAGTTGTCACCTACTGGGGAAACGCATATTTTGTTGTAAATGCCTCTTTGCTACTGTTGGACTGTGCTGATAAATACAGTATCTGGATCTATTGCCAGGTTGCTCTCCTGCATATGGAAAAGTCATCTCGGATAAAGGAATGTTGGAATCATCGGATGGAAAGATTCTCTCATTAGGTTGGACGGCCAGCACAGACTCCACTTTAGAAAACCCAGGAGGGGGGTAGGTAGCCAGTTGACTGGGGTCTCCAGGACTGTGACTGTGTCTCTTTGTTTTTGATTTTCTCTTCTTCAACTGGCCATAGTTCATCAAGTAATTAAACAATAGACACATATTCCTGGTTTACATTCATGTTAATGCATTAGGCATGTATGCTTCTACATATCCCATGGGAGGTTGGCTCCCATGTTGTGCCAAGTGCTGCCAGGATAGGCTTGTTGCACTCTGAATTGGATTTAGTGGATGTGAGAATGCTGAATTGTTTTAAACTCTTCTGTTCTTGTAGCAGTTATGAGGGTACAGAATAGAGGAGACTATGGGAGAACAAGTCAGTCACACGGCACTTGACCTCCACCCTTCATTTTATAGGTGGGTGAGTGAGGAGCTCAATAACCAACTAG
This sequence comes from Erpetoichthys calabaricus, assembly GCF_900747795.2. Taxonomy (NCBI): domain Eukaryota; kingdom Metazoa; phylum Chordata; class Cladistia; order Polypteriformes; family Polypteridae; genus Erpetoichthys; species Erpetoichthys calabaricus. The sequence goes on along the minus strand of NC_041397.2, from coordinate 144,770,407 downwards.
GACCTTGGAGTGTGAAGCCTACAGTACTTAAATGAACTGAGAGGTGCCAGCTGAAGTAGTTTGGGAGTGTAGTGAAAATGCTCACTGGGAATCTTCCCCAGGGTGGTATCTTGCTAGAAGAAGACATTGGACATTTCTCTGTATCATATCTCTTGGAAATTGTGAAAACTCGCCAGAAATGCCTAGAGACTCACTCTTGATTTCTTATCTCAAAGTAACATCAATCTCCCAATTACTACACAGATGAGATGACCAATGCTGCCACTGCTACTAGGCCTCTTTGGCACTACAAACCATCAAGGACTTGAGCCTCCAGTTGGGATGTCACGACACCAGAAATTTTGTATTTGATAGCCATACCAGTGAAATTTTACAAAACGTGATACCTTTCGATACCATGGCAAAAACAGAACTTCCATTCAATGGCTTTTTATTAAAGTACCTCCATTTATTGATGTGAACAATATTGTGCCTTTTTCTCTAATGCAATATAAGATATATAAATAATATCGAGTAGTTACCCAACTATCACTTAAGCAAACTAATATTGGCATTCATAAAATATCAAAGTACAATGAAAGGCTTGAATTCTACGGTAAAGCGTGCAGAGATGGGGGTCTCCCAGTGTAACAACAAATGGGGTTTATAATCCTGGGGGATTTCAGCATAGGTCAGGTCGACAAAGAATGATGGATACATTATGAACTACCCGATTATCTCAGAATGTGCACGTTCTAAATTTATTCTCTGACATGTTCTGTCCAGTAACTGGGAACTGCTGCTTAAAATGCATAGTATATATAAAAATTCAAGCAAAGTTCTATATGCACTGTTGAATTTCAAGATAATTCCAGATGTTTCCATTTAAACCAAACGTGTTTTTGTAACAACATGCTTTTAAAGTCAAACCAATCGGTTAGGTATGTAATATTTGCTATTGTAAGATTTGTATTTGTATAATTAGCTGGCTAAAACAAAACCAGTAAAGAGTAATATTTTACGGATTAGTCAAATTAATTTAGATTTCAACTTTCAGAAACTTGTGGCGCTTTAATTTTCCAAATCTGCCCCACTTTTTTTTTCTTTTTTGGTCCCAAATGTAAAGCTTTCTGTGTGAAATCAAAGTCGTCAGTTGTACATCAAATCCTCGGATCCTGTTAAACAGCCTGCTGTTTTTCTCAATTTGAGCGATCAGACTTTATTTCTTATGCCTGTGTACAAATTCAGAATTAGAAAATTACTTGTGCTGTCATTACCTTACTGAGTAAATGTATAACTGTGAGACAGTGAGCAATGTGAGACCTTTCAAATATACGGCATGTGCTTTCACTTATGGGTTATACTAATGGATGGGAGTTTGCCTTTTAAAACCAAATGAATGACAAAAATTCAGTGTTTGCAGATTCATATTTAGTAATGAAGTATACTGTGCTGATTGTCCGACTAACTGCACGGTTTGGCAATTACCTCTCTGTTAGCACAGTACACGTCGTATTAATATGTGCCTTGTCATCTGAAGCATTGAAACACTAAATAAATTTTATTTTGGCATTAAGTGGATGGAGTGGGAGGTCGACAGACTGATCGGTGCAGCATTCGCAGTAATGCGGGCTCTGCAAGTGGTCCGTCATGGTGAAGAGAGAGCTGAGCCAAAAGGCGAGGCTGTCGATTTATCAGTCGATCTACGTTCTTACCATCACCTATGGCCTCGAGCTTTGGGTAGTGACCGAAAGAGCAGGATCGCGGATACAAGCGGCTGAAATGAGTTTTCTCCGCAGGGTGGCTGAACTTTCCCGTAGAGATCGGGTGAGGAGTTCAGTTATCCGGGAGAGACTCGGAGTAGAGTCACTGCTCCTCCGCATCGAGATGAGTCAGCTGAGGTGGTTCGGGCAACTGGTCAGGATGCCCCCTGGACGCCTCCCTGGCGGGGGGGTGTTCTGCGCATGTCACACTGGGAGAAGGCCACGGGGCAGGCCCAGGACACGCTGGAGGGAATATATCTCGAGGCTGGCCTGGGAAAGCCTCGGGGTCCTCCCAGAGGAGGTGGCCGGGGAGAGGGAGGTCTGGGCTTTCCTGCTTAGGCTGCTGCCCCCGCGACCCGACCTCGGATAAGCGGTGGACAATGGATGGATGGATGGCATTAAGAAATGGAACAAGTCGTGTCATCTGCGGTGTAGACAAGCCAGATAGCCGCATTGATTGAATTTTGTGTTGATGTTTACTTGCTACAATCGTTGTTTGCACTGCCAGTCCTCTCACATCCCACGGTCATGTATGCTAACCGTGGACGCGTGTAAGTCGCACCCCAGGCCGACGCTGAACTGTAAACACCAGTTAGCAAACGGACAGAGGCGTAGACTGGTGGACATGTTTGGAAAATCTCCTTACAGTCGGAGAATGAATGCGACGCCTCCATTCGTTCATTGGGGATGTGTCGGATACTATTTAAAAGTGATTCATCGTGTTGTCTCTTCATCTCCTCTTACAAATGAGTAACAATAAGTTTAGAAAAGCCAAGCAAAATGACACCTTTTATTGGCTAACTAAAAAGATTACAATATGCAAGCTTTCAAGGCAACTCAGGCCTCTTCTTCAGGCAAAATGTAATACAGAGACTGGAGTTCCCTGTGTTTATATACACACTCTAGGACAAGAAACAACATTGGTAAATCTTTAAATGTAAAAAATTAATAGATTCATTCAGGCTAGGGTTAATTTAGCAAGAGACAGAAGAACAATGTATTGTCAAGATCTCTGGATAAGATAACTGTCCAACAAAGTCTTTTATAAGTTATACCGCATTTGATTGGTAACATTATTCTGGTCTCAAAGCATCCACAAGTCTATTTCTGTATTAATTCCATAATGGGATAAAAGTGGAAATAATGGAAGCCTGTGTGTGTTTTGCTTCTTTTTTTTTTCTTTTAAATAATAAAACGCTTCTTGCAGAAACACAAAAGCAATCCCAGACCTGACCTCTGCTGTTTTTCTTTTCAACGTGTTAATGCAGAGCGCTGTCAATACTGTGAGCCATTTTTAGGTGTAGTTTTTATCATGTACAGTATTATTGTGCCTTCTGGAGTAAGCGTACAGTACTGACTGTTTTGGTACTATCTGTATTGTAAATAAGCTGACACCCTTATGTTTCACAGATCTTTAGTACTGAATTAGTACCAAAATATTGGTTCTTGTAACTTCCCTAAGTCGGCGCAGTGGTAGTGATGAGAATATCGCGAGCTCTGGTGCTCCGTATGTGAAGCTGGCAAAGTGCTTGGAGTGTTGAGAAAAGCGTCCTATAAATGTAAAGAGCTGTTGTTATCATCCCGAGCCTCCAGCGCCACTTTGCTCCATTCTAAACAGTTTATTGCCCGTCTCCTTTTATCTCCTGATTCCCATTTTTCCCAAATCTTCCTTCACTTTCTTCAGCTATTTTTTTTTTTGTCTGCTCCCACCAGACAGCCCCTTGGCCAACCTTTTCTCCTTCCACTGTTTGAATTGTCCTAACCATCTGGTCCTTCCTTTCTTTATATATGACACAGTGACCATTTCTTCATGTAGTTTATAAACCTCCTAGGTTGGTCCACATTCTGCCATGTCTCTTCTTCTCTTAATGGACCAAAAACCTTCCTTGGTATCTTTCACTCCCTGACCTTCAACATACTTTCAACAGTTTGGATAAAGTGTCCAAATCACAGACATGTGCACTACTACTAGTTTAATATACGTTTTATACATATTAAGAGTTTCTATACAGTTGTTTAGAATGGATGAGACTTTTAATGTCAAAATAAGATATTTTCCCTACAGCAGTTCAAGTGTTCACCTCTTCCTCTATACCATTAGCAGGAGTTTTTTTTTTTTTGCTGAGTGTACTGTAACACTGCACATCTCTAACTTGTCTTCATTGTGCATCACTCTGTTGGCGTTACTTCCATTAATTAAGACATCCACCTTTAAGCATACAGTACATCTTCTAACTTTCTCTGGATTTGGCATATCAAATCAATATCATCCATGTAAGCTAGCCACTGGTTCATCTTTTAATGAATACGTCCTCCTCTCTGTCTCCTAGTATCTTGGAACATCAGGTAGAGGAAGAGATTTAATTGTACATACCGCTTTAGGAATCGTCATATCATCATTTGCCCGCACCCACTGATTGTTTCTTTTGTTTAAATGTGCAAAGTCTGATCATTTGATTGTGTCTGGTTGTGAAGGAGCAAACCGTATAACACCTTCAGCAGTAATAATGACAGGAATAGGGCCAGCTACAAGTACGTGCTTGCAGTAAGCAGACACATTGATGCAGGAATGCAAGTTTCAGGTAGTTGGGATGACAAAGGAAAACTGGCGGTTGAAAAGAGGGCAAAAAAACACAAAACAAAACATTAAAACACACACAGAAGTGCGAAAACCAGCCTGCCTCATTCCATCAGAAACAAAGACCACCAGGATTTTTGATTCCTTTGGCAGAGACTCATACCTACTGGTAGAGAGAAGTGTTCTTCAAGTCTTTATCATTTGGACATGTCATTGACTTGAAATTTGTTCATATCATTGCGTTATCAACAACTTTGGATATATGATGGACTTTTATAGAATATTGTGTTCATTTCACTAAGGAGTGATTTTTTTTTTGGTTGTGTATCGGTGTGGTTGTTGTGTGAGGTGTTTGGTATTCTGTGTACACCAATCTGACTTTTTTATTACTTACAGTGCATTTGGGATGTTCTGTAATACGGTATGCTTGATAGTATAGTGTTAGTCACCCGCTCTCTTTTTTTATTTATTTTAATTTTTCAGGGATCAGTCCATTTTGTCTTAGCCTTTGTTTAATTTGGAAACCTCTAATGTAATCTCCTTTAAACTTTCATTTGAATGTTAACCTCTATGAGACTTTTCTGGTCAACCTGGTTGGCTTCTTAGGAGTTAATTCCTCATTCCACTACTGCGGTTAGGATTTTGTTCAAGTCCTTCAATACTAAACACTTTTCCACGACATTCATTAAGGAGAAGATCTGAACGTGTAGAGCAGTTTTGGTGAAAGCCACACTGGTAATCCCCGAAGTATTTTTTGAGCACACCTCCAGTCTTTTGCCCAAACCCTTTGTAGTCACCTTACATTAAATACACAACAGTGAAATTTTCCTATCATTTTTTTTATATAAATTTTTATCTCCTTTATTATAAACTGCTATTCTTTCCATATTGTTTCTGTTTTTCATATCTGCCTTATTACTCCAAGTAGAGATTCTCTGCCTTTCTTAATCGGGTACATCGCTATTCCTTCACATCCTGGAGATGAGCACTAAATGCTCTTTCGACCTCTTCAATTGTCAGTGTTTAATTTGCTGAGTCGCCCCCCCCTGGCAAGGATGTCCTCTAATTCATCATCTTCTGTGGTCCTGACCTTTCTGTTAAGAGTGAAGAGTTTGCTGACATTTCCATTATCTGACCACTCTCCGTAACCAGTTCCCCAGTCACGCTGTTCCACATACCTGCGATTGGTTAGTATTCTTTAGTTGCCTTTCTTACCCCTTTATAAAAATCTCAAAATTTCCTTCTTCAGACCATTCTTCCATCTCTTTTATCTTTCTTTTTAATTACTCTTTTTTTTTGTTCTATGTAGATTCTTTGCCCTTTTTTTTCCTTTTTGATTCATATTCTTTGCTGTATATTGCCAATATTTTTTTTAGCTTCTGTACTATGTGCTTTGTTTGTCTCATGCATGCTCAGCAATCATAATCATATCATTCATTCCAGCTTGTTTTCTTTCTTGCTATATTTTATATTACCATTCTGCATTTCTTGTTCTTTTTTTTTTTTGGTAGACCATTTTACCTTTACAAGTACAAGGTGATATTCTGAGTCACAATCTGCATCTCCATAATTATGGATACTCAACATATGTGATGAATTTCGATTATCTATAATAATATGGTCTGTCTGCTTTTGTGCCATCCCATCTGGAGAAACCCATTTTTACCAAATTTTCAATCGTCTCATTGCGCTAGGCATCCCCTTCAGTTGTTTTCGTTCACTGAGACTCAACTGTTTCAGCGGTGACTGGTGTGAGGGATGGCCGACAGTTTATCCCGGCCAATACCCCCAAGCCGCCAGATGGAGCCATCTCTGCAACATGGAGGGGCCCCGAATTCCAGCAGGGCATCATGGAACTTGGAGTCTTTCATTACAGCCCTGCTGGATACTGTGGGGTCCGCTGGGTTGAAGAAAAGGAGTTTGCGTCTGACCCGGAAGTGCTGGGAAATCACACGGACTGAGGGAAAGAAGCAGTTCCAGGTCAAGAGAAACAGTGCATTTGGAAAGTATTCACAGCACATCACTTTTTCCACATTTTGTTATGTTACAGCCTTATTCCAAAATGGATTAATTTCATTTTTTTCCTCAGAATTCTACACACAACACCCCATAATGACAACGTGAAAAATGTTGACTTGAGGTTTTTGCAAATTTGTTCAAAATAAAAAAACTGAGAAATCCCATATACATAAGTATTCACAGCCTTTGCTCAATACTTTGTCGATGCACCTTTGGCAGCAATTACAGCCTCAAGTCTTTTTGAATATGATGCCACAAGGTTGGCACACCTATCTTTGGCCAGTCTTGCCCATTCCTATTTGCAGCACCTCTCAAACTCCATCAGGTTGGATGGGAAGCGTCGGTGCACAGCCATTTTAAGATCTCTCCAGAGATGTTCAATCGAATTCAAGTCTGGGCTCTGGCTGGACCACTCAAGGACATTCACAGAGTTGTCCTGAAGCCACTCCTTTGATATCTTGGCTGTATGCTTAGGGTCGTTGCCCTGCTGAAAGATGAACCGTCGCCCCAGTCTGAGGTCAAGAGCGCTCTGGAGCAGGTTTTCATCCAGGATGTCTCTGTACATTGCTGCAGTCATCTTTCCCTTTATCCTGACTAGTCTCCCAGTCCCTGCCACTGAAAAACATCCCCACAGCATGATGCTGCCACCACCATGCTTCACTGTAGGGATGGTGCCAGGTTTCCTCCAAACGTGACGCCTGGCATTCACACCAAAGAGTTCAATCTTTGTCTCATCAGACCAGAGAATTTTCTTTCTCGTGGTCTGAGAGTCCTTCAGGTGCCCTTTGGCAAACTCCAGGCTGGCTGCCATGTGCCTTTTACTAAGGAGTGGCTTCCGTCTGGCCACTCTAACATACAGGCCTGATTGGTGGATTGCTGCAGAGATGGTTGTCCCTTCTGGAAGGTTCTCCTCTCTCCACAGAGGGCCTCTGGAGCTCTGACAAAGTGACCATCGGGTTCTTGGTCACCTCCCTGACTAAGGCCCTTCTCTCCCGATCGCTCAGTTTAGATAGCCGGCCAACTCTAGGAAGAGTCCTGGTGGTTTCGAACTTCTTCCACTTACGGATGATGGAGGCCACTGTGCTCATTGGGACCTTCACAGCAGCAGAAATTTTTCTGTAACCTTCTCCAGATTTGTGCCTCGAGACAATCCTGTCTCGTAGGTCTACAGACAATTCCTTTGACTTCATGCTTGGTTTGTGCTCTGACATGAACTGTCAACTGTGGGACCTTAATATAGACAGGTGTGTGCCTTTCCAAATCATGTCCAACCAACTGAATTTACCACAAGTGGACTCCAATTAAGCTGCAGAAACATCTCAAGGATGATCAGGGGAAACAGGATGCACCTGAGCTCAATTTTGAGCTTCATGGCAAAGGCTGTGAATACTTATGTACATGTGCTTTCTCAATTTTTTTATTTTTAATAAATTTGCAAAAATCTCAAACTTTTTTCAAATTGTCATTATGGGGTGTTGTGTGTAGAATTCTGAGGAAAAAAAATGAATTTAATCCATTTTGGAATAAGGCTGTAACATAACAAAATGTGGAAAAAGTGATGCGCTGGGAATACTTTCCGGATGCACTGTATAAAAGGACTATGGGAAACCCCAGAAAGTTGAGCCGAGTTGGGAGGGTGACTGAGCTGCTGGGAGTGGAGAATTGTTTATTGATTGTAGTATTGATTTATTGAGTATTGTGGAGCGGAGGGTGCTTTGTGCACTGTAAATATTAAAATAAATAATTATTGGACTTTTATCTGGTGTCTGATGTGTGGTCTGAGGGTTCAAGGGGACAACAGCACCCCCTATCAGTCACACTGGGCATGTGGCTTTGGTGACAAGGCTTGATGGTAGATCTGTCCCTGCTTAGTCAATAGGTTCTGGTTTTAAGGCGTTGTAAAGTCTTTGTAATCATCCCCCCTTCTGCTTTCTGCTGCTTCACTCAAACCATTGGCCAGGGTCACAGATGTGAACATGAATGTGGGAAGTAGGGTTTGTTAGCAGAGCTACTCAAGTGACAGATAGCTTTAAATGATGTTTTGGGATTGGCACTTTCCACCTTACCAATGCCATTTACCAGCCTCGACCCAATAGAGCTTAATTCTATTAACACCTCATGCTACCCACGTCCTACCTGATATATTGCATTTTATCTGTCATATCTCTGGCTGAGACGGACAAATTTAAATGAGGTTAGTCATTGTGGTATTAACAGCTACTGAAAGCCAGTGAAGAATAAAGGCAAGCTTAAATAGCAAAATTGCAGACAATGATGAACTAAATGTGCTCTTATGTGTATATTTATATATATATATACCGATTATATATATATATATATATATATATATATATATATATATATATATATATATATATATATATATATATATATATATACAGTCGTATGAAAAAGTTTGGGAAGCCCTTTTAATTCTTTGGATTTTTGTTTATCATTGGTTGAGCTTCCAAAGTAGGAACTTCCTTTTAATATATGACATGCCTTATGGAAACAGTAGTACTTCAGCAGTGACATTAAGTTTATTGGATTAACAGAAAATATGCAATATGAATCATAACAAAATTAGACAGGTGAATAAATGTGGGCACCCCAACAGAGATATTACATCAATACTTAGTTGAGCCTCCTTTTGCAAATATAACAGCCTCTAGACACCTCCTATAGGCATTGATGAGTGTCTGGATTCTAGATGGTGGTATTTTTGACCATTCTTCCATACAAAATCTCTCCAGTTCAGTTAAATTTGATGGCTGCCGAGCATGGACAGCCTGCTTCAAATCATCCCATAGATTTTCAATGATATTCAAGTCAGGGGACTGTGATGGCCATTCCAGAACATTGTACTTCTCCCTATGCATGAATGCCTTTGTAGATTTCGAACTGTGTTTTGGGTCATTGTCTTGTTGGAATATCCAACCCCTGCGTAACTTCAACTTTGTGACTGATGCTTGAACATTATCCTGAAGAATTTGTTGATATTGGGTTGAATTCATCGGACCCTCGACTTTAACAAGGGCCCCAGTCCCTGAACTACCCACAGAGCTCCACAGCATGATGGAACCTCCACCAAATTTGACAGTAGGTAGCAGGTGTTTTTCTTGGAATGCAGTGTTCTTCTTCCTGCATGCAAAGCGCTTTTTTTTATGACCAAATAACTCAATTTTTGTCTCATCAGTCCAACGCACTTTGTTCCAAAATGATTCTGGCTTGTCTAAATGAGCATTTGCATACAACAAACGACTCTGTTTGTGGCGTGAGTGCAGAAAGGTCTTCTTTCTCATCACCCTGCCATACAGATGTTCTTTGTGCAAATTGCGCTAAATTGTAGAACGATGTACAGATACACCATCTGCAGCAAGATGTTCTTGCAAGTCTTTGGAGGTGATCTGTGGGTTGTCTGTAACCATTCTCACAATCCTGCGCATATGCCGCTCCTTTATTTTTCTTGGCCTGCCAGACCTGGGTTTAACAGCAACTGTGCCTGTGGCCTTCCATTTCCTGATTACATTCCTTACAGTTGAAACTCACAGTTTAAACCCCTGAGATAGCTTTTTGTAGCCTTCCCCTAATCCATGATACTGAACAATCTTTGTTTTCAGATCTTTTGAGAGTTGCTTTGAGGATCCCATGCTGTCACTCTTCAGAGGAGAGTCAAAGGGAAGCACAACTTGAAATTGACCACCTTAAATACCTTTTTTCATGATTGGACACACCTGTCTATGAAGTTCAATGCTTAAAGAGCTAATCCAACCAATTTGGTGTTGTAAGTAATCAGTATTGAGCAGTTACATGCATTCAAATCAGCAAAATTACAAAGGTACCCAAATTTTTGCACAGCCAGTTTTTCACATTTGATTTAATTTCTTACAACTAAATACTGCTTCAATAAAATGTGCTGCTGCTTTGCAGTAAGGAGAGTGTCGAAGATTGTGGGTTCGCTTCCCGATTCCTCCCTGTGTGGATAGCACTTTGAGTACTGAGAAAAGCGCTATATAAATGTAATGAATTATTATTATTATTAAAAATCTTTGTTCAGAAAACACGGCAGTACTCAGATGTTCCTAGGAAATGAAAGACATACCACTGTTATCTTTTTTTGTTGAAAGTAAATTATTATGCACGCTGAGAGGGGTACCCAAACTTTTTCATATGACTGTAGTACTGCTTCAAACAAAAATGCAATACCCCCCTTCCACCCAAAAGCTGTTTGGGGGAAACACTTATAAGTAGGCCAAGTCTGGTTGTTGTAACAAGAAAGACTTTCATTTTCCAACAGGACTTGGCACGGGCCCGCACTGCTAAAAGTACCAATATCTGGTTTAATGACCATGGTATCACTGTGCTTGATTGGCCAGTAAACTCGCCTGACCTAAACCCCATAAAGAATCTATAGGGTATTGTCAAGAGGAAGATGAGAGACACCAGACCCAACAATGCAGTTGAGCTGAAGGCCACTATCAAAGCATCCTGGGCTTCCATAACACCTCAGCATTGCCACAGGCTGATCGCCTCCACACCACGCTGCATTGATGCAGTAATTCATGCAAAAGGAGCCTTGACCGAGTACTGAGTGCATACATGGACATACTTTTCAGTACGCCAACATTTCTGTATTAAAAATCAGTTTTTATTGGTCTTATGTAATATTCAAATTTTCTGAGATACTGGATTTTGAGTTTTCAGTACCTGTAGGCCATAATCAGCAAAATGAAAAGAAATAAATGCTTGAAATATATTTCTCTGTGTGTAATGAATCTATATAATATATGAGTTTCACGTTTCAAATTGAATTACTGAAATAAATGATCTTTTCGATGATATTATAATTTATTGAGATGCACCTGTAAGTGATGGGGCTGGGTGAAGGGCTTCTGTTCTGTAAGGGGCGGACACGTCTTGGGACATGAGAAGTTAGGAGAAGAAGGAACGTGCAGCGGAAGGAAGTTTTGAGTAGGAAGTCAGAAGGTAATAAGCGGGAGTGTTTGCAGTATAGAGAAAAAAGAATGCAAGTGGCAGGAGATAAACTGATTGGTAGGGAAAGCTTTCTTTGATTGTTTTGGAGATGTGCTCTGTAACCCAGATAACAGTGTATAAGACAGGGCACCATTTGTTACAGAATGAAAACTCAAAGTAAAACAGAAAACTCCAGTACCTCTGAGTTGTATTTGCTTATTAAAATATTATATGAATTAATTCATTTTGTTAAAACTGTATTATATTTTGTTAATATAGTTTTGCAAGTAAATACAACTGTTTCCTAAACTAAACTACTGTGTATCATTTCTAAAGTAGCTATTCTGTTATCCATCTTTTCTCTTATCTGTCACAGCCTCAGCCCTGACCTCAGGATAACCGAGGTTTTACTGTATTTTAATGGATTCTTGTTTATCATGGCACTGGAGAGTGACAATATTTTATATGTTAGTGAGACACACGGGTAAGGTTGTGTGGTATATCGGTAAAACCTCAAAGTAGTAACAGCATTTCGTGATATTCAGTTCTGGAAATACACATCAGCCTTCCCTGGAATTGCTCAAAGGTGTATGTGTTAATAAACGTCCATTCTGTAGACTTCACGAAAGGGTTCAAAGTGATTGAGACTTCACCTGCTTTTCACAGGGCAAGAATTCTCTGTAACCATAACCCTAAACCCCCTCTCTTTATCACCATGATGTGACTGAGTCTCCACTATCAAGACTACACAGGAGAACCTACTGCTTTGATGATTGCAAACTTTCATGATATCAAAAGGGAAGTGCCATGGCACATGGGGGATTTGGAGTTGTGTATTATTTGCTTTGGGACCATTTTGGCACCAGTACCGAGGTCCATCAGCTGGTATTGATACATAAGCCAAACGTTTAGTACTGATCCAACACCACATGAAAGCAACTGTTTGTCTTTACTTTGTACTCAGGATCACACTACTTCTACACTTCTACAGAATTGTAGGAACTTTCATTTTAGTCATTTTATCTTTTCAACGGTTTTTAATAACACCAATCTATTTGGAGTATTACCAGGCCCCTGAGGACAAGTGTCCAGACTCTCTTTGTGGATTTTCTGCTGTAGGTAAAGCCCCCTAATTTCAATGGTATCATTAGATTCTGTTTCTGCTTCACTTGTAATAAGTTCTACTGGCCTCCCCTAATCTCTTAACATTGTTTCTATTTTACTATTAAGTTTCAGATTCCAATTTTTTAGCTACAAAATGGTCAACTTGTTACATTTCTTAGAATTCCACCAGATACTCCCAACAGATTCTGGGAAATAAACATTGATAAGGTTTAAATTCTCTGGTTTAATAGTTTCCTTGTGTTCTTTTCCAATACGTTTGGCAACAAAGTTCCTTTAGAATTGACTGAAGTGGTTTTATCTGGCAGTTTACAAACAATTTTACTAGAATTAGTCAAATGGTAATAAGTGTTGCCACCTAAAATGATTAAATTTATGTGTTTTGACATTTTTAGCTCAAGAGTGACACAGCAGCTTAAGGCTCATTTGTCGTAGTAAAGAAAAACAATGGAAATTATCTCAAAAATAATACAAACACAGATTTAGCCTGGAATAAATTATCAGACAACATTGTACTTGTGTTGGGCTGATACAGAAGTGCCAGTCAAGCTAACAGCATATTTTTAGAAGTAAATAGCAATACTGTTAGTTTATAGTATGGCTTTGATATTCATGGACATAACCATCTTACACTGACCGTGAGTAGCATGAACAAATTATCCAGATTTTTGTAATATTCTTGATTTAAGGTGCAGTTGGTTACTAAACTAAATATTCTAAAAACGAACACTTGTTGCCCTCTAGAGGAAATTAGTGGAGTTGTCCAAGTATGAAGTCTAAGCGTTTGTACAGTTCAATAATTACATTTATATAGCGCTTTTCTAGACACTCAAAGTGCTTTACATAGCCAATGGGTAGCATTCACCTGGATGATATGCTGTCAGCCATTGTGTAATGATGCAAATAAAAGACACTAGCTGTTAGGTGGTGAAGGCGTAGGAAAAAGATATTTAGCCATTTAAGCACAAAGGGTGATTAGGGGGCCAGAATGAGCTAAATTGTGGTGGGCAATTTAGCCAGGACATAGGGGTACACCCTAGTCTTTTTTGAAAAGTGCCCCGGGATCTTTTATGACCACACAGAGTCAGGATCTCTGGCTTAAGTCTCATCTGAAGGACAGCACTATTTGTACACCAGTGTCCTTATCACTGCACTGAGGCACTGGGATCCCCCCCCCCACAGGGTAAGCAGCCCCTGCTGTCCCATCCAAGTATTGGCCAATCCCAAACATGCCTAAGGTCAGGTGGATGACCTGCTCTGTAGTGCAGATGGTATGTCTACTGGCAGCAGCAGTGGATGGGATGCCATGTAAAAGTGAGCCCATTTTAACGTTTCCTTACAGAGAGACTAAAACAACAATTCTTCAGGGAACAGCGGCCCATCAGCAAGTAATTTTGTATTAAGGGTGCTAGAGGAATGATTTCTTTTTTTTGCCTTCTTTAAAGTTTGTATTCCCTTTTTGTATTGGATATTAATTTGTAAGATATTCCCTTTTACTTTCAGCAGTTTTTATAGACTTAGAATGCACCTCCACCCTCAATGGAGTTTACTGTTACTTCACACTCATGACTTCCGGTAATCTTTTTATTTATATTGGTTTCTTGGCTTCTTTGCTGATTCCATATTACCGTTTTAAGTAAAAAAAAATCTGCAACTAAAAAAATTGGACATATTTTAAAGGTTTTAAAAACCAATTCATCAACAGTGGCCATGATCCCTTATGATTCTGATCCAAAATTAACTATAATTTATTACAGTTTTTAAAAAAAGAAAAGAAGTACTATTAAAACTTGATAAACCAAAAGAAAATAAAACAAGGTCTTCCACACAGCTAATTGTATTTATTAAAAGTGCTCCCAACTGTTGTTATAAATAAATAAATAGATAAATAAATAATGGAACACTTAATCATCACAGTCTAACACCAAGTAACTTAAACTTTAGGGATATCAATGTGTCAAATTAGGAAGCATAAGAGATTGTGAGTAAACGTCACCTGCGTTGGTGCAAATGAAAGAGACAACAGGTGCACTGGAGAGGCAACAGCAAGACAACCCAACAAAAAGGGAATGGTTTAAAGGTGGTGGTCACAGACAGTTGCTCTCTTCTTATCCTTCCTGAATGATTCTTCTCTATTTTTGCATTTGGCTAGTGTCCTTGTCACTGCTGGTAGCACAAGGTGGTACCTGCAGTCGATTCAGGTTACACAGGTAGTCCAGATCCACCAGGATGGCACATACACACATGCCAGCACAAGAAGTTTTGCTGTGTCTACAAGCACAGTCTCAAGAGTAAGGAGGAGATAAGATACCAGGAGACAGGCCATTACATGAGGAGAGCTGGACAGGGCAGAAGGGGAGGGCATCAACCCAGCAGGTGGCCAATATTGGCTCCTTTGTGAAAGAAGGAATAGGAGGAGCAGTGCCAGAGCCCTACAAAATGACCTACAGCTGGCTACTGGTGGGCATGTTCCTGAATCAAACTAAGAAACCGACTCCATGAAGGTGGCATGTCACCCCGCTGCTCACAACTTCTCACCATGCAGCCCAACTGGCATTCTTCAGAGAATATTGCAATTGGCAGCTCTGCCACTGGCACCACACTCTCTTCACAGAGGAGAGCAGTTTCTCATTGAGAACATGTGACAGACATGAAAGTCTGGAGATGCAATAAAGAACGTTAGGCAGCCTGACCAGTTTGGCAGTGGGTCAGTGATGGTCTGGGGAGGTATATCCTTGGAGAGACACAGACCTCCATGTGCTAGGCAGCAATATCCTGACGGTTGTCAGGTACTGGGATGAGTCCCTCAGAGCCACTGTCAGATCTTGTGCTGGTGCACTAGGCCCTGGGTTCCTAGAATGTGTAGGTAGTACTTGGATGACACAGGCATGGATGCCATTGAATGGTCTGCATGTTCCTCAAACCTGAATCCAATTGAGAACAGCTGGGCCTTTATGTATTGGTGCATCTGCTGCTGCAAAGTAGTGCCACAGACTGTCCAGGAGCACATCAATGCTCTGGTCCAGGTCTGGCAAGAGATCCCCCCAAGATAGCAGCTGCTGTTTCAATCAGGAGCATGCCCAGACGTTGTCGGGAGTGTATACAGGCAATTGGGGGCAATACACACATTATGAGTTGCCATGATGAAATTCAAGCAAGTTGGATCAGCCTGTGATTTCAATTTCTGGTTTTGAGTTTCAATGTGTTGTTGAATCCAGCCCACTGTGGATTAGTGATTTTATTCTGAATGAATTACACAGTATTACTCAGTAAAAAATTTCCACTTGCTGAACACTCGATACTTTAGTCTAGAACATCTTGATTAAAATTGCTGAATAGCTTTTACAATGCACTTCTGTTTGTTAGCTAATCCAATACAAATATAAGTAACATAAATAATGCCATGCCATGTTTGGTTTCTGTTCTCCATATCCTGCTATGGCACTTGGTGCATATGTACGTACAGGGCCGTTTCTGAGCATAGGCAGTCTAGGCAAGTGCCTAGGTCGCCCTCTAGTGGGCAGGGTGCATTACTGCAGCTCCATGGTGAGAGTTTTATCTTTATTTTGTCTACAAAAATATGCTTGGACTGGACCGGAACACACAGAAATGTTTGTTGTGCACTTCAACAACGTCTGCACTATGCACAGCACAATCTGTTGCCCAGAAATGGCCCTGGGTAACTTAACTTTTTTTTTTTTTTTTAAAACAATACAGACCTACGAACAAAGCAAATGTCTGATTATATTGTTTTATATCATTTTCTCATACTAGGGATGTTTGGTCTTAACGTGTGACAACCTACACTGTCCAACAACAACGCGAACAACAACGATGATGACGATGCCAATAATAATAATCCTCAAACTGCACCACAGAAGAGACAGACATGGCGAAACAAAATTAAACGATAAAAAACGCAAAAGGACTATACCTCGAGTGAATTGCTATAAACTGATTTAACCCAAACTGTGATCGTCTCCCAAATGGACATACATTAAAACTTAGCAAATATTGTACTCTGTTGCTACCCACCATTTGTGAGATTCGTTCTGGGTATGCTAAAGCATTTGTGTGCTTTTTCGGATAGGTAGATTGCATTATTTGCATAAACAGGCATACAGTAAATAGGAATTGTGGGTAAAGATTCCTATTTAAAGATCATCATTATATTCTCAGTTTCACTGAATGTTGTCATTATAGTAAGTTTTCAATCTATTTTATTAATTTAAATGACATGTAAATGTTACTGTAATGTCTTAGTTAAATAAATTTATATATTAGGGTGGTACCGAAATGGGTGTAAAAATTAAATGTTTGAATTTCTCAACCCTCAACCCTGAATGTGTTGAATATACATGTGACATGACAAGCAAGAAATTTTGTTTCACTTAAAGTATTTTTACTGGTGTCACAAAGTATGCAAAGTTTCAGAGATATATGAAAATTCTGTACGTGTGATGCTTAATATTCAGTTTATTCATCATAGGTTTAAAGTTGGTCATTAATATGCGAAATTAAAATGCAGTGTCTCTGCAGTCACTGAATAGCATTCTACTGTTCTTTTCCAGATAACAGTAAATCAAAGTTGTATTGCACAACATTTCAGTTGTTAACTAAAAAATGACTAGATTTTCTACTGTCAGGAAACATCTTCCTGTGCTTTTCAACTGTCTGTAGAATGTATTGTTTCTGCTCCTTATCAGTTGTTATCGCAGAGTTGTAATCCTAAATAAGTGCAATCCCTCTTTCGGCAAAGTCATTTACAACTCACAGTTCTCTGACACGATGCACAGCTGCTTGATAGTCTGGGCAACCATTCCATTCATCTGAACTAACCGAAAGATGGTCAGTTGGTAGCATCAAACTTTCAATCTGCTGCTTCGCAGACTGTGTAATAAAATTGTGTCTCCATTGGATGGCAGCTTATGACCACTAATATGAGCAGTTGGCTCACCAACCAGCCACACTGTAACTCTGGCTATGTGTCAAAAGTGCTGACAAACTTGCCGCCATGTAATTACTGAAAAGCAAACCAAACAAATGGTGTAAACAACATTTCAAATGCAAGCAAATTGGCAAGCAGACATAGAAAACATTGGCCCCAATAATATGTGTACAGTAAGTTTAAGTAATCAGTATAGAGGAGGTAAAATTAGGACACATTACCATAAAATAATTATAAACACTAGTACCGGTAGTTAAGAAACAACTTGCAAAAAGTTCACAAATTAAAAACTCACCCAATCACATTCAACAAGCAAATTACTCTAAAGAGAATTACTGTAATTGTTACAAAGAGTAAACAATAAAATGTAGGCAATAATGATAGAGAAGTAAAGTTGAAAGGATATTTAAAAAAATAAGCAAGAAGTATTATAATTTACCTGGTGTTAGTACAGTAGTAAAACCAACATCTGAAGTTGAAACAACACCAAAAGCTGGTGAACAGTTAACTAGTTCAAGCTGGATGTGACACCTCTAGATTTTTTCTTTTAAATCCATAAAATTTTATGGAAACAGACAGCAAGCACTGTGCAACTGAAAAAATAGTTGAGACTTTAAACGTTTTTAGTCATTTTTAAGTTCCATACTGTATATATATGTGTGTGTGTGTGTGTGTGTAGAATGTCACCATCATCAAAAGGCACATATTTAACTCATTTAAATAACTATAGAAATTAAACCATAGTTTCAGCAATAACTTAAATTTCTCCTTAATTTTCTTTAGACGAACATGAAAAGCAATAAATGAAGACTACAAATACAGCCCGATGCCTACTTATGTTCTGAAATTGCACCCCTCAAGAACGTATTTTTTGAGTCTTGTAACGTTGCTATAACACGACATTCTCAAATTGTGAATCTGAGGTCCTAAATACTTTGCTATCTCCGGTCTCAGTGTACAGGTTTGGCAGTGATGATTCCTCTCAGAGCAAAGGGGGTGGAGGGGTATCATTTACAACTTCACCTAGGGCAGCAAAAATCCTAGGACCAGCTCTGCGTAGGTACGTATGTATGGCATATCTCTTCATCCTAGCAAACCTTTCCACTGTCATGGGTCACGGGTCTAAAACAACAAAAACGCCCCCAAGCACCGAAAGAAGTCGCCACTCACCTTATCCCCTCTCCACGCACACTGTTGACAATCAGTGGTTCTACACCTACAGTCCTAGGGTCAACTCATTGTGGTTCTTTTCTCTGCCACGTGAACTCTCTGGGTTCCTGCACTCCTCTCTCCTCAGCTGCACAAAGTCTCTCATAACTCTCTCCAGCTCTATCTCTGCAATTCTCACACTGTCTTTCGGCACCCCCAGCTCCTCTTGTCGTCCCGAGGGCCTGCATCATCTCCTGCTGCTGGAAATACTGTACTGCCTCGTAGTCGCGATGCTTGTATTTAAAAAATCCACACTGCAGCGCGACCAGGACAGTGGCATTGCTATGTACAGTAGAAGGTGATGGATTAGATGGGAAGCTTCTAGATGTTTTGCTGTCAGACACCTACTGCTTTCATTAAAGACGGGACTTTTATTCGCTTGATATTCCCCAGTTTTATCTGAAATGTTATTAGAGATGTTGCAAAAAAATGTGCGACTTAAATCTCTGAAAGGAGCATTTGTAGACATGCCTTATTTCCATTTTTTTAATGTTTCATCACATTCACCACAGTCTGTTTCAAATCCACCATCACATTTTTATAACAGTCTACATATCCGAACACACTTCACTGCCTTTTGAATAGGATTGCCACCCATTCCTTGTTTTACGGAATCATTCTGAATTTGAAACTGACATGTTGCATTCCTTAACAAATCAATACAAAACGCAATTTGTTACATATTTTTATACAGGCCAGGGAGAGTATGAAAAAAAATCCCATAATACATCATATGCGTTGGCTAAATAAATAAGTCAAGGAGCAAAATGAGCTCTCTCTCCATGTGCATCACTTGGATCATGTATGTTGCCAGAACACCGACTGCGCAAGCCACTTTGCGCAAGTATAGCTTCTCCCTGCAAAATGAAGGCATTTACAGCATTATCACTTCAAATGCGAATGCTGTTACCCATGGCTTGAATCTGTTACAGGAGATGACTACGAGGCACATCGTAAAGTGGGTCGGGGAGCATTTTCTATTCCACATAGTGATGTACGTGATGTCAAGCAGCAAGCCACTGGAGAGATCAAGCACCCAGAGTCTGCACAATTCCTCATACCTCACTCAGCACTCGAAGCAAAAATGGTAGTGATGCATCATTGATATTTTGAATATGCTAATTTGATTAATATATAAAATATAATTCAGGCAGAACTACATATGCCCAAAATCATGGCTAGCATAGAGGCTAATAGAAGAAATAGCCATTTCATTTCTAATAATATAGTTATGTAATAAGATTGTAATTTACTACTTTTGCACAGCATGGAGCCTATTCCTCACAGTGTTCTGTCACTAATGAAGGCTTTAAGTCTGCTGGCAGTTTCAGCAGTAGTGCGAGCAGCATATCTCTCAGATGGACCAATCTGGTGTGTTGGTCCTGCACTGGTGTAGTCATGCAAGGGCAATCATACCTTGTACAGTAATTTGCCCTGCCAGTCTGCTGAAATCTTGCCTGCAGTCAGGATACAGCAGAGTGGCTTAATCCATAGTGCCTGACAATGCTTGAACAAGAAAAGCCTGCTTGCAGCACACTAATGGCCCTGTGTTTTGCTTCTGGCAACATCTGATGTTATTTGGAAGTCACAGAAAACACAGGTTACAGTAAGGCAAATGCTACAAATCCTAAGGCCTTTTTAAAGGTGACCTAATATGGCAATCATCCACCTGTACCCTGTTGGGTTTAATGGCACCTCATGAGCTTTTATGTCTTTGGCAAGTTGCAATGGCACACTGCACAAGCTGGATTGTTGGCCAGAGGACTAAAAACAAACTGACAGTTTTTACAAAAGTACATAATAACTGTTTTTCTCATTCAGAAAAAGTTGTGTTACTTTTTACAATGACATATTATGTGAACATACTGTACATACACACACAAAATTAAATTTTATAACAGCATCTACAAACCTACATAATCCAATTTGGGACTGAAAAGTGCTGGAGTCTTGGTCACAAAGCAGGCACCATCCATGGATGGGGTGATAGTCCACTGCAGGTCCACTCATGCACATACTCACAAGCAACCAATTTTAATTCACCAATCCACCTAATATTTTATGAAAACAATTTCTAAATATTCTCATAAATCAGGAGTCTATCTGAAATCAATTTAAAATATACAGTATATCAAAAGCATGTAAAAAGCTTTCAAAATCACAACATAATTCTGTTGCATAAGATATATTTTCTTTGAGATTAAAAGTGAACAGTGCACAAGTATTTTTCTTTAGGCTCTTTATTTAAATACAAATGAAGTATTGGAAAATGAAGTATAAATACTGATTGCAAACAGTAAAAAGAAAGCAAAGCTTCATTCATATAGTAGGTGTCAGCTGTGGATATAGGCCTGCAAATTCATGACCAAATATACAGATTCAAGTGGACTTTTCCACCACCATGTCTAATGTTCTGTGTGCTCTAGATAAGACCCTCTTTATTCATTTATTAACTTGGGAGATTTAAGTTTATTACAAGAGGAAACCTGAACACAGATGACCTGTCCAGTGGAGAGGTGTTAAACTAAATGATGTACTAACTTCTTTTTTGTTTCTAAGTTTACTTCCATTTAAAATTTAGATTTTTTCTAATTCCCAATCTTTCTTTTAAAAAAAAGACATGTATTTTTCAAGTCAAAGGTATTTTCTTTACAGTCATGGTATATATTAATTTCCCACATAAAAGTGTGATTTAAAGTGAAGCTTTTTTTATTTTAAAAATACAGCTTTCAATAGAACTTTATGAAACCCCGCGTCTATACCCCATAAGAAAAAAAGACTTAAAACTTTCACTAATTCTTGGTCCTATTTTCTTGGGGTAAAGATATGTTATTTGCTCATTTGCATGCTTGCAGTGGCCACAGGGTTAAGAAAATGCAACATTGAGCTCCCCTGCCATTTTACAATCTGTGTAGTTATCATCTATAGGCTATGAAGTGAGATGCATAGTGAGCAGCAACACAGTGAACACACAGGAGTATCATTGTGGCTACACATAACAATACATCTCAACAGAACTAATTACAATGCATTGTATTGTTAATAAAAGCCTTCTTTTTTTTTTTAAATTGACAAGACAATTTTACCATTTCATGTCTTGGGAACAAACGATCCAAAAACAAAAAAAAATCCTCAGAAAAAAAAGCAGATTGAAGTGCCATAAACCCATTATCGTTATTTAATGCAAGATAAGTCAGGCATACTGACAATACACTAATAAAAGAACTCAGTACAATGTTTTAACTGAGTAAATTAATTGATTCTTATGTCAATCAATCTGTAAATGCATGCAGACTCCATGTTGAACCTGGCACTGTGAGGCAGGAATAACAGCCCACTCTGCCCATGTTGAAACATTTGTACTGAACCTACTAAACTTCGACGCGACTACTTTAGTGAATTGGCCTTATAGTGGAGTTTGTTCCTGCCTTGTGTCCAATACATGCTGGGATTGGCTCCAGCTAGACTGTGACTCTGCCCTGCGAAGCTGGTTAGGAAGATGAATGAATGAATTTATGCAGGGCTTGAAACGGTGCAGTACACATCAATACCCTATAGTGGCTTTCTCCCACTCAAGCACTGGTCACCTGCCTATAATTTCTGATCACTTGCCTGTTAGGCAATCTCAATATTCTCTCTCATTGAAGTACATGCATGCTTTATCATTCTAACTGGAGAAGACGAAATCTTCCTTATAATGAAAGAATATAGGCGATCATGTGATTTTTTTTTTTTTTTTGGCAAAGACGTGAGCCTCACAGTCTCCTTTTAAAATGGCTGAATCTCACAACAATTGTTTGCATCTTTCCTTCTTAAAATGACATGAATATGCTGTTTGGCAATATGTGTTTAATTTCAAGACATGGATCAATACTTGACATTTTTGGCTTAGAAATGGATGTATTTGGTAGGTTTTGAGGCTTTTCTTTCACGTATGGACAGGGGGCTCCATACAGTCCTATTTTAAGTTGCAAGAACAAAAAAGTATTTTTAAAATTTTATAAAAAATACTTACTTTAGAACAGTTTTATGTGTCAAATTAATATACACCAGGATTGTGAAGCAATAACTTTGACCTGAAAAATACCAAAATTATCCTTCAAGACCATGTACAGGTGCTGGTCATAAAATTAGAATATCATGACAAAGTTGATTTATTTCAGTAATTCCATTCAAAGAGTGAAACTTGTATTTTAGATTCATTCATTACACACAGACTGATGTATTTCAAATGTTTATTTCTTTTAATGTTGATGATTATAACTGACAACTAATGAAAGTCCCAAATTCAGTATCTCGGAAAATTAGAATATTGTGAAAAGGTTCAATATTGAAGACACCTGGTGCCACACTCTAATCAGCTAATTAACTCAAAACACCTGCAAAAGCCTTTAAATGGTCTCTCAGTCTAGTTCTGTAGGCTACACAATCATGGGGAAGACTGCTGACTTGACAGTTGTCCAAAAGACGACCATTGACACCTTGCACAAGGAGGGCAAGACACAAAAGGTCATTGCTAAAGAGGCTGGCTCTTCACAGAGCTCTGTGTCCAAGCACATTAATAGAGAGGCGAAGGGAAGGACAAGATGTGGTAGAAAAAAGTGTACAAGTAATAGGGATAACCGCACCCTGGAGAGGATTGTGAAACAAAACCCATTCAAAAATGTGGGGGAGATTCACAAAGAGTGGACTGCAGCTGGAGTCAGTGCTTCAAGAACCACCACGCACAGACGTATGCAAGACATGGGTTTCAGCTGTCGCATTCCTTGTGTCAAGCCACTCTTGAACAAGAGATAGCGTCAGAAGCGTCTCGCCTTTGGACTGCTGCTGAGTGGTCCAAAGTTATGTTCTCTGATGAAAGTAAATTTTGCATTTCCTTTGGAAATCAAGCTCTCAGAGTCTGGAGGAAGAGAGGAGAGGCACAGAATCCACGTTGTGTGAGGTCCAGTGTAAAGTTTCCACAGTCAGTGATGGTTTGGGGTGCCATGTCATCTGCTGGTGTTGGTCCATTGTGTTTTCTGAGGTCCAAGGTCAATGCAGCCGTCTACCAGGAAGTTTTAGAGCACTTCATGCTTCCTGCTGCTGACGAACTTTATGGAGATGCAGATTTCATTTTCCAACAGGACCTGGGACCTGCACACAGTGCCAAAGCTACCAGTACCTGGTTTAAGGACCATGGTATCCCTGTTCTTGATTGGCCAGCAAACTCGCCTGACCGTAACCCCATAGAAAATCTATGGGGTATTGTGAAGAGGAAGATGCAATACGCCAGACCCAACAATTCAGAAGAGCTGAAGGCCACTATCAGAGCAACATGGACTTTCATAACACCTGAGCAGTGCCACAGACATCGACTCCATGCCACGCCGCATTGCTGCAGTAATCCAGGCCAAAGGAGCCCCAACTAAATATTGAGTGCTGTACATGCTCATACCTTTCAGTTGGCCAACATTTCTAAAAATCCTTTTTTTGCATTGGTCTTAATTGATATTCTAATTTTCCGAGATACTGAATTTGGGTCTTTCATTAGTTGTCAGTTATAATCATCAACATTAAAAGAAATAAACATTTGAAATACATCAGTAAGTGTGTAATCAATGAATCTAATATACAAGTTTCACTTTTTGAATGGAATTACTGAAATAAATCAACTTTGTCATGATATTCTAATTTTATGACCAGCACCTGTATATTCCACCTCTCTGCAATAACTGATTGTTACACCACTAGGTGTCTCTCTCTACCTCAAGACTGTCCATGAGGCCTTAATCAAAGTGAACTCTTTAATCTAAAGACATCTCTCTGTACTCCAACAGAATTATTTAGTGGTCATCGCAAGCAGGCAAAATAAATGCTCTGGCACAGCATCCACTACTCTGAAACGGCCATATTATCTGTTAAATAATTTTGTCAGTGTTTTACCATGAAAGGTGCCACACAAAAAAGACATTAACTGCTTTTGCTTATTCGCCATTTCAGTCCACCCAATATCCTGCCTCATAAATCCCATCTAGCAGCTCCTTAAGTTCAAGACTAGACTTTGGCAAATGTGCCCTTTTTGGCCTCACAATGAAATGTCACACAGCATTACCACCTGAGAAAGAAGCAGTAGTTTTGTTATGATAAAATAAGCTTAGAAATGAGTGTTTTTATGAAAAATATATATTTTACCGAACCCTAAGAGCATGATTTTGTTTTCTAAACACATTCTGACTGCACATTGTCATGAAGCATTTTTTGGCACATGGGTCACTAAATAAACTTGGAAACTCTCGCGTCTTGCCAGCCTCATGTATTCTTTTAGAAAGACACTTCCACAGTTGCAGATTTGCCTGAGGTTCAGCACAGAATGTACACAAAGGGCACCTGGATAGGCCACTATAGAGTACAGCAATCACTTAAATACTAAGATAACTAAGCTAAGGTCTGTGCTGTACCACCTGCATAAGCAACTAAGCAGAAAGAATGATGGCTGGCATGCCCATTTATTATGAAATTCTCACATCAGCCCTACCAAGTGTGCCAGCAAAGCCAGGAAGTGACTGTTTGCCAGTCCCAACTAATCCCTGACTTAAGAGTGTCATGTGCAAGTGCTTGTGCCTTGACTGCTTGGCCGCCCCTCACGGCAGAAGAAGCACTGATCCTGAAGAGTACATCTTCACTCATGCCTGTTTGAGCTGAGGCAGTGGCATGGCTCTTATCTCACTGGCTTTGTAGCCAACTATTGAAGCACTGCTTATGATATTACATCATGCGCATCACTGTTTGGTCTTTGCCTGATGGAAACTGGAGGAAGGGGCTTTCCATAAAAATCTGTTGGGAGAAAAAATAGAAACAAATTAGATATCTTGCATGAAAACATTTAGGAAAAAGACTAGTGGAAGCTGGAGCCAAACGTCCTGGCATTAGTAAAGGCAGATGAGAAACGGCTAGTGAGGAGAGAGGCATAGAGAGTATCAGAACTCTAGTCCACCATTATATAGTGATCCTTCGCCTCCTGAGCATTAAAGGCAGACATACTAGATAGACTGCAACACATGTTCTTGGGTTCAAATTCTTTTGTGATGGTGTTCACCTTTGTGGAGAGGACCTGCCTGAAAAAGAACCCACGTGAAATGCACCTTTCGTTTTTGGTGCTTTGATGCACACTATGCAGCTGTACACACAACATATGACATGGAATGGGATGACTGGACGACACACAATTTGTGAGCATCAAGCACAGGGTTAGTAATTTTGCAAAAGACAGACAAATGACAGAGTGAAATCAATTGTGTGTTAAACACCAGCAAGTTCAATTACCAGAGTGTCTTGTGTCCCCAAGTGGTTCAAGTTTAGGAAGTCTAGTTACTTTTGGGGTGGCCCAGCCAACTAAAACAACAAATAAGAACATGTCAAACATAAATACCACTGCCTTTTATATCTTACCAGAAAATGTTTCAAAAAGTTTTTTTCTTTTTTTTTTAATTCTTTAAGCAATATAGGATACTTCCGACAGGGGCGGAGTGGCCATCACTGAGGCATTCATTTAAAAAAATTCGGGAAGTCAGGCAGATGCCCCATCTGGAACAGCAGTGGTGGCACCCAGATGAGCTCTTATGTAGTTAGTTAATATACAGCATCTAGCTAAAATCGTTCAGTTCATTTTGTGCCCCTCTGACGGATTCAAGACATTATGATTTAAGAGTTTGATGAAGATTACTAATCAATACTTATCTACTGTCCACCTCCCTCTCTACACTAAGCTTCTTCACTCACCAGGGGGTGCTGGCGGAGCTGGGCTTTCAGGAACAGCCTCATCTGTGCTGACTGGTTCTATCCTGTGCTTCCTCTTCAGACACAATTTCTTAGTCTTCTTTTTTGTTTGCTCTGTGAAAAAAACATATAAATATACATTTGCATATCATTCATTCTTATCTAAATTACTGGAATTCTTTTCTCAGTGAATTTCCTAAATAAAACATGAACAGTGTATAACAAGATTAAAATGCATTTGTGTGGATAACTGCTGATCACAATGGCATATAAAAGTAAGACTGAGTTGTTTTGTGTTGCTCTGTGATTCAAGAATCATCACAGTCTAACTTCCTCAACATGGCACCACCGTCAAAGATGCAATATTTTTACAAGGGAGAATGTGTGCATGTATACGTTCCATGATAGAATGGTGCCTTGTTTTGGTCTGGGCGTGCCGTATTCTTTGTTGTGTGTAACAGGTTCTAGCTCTGCCTCTATCTTTATCTGATCTGGCATAAAGCAGATACCAATCCTAGATCCAGTTAGGTCCATAAATATTTGGGCAGAAACAACTTTTTTCTAATTTTGGTTCTGTACATTACCACAATGAATTTTAAATGAAACAACTCAGTGGGGTGAACAAAACGATTTCATAAAAATGTGAGGCAACTAAAGCATTTTTTTAACACAATCCCTTCATTTCAGGGGCTCAAAAGTAATTGGACAAATTAAATAACTGGAAATAAAATGTTCATTTCTAATACTTGGTTGAAAACCCTTTGCTGGCAATGAAAGCCTGAAGTCTTGAACTGATGGACATCACCAGATGCTGGGTTTCATCCTTTTTAATACTCTGCCAGGCCTTTACTGAAGTGGCTTTCAGTTGCTGTTTGTTTGTGGGCCTCTCTGTCTGAAGTTTAGTCTTCAACAATTGAAATGCATGCTCAATTGGGTTAAGATCAGGTGACTGACTTGACCATTCAAGAATTTTCCACTTCTTTGCTTTAATAAACTCCTGGGTTGTTTTGGCTGTATGTTTTGGGTCATTGTCCATCTATATCGTGAAACACCGCCCAATCAATTTGACTGCATTTAGCTGGATTTGAGCAGACAGTATGTCTCTGAACACCTCAGAATTCATTCGGCTGCTTCTGTCCTGTGTCACATCATCAATAAACACTAGTGTCCCAGTGCCACCAGCAGACATGCACGCCCAAGCCATCACACTGCCTCCACCGTGTTTTACAGATGATGTGGTATGCTTTGGATATTGAGCTGTTCCACGCCTTCTCCATACTTTTTTCTTGCTATCATTCTGATAGAGGTTGATCTTGATTTCATCTGTCCAAAGAATGTTTTTCCAGAACTGTGCTGGCTTTTTTAGATGTTCTTTAGCAAAGTCCAATCTAGCCTTTCTATTCTTGAGGCTTATGAGTGGCTTGCACCTTGCAGTGCATCCTCTGTATTTACTTTCATGCAGTCTTC
The DNA here is from genome assembly GCF_900747795.2 of Erpetoichthys calabaricus. Classification (NCBI taxonomy): domain Eukaryota; kingdom Metazoa; phylum Chordata; class Cladistia; order Polypteriformes; family Polypteridae; genus Erpetoichthys; species Erpetoichthys calabaricus. Next base: position 144,742,593 of record NC_041397.2, on the reverse strand, counting down.
TCTTTATGGTAGACTTGGATATCGATACGCCTACCCCTTGGAGACTGTTGATCACTTGGTTGGCTGTTGTGAAGGGGTTTCTCTTCACCATGGAAATGATTCTGCGATCATCCACCACTGTTGTCTTCCGTGGACGTCCAGGTCTTTTTGCGTTGCTGAGTTCACCAGTGCTTGCTTTCTTTCTCAGGATGTACCAAACTGTAGATTTTGCCACTCGTAATATTGTAGCAATTTCTCGGATGGGTTTTTTCTGTTTACGCAGCTTAAGGATGGCTTCTCTTACCTGCATGGAGAGCTCCTTTGACTGCATGTTGTCTGTTCACAGCAAAATCTTCCACCTGCAAGCACCACACCTCAAATCAACTCCAGACCTTTTATCTGCTTAATTGATAACGACGGACTTACCCACACCTGCCCATGAAATAGCCTTTGAGTCAATTGTCCAATTACTTTTGAGCCCCTGAAATGTGTTAAAAAAATGCTTTAGTTGCCTCACATTTTTATGCAATCGTTTTGTTCACCCCACTGAATTAAAGCTGAAAGTCTGCACTGTCTCAACTGTATCTGAGTTGTTTCATTTAAAGTTCATTGTGGTAATGTACAGAACCAAAATTAGAAAAAAGTTCTCTCTGTCCAAATATTTATGGACCTAACTGTAAATGTCAGTACCATCAGCAGGATGTCTAAGAGTTGTTGTTGCTAAATTATGCAGTGTGAAATCCTTGAAAGCCACGTTAAAACATGTTTCTTCACCTGAGCCCACACTGTCTGGCGTCTGGCGTTCGCAACCCTCCTCTTCATCCCCCTCTTCGCCCTCGTCTTCCCGCTCAAGCTGCTGCTTTAGTGCTGTTGCATATGTCTGAACCATGCTACTGGTGCTTCCTCGTGGACTTTGTTCCTCGAGAGGATGATTTGTGGCCTCCATTTTTCTAACATTCTGGGTTGATGCTGCAGGGTTTGCACTTTTGTCTTCTACTTCAGTCTCAGATTTCCTCTTAGGGTTGTCTTTTCCCAGTTTTTGTTCATTCTAAAAATATATAAATGTTGTTTGTTTAAATATAAATATTTCAGTACTGTACTAAAACTATTATAGTCAGTAACAGCTAATATTGGTTTATGACTTACAAAGGGAATGTATGCCCAGTTAATGCATGTGTCTTTGCATAGTGCTTATTTGTCTTTAAAAGTTAACTTGCACTTTGTAGATTGTGTGCCCCAGGACTTTAAACTGCTTGGTCCTGGAGACAAAGGAGAAACAGTGGGTCTATAAGGTAGCTCCTTGAAACCTAATCCTATAAAATTAAGAATCCTGTGAGGATCAAGTCAAAAGTCAGAAACAGTAGACAGCGTGGTTTAATGTATATGGTTATTGGATTGTAAAACACAGAACTTTCAGTTCACTTCTTAATTATGACTCACTTTGTAACCCTGACTGAGTCACCTAATCCCTCAGTGCTCAAGTAGAAATACACAGAAACAAATCAACCCTTGTTTTAGTACAAAAACATTCACAAATCATATCAGCTAAATAAATCCATGTAAATGAAACCATGAATAAGGCATACAGATGGAATGAGTGCAGACCTTAAGCAAAGGACCAGGGCTCAAAGCGGACTCTCTGGTCCTCCCAAAGTTTGTTGATCTAAATCCTGTGTGATAGACGGCCGGCAGCTCAATCCGGCCGGGACGTCCCTGAACGAGAAGAATGGAGGAAGGCAGCCTTTTCAGGACACTGCCTCCCCCGGGACACTAGGTGGCAGCTCCCCTGGATGGTAGCTGTACCCCGGATTCCCTCAGGGCATCCTGGGACATGGAGTCCGTTTCCTCAGCCCTGTTGGGTACCGTAGGTGCTGCCAGGGGGAGCTCATAAAGAACCTGGGGACTCCTACTTTTCTTATAACCCGGAAGAACTTTGGAGTCACGAGGACGGAAGCCAACAGTACTTCCGGGCTACTTGAAGACGGATGATGTGGCGTTTGACCCGGAAGAAGAGAAGGAACACTTCTGGGTCAAGGACTATTTAAAGGACTGGTACAGACCCAGCAAAGAGAGCCGGAGTTGGGTGGTAGAGTGACGGAGCTGCTGGGAGGAGAGGAGGATTATTGTTATTGATTTATTGTATTATTATTATTGAGTATTGGAGAATTGTGGCGAGTATGGTGTTTTGTGCATTTTATTTGAAGAAAATATTAAAAATTCTTCTTGGTGCTTATAAGTGTGTGTCCTGGTCATCTGTCTGGTGGGTTTCACGGGGCAACAGCGACCCCTAGTCTCCACACCTGCAATTAATCGAAAACAAAATTATACAGGGACGGCAGCAAAAACAATTTATAAAGACCTGGATAATCTTCAAAAGTGGACACACACTTGAAAAATGTACATAATGTAGCAAGCGCAAAGAGCTATACACAAGCAAAAAGAAGATTAATTGTAAATACAAGATGGAGGATTGCTGTCTTACAGGAAAGCATGAGGATCTAAGTGAACTGGCACAAACATGAGAAGAATGTGAAAGTCCACATACACAGGAACTCCAGACAGAACTCAGTCCTAGGGGGCTGGAACTTTGCAGCAGCAGCACTAACTAATACTTCATCACACCACCCACAATTAAGAAGTCATAATCTTAAAAAGTTGGTTAAAATGAAGAAAGCAGAATCTACATACACTGTATTATGAAATCACATTTCTTGAGACTAAAATAAAGTGACCACACTGAGCATCCCTCTCCGTTTTCCTCTGAAAATAGTTATAGAGAATTCAGGCAGTAAGCTGCTCCAAGTCACTTGAATAAACAAATCATTTCTAAGAAGCAACAGGCCTCACATTTGAGAAATACTTCAATACTAAATCCCTGAAGACAATCTGGCTCCCTGTGGAACAGAGCTGCCTTGGCCTGGATTAAAAAATGTGAGAGACAACAACAGGGTGTTGAAGCCTTTAGGTTTACCAAATTAAATCAGAAAATTTAAATTCTATACATGTCTGGCCCTTCAATACACATGAACACAATGGAAATGTATGTGTGACCCGATTACTCAGATTAAGTATCTACAGATTTTGCCCCTAAACAAACAACTAAATCTGAACCTTTTTGTTTGAAGTTTGTGATCGGTTCCAACTACATTAAGCTGTAGCAGCAGACAGATCAGGAAATGCTGATTTTTGTGGAATGAAAATAAGTAGCAACTTAGAGAAATAATCTTCCTTGAGAAAATGTGAAGTTTTGTTGGGATTTGAAGAGCAAAAGAAAAATATTACCTCAAAAATGATTTTCATTAATTTTGACTAAAAAGGTGATTTACTAAATACCCTACACACAGGTTTAATGTAGGTTTTTACTGATTCCAACTTCTTAAATAACTTGCCTCTTCAGCTACTTGTGCATTCAATATAGTCAAGCAATTGGAACTATCATCTTCAAAAGGTATGTTCATTTATACATTTACTGTCTTTTAGGATGGTAAATCAGAGTTGTATTCAGTATCCTACACAATTGTATATATTTAATAATGTATGACCCAATTGTGTACTACAATGGATTCTTCTTAAGAGCAGTTACAAAAATAATACCATTCGCCACTAACCATTAAAACTGACCACTTATGCTACTTTTAAATACTTTAAACAAAACTCAACCTATAAACTAGGCCAATTCAAATGGCGTCAGAGGTGGAGATGTGCATGGGAAAATATCTCTAAGTACATGGCGCTGCTGATGGGACGGCTGTGAATTTCAGTGAGAGACTGGTTACACTTGTGCCGGAATATTGAACGAAGGGCTGAATATGATGCAACCGGTCATCAAAACAAAAGGTAGGTATGCAAACCATTTGAAATTCCTCTACCCATCATATAGGTCCCTTGTTATGAAGATATCTTTGCCCCATAAAATTCAGTTGTCCCTAATGATTTCATGCAGGCACACTAAGGTGTGATTGTCACAGATCTACTTGTTTTTGCGTATCTTTGCATGCTGTTTCTCTTTTGATTTAATGCATACTCCATGCAAAAAGCTGGCTTGTCCATCAGTAAACATGGACGAGCAGATGCCTGCCTGATGTTTCGTCATACACAGCGATGTGATAAAGTCTATGTTTTAAGGTTGCAAGTGTATTACTGTCGCTTTACTGGGCTGCTCTGTGATTGATGGTGGGTAGTAAACTTTGTTAAAATGGTATTGAAAAATGCCACTTTTTTAGTTGTCAGTTCAGTCGGTTTGGCATTTGCACAATATTTTCTGTTACCAATAAATTCTTCAACTGGAGCTCATCAACAAAGAAACATAGAAAATGATTTATTCAAAATAATAATCTATATATATAATTAACTAAGCCAGAAGACAAGTAGCCAACCATGGAAAGCACGCCGGAAGGGGCGTGGATTCACTAAACCGCCGACAAGTAAGACGCCAATGGCGCACGCAGGAAGGAGCCACGCCCACCAACTCTTAGACCATTGGATACGACGAAAGAATCACAGAGCCACGCCCACCAACTCAGACGCGACGCCAAGGGAAACATGCCGTCATTTCTGTTTGTCTGTGCCACAGTACACTTGCAGCTCTGAGCCACGTTGACTTTTCATTAGTCAACCTCAGTGGAACCTTGGTTCACACAGAGGCAGCACCAGAGAGAGACAGGCACACACAGGCAGCGCGATAGAGAGAGCCGCGCACACACAGGCAGCGCCAGAGAGACAGAGGGGCGCGCACACACACACACACACACACACACACACACACACAGAGAGGCAACGCCAGAGAGAGACAGAGGCACACACAGGCAGCGCAATAGAGAGCCGCGCAATCCTTTAAAACTGAAGTTAAAACACAATGAAGGAAGCAGTCTTTAAAAACCAATAAGCCCTGTGCCTCTTTTTCATTAGCGTCTCACCTGCTTCAGGCCCTGCAACAGTCGAGACGCTCTCTCTGCAGCTGACCTTCTCTGTGCCTGACTCCACTACTGTCAGTCGCCTGATTAAAAATGGCCTTTTGAAGGGGAGATATGGACCCGCTATACCACAGGAACACATTGCCTTCGAGCCTGCTCTCGCTCACTGTAACGTACTGGCTTGCTCTCTCTCTCTCTCCTCACTCGCTCACACACTACACAGGGGAGAAATGCCCGAAGCAGAGAGACAGAGGGGGTGGGGGCTCGTGTGCTGCTGAGAGAGAGAGAGGGCTCCCGTGCTTCTGAGAGACAGAGGGGGCTCACGTGCTGCTGAGAGAGAGAGAGAGAGGGGGGGGGGGGGGGGGAGGCTTGCGTGCTGCTGAGAGAGAGAGGTGGGGGAGGTGGGGAGGCTCTCGTGCTGCTGAGAGGGAGAGGGAGGGGCTGGGGAGGCTCGCGTGCTGCTGAGAGAGAGGGGGGGCTGGGAGGCTGCGTGCTGCTGAGAGAGAGAGAAGGGGGGCTGGGGAGGCTCGGGTGCTGCTGAGAGAGGGGGAGGGGGCTCGCGTGCTGCTGAGAGAGGGGGAGGGGGCTCGCGTGCTGCTGAGAGAGAGAGAGGGGGGGGCTGGGGAGGCTCACGTGCTGCTGAGAGAGGGGGAGAGAGGAAGAGGGGGCTCGCGTACTGCTGAGAGGAGGGGGGGCTGGGGAGGCTCGCGTGCTGCTGAGAGAGAGAGAGCCTGCGCATGCACTGCACATGCCATGCAGCTGAGCAGGGAGCCTGGGTGTTTATGTCAGTGTTATTCAATGTTTTTACTATTACACTGTGCATTCTATGGTGTAATAATTAACTATATTTGTACTTAAAAATTTAAAAAAAAATATATTTACATACACTTCGTATGGTCTGGAATGGATTAATTGTATTTACATGCAATCCTATGGGGGAAATTGCTTCGGTTCACGACCAAATCGGTTTACGACCAGAGGTTTGGAATGAATTATGGTTGTGAACCGAGGTTCCACTGTATATTGAGTCTAGAAAACATGATCAGCAAGTCTTTGATAGGCTGCAACAAAATGATGAAAGTACGGGCACATTTTTTTCTCACAAGCTGGGTGGGTGTTAGTTAGTTAGTTACTCGAAGGATTTCAAGATTTAATATTCACAAGCGGTAACACTGCAAAAGCAGCCCAAACCAGAAAAGACTGCTGGCAAAAAGTGGCTGACAAATTAAACGCGTGTGCATTGTACTTACTGAAAGCGGCGTTACGGATTTTGCAAATGTTCATTTTTTCCCTCTGCTTAAAAAACATTAAAAAAGTGGCGTGATTATGCGGCGTATACTACGCCGCGGGTTGGTATGCAGCGTGTAAAACAGTTTGTCGCGGATAATTTGCCTTTTACTTTAACACGAAGACAATTTCCTGTTAGATTTGCCTTTGCGATGACAATTGATAAGGCACAGGGCCAAACTTTCAAAAAGATGTGCATGTATCTGCCAAAACCAGTTTTCAGTCACGGACAGTTATATGTTGCTCTCTCCAGAGTTCCATCTTTTCGTTCACTTACTGGTATGCCTGCAGGAACACGTGCAGCGAGCGAGAGAGAGCGAGCAACACACACACGCATACAGGCGCGGGAGAGAGACAGCGCTGGATGCATAAGAATAATAATACTTCATTACATTGATATACCGGTGTTTTCAGTATTCAAAGCGCTATCCACACAGGGAGAAACCGGGAAGCGAACCCAAAATCTTCCACAGTCTCCTTACTGCAAAACAGCAGCACTACCATTGCGCTACAAGGCAGTTAAAGAATGCACCGGCCTCGATTTTGTTTTCACTTCTGTTTACAGCGATTGGATCGTAGCGTGCATTGTTGCAATGTTACTTTTCTTGGTGGCTTATTACATTACGGATATTTCACATGTTAATTTTTTTCCCTGTGCTTAAAAGACATTAAAAAAGTGTTTCTCAACTGTGACTCCGGAACAACTCCGTACGCAAGCTATATTAAGTGTCAACAACGAAGACTCGCTACACCTTAATGAACAGGTGCTGAAACTTATCCCTACCGACGAAGTAACTTTCACCAGCGTGGCCTCTATCGTCACAGACGATCCCGCTTTCAGTCACGGACAATTGTATGTTGCTCTCTCCAGAGGTACATCTTTTCATTCACTCACAGTGGTATCCACAAACCCACCCCATTTGGACAACTGTGTCGTTCAGCAAGTGTTCACCCATCAATACATAATTATGCGGCGTGTTGGCTAGTAGTAATAATTATAATTAATGATTCATTACTTGACACCCAAGAACTCTGTACAAAGACATTTTAAAATAAATGTACTAATCCACTTTCACACCATACGTGCATCCTTGCCCTTAAACATTTACTCAGGTGTTTTTTTTTTTTTGGGAACAAAAAAAATTCCACGTGAAAGGTGTTATTGTGGAACTCAAATTTAACCTGTCATAGGAGTGATTAAAACCATGTGAACTGAAATCCCTTGCCTGTCATGAACACCCCTTTAAATTGGGGGAGGATCTCATATTTCAAAAGGGAAACAAATGTTATTGCTAATACTGTGCACTTTTTTGATTTTTATGCACTTTGAGATGTGCCTGGGTCAGATGTGAACAAAATGTTTATTTTTTTATTTCAAAAGTTGGAAAAACGTATTGCTACTACCTCAGATTCTGTTCTGATATAACTTGCTTTTTATACATGTTTTGATGTGCCTGGGTCAGATATGACCACATTTAAAAGGGAAACAATGAATAAACATCACTTGTTTTTAAATACATTCATTTGTGTTGATTTAAAATTTGTCATTACCTGCTGCGTACCGGCCGCTGAAAATGTCTGGCCCAGCTAAATTTCTTGGTGTGAAAATCTGGCCCAACTGAATTTGTAATTGAATAGCCCTGCTATAAACTAAAAGGACAAACAGCAACCTTAGAATCAAAAACACTGCAAAACAATACACAAAATTATTTCGTAGAGATTAACTTTATATGGCTAGATATTTTTGAACATAAAAAATTAGGGGAACAATATAAATACTTTTGGGTGAAAGACATAAGGTTGGGTTGAGTGTCAGTTTAAAACTGACCATGCAGAGGTGAGAGTGTGTGCATCCTAAGATGGACTGGCATCTGCCAAGAATTGGCTATGCTTTGTGCCTGAAACTGCCAGGATAGATTCTGGCATTCATATTAGATCACGAGTCTTTATGAGCAACAAAATTGAAGGAATCATTTTAATATCATGCATGATTTACTGCCAGATGAAATATGTGAAATCAAAAAAGGTCCTCCAAGAACACATTTGCTCATTCTTGTACTACAGTTGAGTAAATCAAATGAACTTAATCAGAATACAGGTTTGGGTGGATATGTGCCAGATAAAATTTAAACTTAATAAAATCTTTCATATTATTGCATTTAATAATATACTAAACCTGACTGTCCAATTTCAAGGTTGGTGGAGGCCAATCTGGCAGTATCAGACACAAGGCAGGAAAAGTGCTGGGGTTAACATAATTTGATCCAAGGTCTCTGGAATTGTAACGGAAGGGAGGGTGACCACTGTGTCCCTTTAAATGTTGTTGTAAATATTCCATTCAGAAAGCAAACCAAAGATAACCTGAGTGATTTTTTGTTGGACTGAGGATTAAGCAAAGTCACAGGATGAGGGTTTTAAAAGCTACTGCACTGCTGTCTTTATCTTAATTCCACAAGATGACCACATACCTCTTGAATAACATGACTGATGGGTTGAAAGGGATTAACCATTATAGTACTGGAATCATGGTCTTCTTCCTGTATGGGACGTCCCTCTCGTTCAGCTTCTGCTCGTTCCCTCTGTTCCCTGCAAACAGAATATTTCAGGAAACCCAGTAGTAGAGACATTACCCAATAAGGCAGTATAAAAACGCCTGAGTTGACAGATTACAAGACTGAGTATTCAGAAAAAGATTTATGATGACATCCAGTCTGTGGAGTGTCACTGACAGAAACAGCTACAAGATGAAGAAGCTCAAGAAAATAAAAAGGGGTGTACAAATTGTTTTCCTAGATGATGTAATTACACTTTTTACATCTAGGGCAGAGTGCTTGCCCAAATTACATTTTTTTTAATTGTGGAAGACAAATGCTGTAGCACCTATCTTACCTTTCTTCTCTCACTCGTTTGACTCTCTCAGCTCTTTCTCTTTTGTCTCGCTCTTCCTGAGCCTTCTGCTCAGCAGTATCCTTCTGTACACGCTCACACAAGGCCTCATAGTCTTTGGCAATACTGCTTAGCAACCATCCAAGGCCTTTCTTAATGGACTTGTCCAGCTTCTTTCCAAACCCAAGAACTGCAGAGCAAGGCTCCTATGAATAAACATAACAGGGTTTCACAGTAATGCTTCAAGAGAGCTTGTGAAAGGCTGAACCTGCATAAGGTGCCCTCAGTGCTGTATTATCAGCTGTCCTTGAACACTATGCAACTAATAAAACATGAAACTGAAGAAGGGAGGAAATCATTAAGGTAAACCACAATGACCTCTTCAACAATATGAATGGCCTGTAAAAAAATGTATCAAAAGTAATTCTTCCACTTACAAGCCTTATTACAAATATAATTAGTTAAAAATACCATACAACAGGGGTCATCAAATATATCTAACATTTTCAGTTCAGATCCCGGCTTAACCCTATCCCAACTCTGCCCCCCACTTTAACAAATCACCCACTCATTCCCATCACACACAGATAATGGCAATTTAAATCTATCAAATTTATACATACTCAAAGTGAGACATTATGAAGCATATACAGTTAGGTCCATAAACATTTGGACAGAGACAACGTTTTTCTAATTTTGGTTCTGTGCATTACCACAATGAATTTGAAATGAAACAACTCAGATGCAGTTGAAGTGCAGACTTTCAGTTTTAATTCAGTGGGGTGAACAAAACAATTGCATAAAAATGTGAGGCAACTAAAGCATTTTTTTAACACAATCCCTTCATTTCAGGGGCTCAAAAGTAATTGGACAAATTAAATAACTGGAAATAAAATATTCATTTCTAATACTTGGTTGAAAACCCTTTGCTGGCAATGACAGCCTGAAGTCTTGAACTCATGGACATCACCAGATGCTGGGTTTCATCCTTTTTAATGCTCTGCCAGGCCTTCACTGCAGCAGCTTTCAGTTGTTGTTTGTTTGTGGGCCTTTCTGTCTGAAGTTTAGTCTTCAACAAGTGAAATGCATGCTCAATTGGGTTAAGATCAGGTGACTGACGTGGCCATTCAAGAATTATTAACTTCTTTGCTTTAATAAACTCCTGGGTTGCTTTGGCTGTATGTTTTGGGTCATTGTCCATCTGTATCATGAAACGCCGCCCAATCAATTTCACTGCATTTAGCTGGATTTGAGCAGACAGTATGTCTCTGAACAGCTCAGAATTCATTCGGCTGCTTCTGTCCTGTGTCACATCATCAATAAACACTACTGTCCCAGTGCCACCGGCAGACATGCACACCCAAGCCATCACACTGCCTCCACCATGTTTTACAGATGATGTGGTATGCTTTGGATAATGAGCTGTTCCACGCCTTCTCCATACTTTTTTCTTGCCATCATTCTGGTAGAGGTTGATCTTGGTTTCATCTGTCCAAAGAATGTTTTTCCAGAACTGTGCTGGCTTTTTTAGATGTTCTTTAGCAAAGTCCAATCTAGCCTTTCTATTCTTGAGGCTTATGAGTGGCTTGCACCTTTTGCAGTGCACCGTCTGTATTTACTTTCATGCAGTCTTCTCTTTATGGTAGACTTGGATATTGATACGCCTACCCCTTGGAGAGTGTTGTTCACTTGGTTGGCTGTTGTGAAGGGATTTCTCTCTTCACCATGGAAATGATTCTGCGATCATCCACCACTGTTGTCTTCCATGGACGTCCAGGTCTTTTTGCATTGCTGAGTTCACCAGTGCTTGCTTTCTTTCTCAGGATGTACCAAACTGTAGATTTTGCCACTTGTAATATTGTATCAATTTCTTGGATGGGTTTTTTCTGTTTTCGCAGCTTAAGAATGGCTTCTTTCACCTGCATGGAGAGCTCCTTTGACCGCATGTTGTCTGTTCACAGCAAAATCTTCCACATGCAAGCACCACACCTCAAATCAACTCCAAGCCTTTTATCTGCTTAATTGATAATGACATAACGACAGACTTGCCCACACCTGCCCATGAAATAGCCTTTGAGTCAATTGTCCAATTACTTTTGAGCCCCTGAAATGAAGGGATTGTGTTAAAAAAAATGCTTTAGTTGCCTCACATTTTTATGCAATCGTTTTGTTCACCCCACTGAATTAAAGCTGAAAGTCTGCACTTCAACTGCATCCGAGTTGTTTCATTTAAAATTCATTGTGGTAATGTACAGGACCAAATTAGAAAAAAGTTGTCTCTGTCCAAATATTTATGGACCTAACTGTAATGTACTTAATTCATTCTGGTGTTTTCTTCCAAAAGTAACAAATTCAACTATTTTAAATTCATACTCTTTTTTTCATGAAAATCCACAGGGGTTGTACCCAATTACATAACTTTTACTCATTAGCTAGGAAATACTCAAATTGTAACTTAATTATCACTTAGCAAACAAAAATGTCTCTGTGAAAATGACTTAAAATGGAAATTAATACAGAGTAGGGCTGGGCAAAAAATCTAATTAATCCAATTATTCGAGTTTTTGTTTTAAATCGATTTGAAAAATGCTTAAATTGAAAAATCGGGTCGAATCTAATGCTTCCTCTGTCACAAGTCTTTCTACAGAAGTCTGCAGCTGTAATTGTAATAGTTACAACAACTGGATGTTGGCGTTGTTTCCCAGAGACCTCCAGGTCTGCACATGTACAGACATCTACGGCTCAGACAAACACCGGTGAAGAGAAACGGCTGCTACTAATGAGCGCACATATACGGCTGAAGAAGACGCAATAATACCAAAACAAGGGCATGTTACTTCAGTCATATAGTGACTCTGAGAGACTGCTTTGGAACTACGGACTGGGATATCCTGCAGAGATCATATAGTGAGAACATGGAGGAGGTTGTTGACTACACTACTAATTACATCAACTTCTGTATGGACATTGTAGTTCCAGTAAGAACAGTATGCTGCTATGCTAACAACAAGCCATGGATTACAAGTGACATCAAGGGCCTTTTGAACCAAAAGAAACGGGCTTTTAAAGGCGGTGATCAGCATGAGCTCAAGCGTGTGCAGAAGGAACTCCGAGTCCAGCTCATGGCGGCGAAGGAGCAGTACAGGAGAAAGCTGGAGCAGAAGCTGCACAATAACAACATGAAGGAAGTGTGGAATGGGATGAAGATCATCACTGGCTGCAGCTCGAAGCGGGGTGCCACCATCGAGAGAGACATGGAGAGAGTAAACCTGATGAACAACTTCTTTAACAGGTTTGACCACCCTAACACACACTCACCTCAGAGTATTGCACCCTCCACCCATCCTTCTGATGATACCAGCATAGGAGAAGATTTCCCCCCACCCACAATTACAGCAGCCCAGGTAAGCAGAGAGCTGAGGAGACTTTGTGCCAGCAAAGCAGTGGGTCCAGATGCTGAAGGCCTGTGCGTTGGAGCTGGGGAGTCCTTTACAGCGTATCTTCAACCTGAGCCTGGAACAGGGGAGAGTCCCGAGGCTTTGCAAAACATCTTGCATCACCCCAGTCCCAAAGGTATCACGTCCTGGTGAGCTGAATGACTTCAGGCCTGTCGCCTTGACGTCACATGTGATGAAGACCATGGAGTGGCTGCTGCTTCACCACCTGAGGCCACAGGTCTGCCACGCCCTCGACCCTCTGCAGTTCGCATACCAGGAGAAGGTGGGAGCAAAGGATGCCATCATCTATATGCTACACCGATCACTCTCCCACTTGGACAGAGGCAGTAGTGCAGTAAGAATTATGTTTCTGGACTTCTCTAGTACCTTCAATACCATCCAACCTCTGCTCCTCAGGGACAAGCTGACAGTAGATTCATACCTGGTGGCATGGATCGTGGACTGTCTTACAGACAGACCTCAGTATGTGCGTCTCAGGAACTGTAGGTCTGACATTGTGGTCAGCAGCACAGGAGCACTGCAGGGGACTGTACTTTCTCCTGTCCTGTTCAGCCTATATACATCGAACTTCCAATACAACTCGGGAGTCCTGCCACGTACAAAAGTTTGCTGACGACACTGCTATCGTGGGCTGCATCAGGAGTGGGCAGGAGGAGGAGTATAGGAACCTCATCAAGGACTTTGTTAAATGGTGCGACTCAAACCACCTACAACTGAACAACATCAAAACCAAGAAGCTGGTGGTGGATTTTAGGAGGCCCAGGCCCCTCATGGACCCCGTGATCATTAGAGGTGACTGTGTGAAGAGGGTGCAGACCTATAAATACCTGGGAGTGCAGCTAGACGATAAATTGGACTGGACTACCAATACTGATGCTCTGTGCAAGAAAGGACAGAGCCGACTATACTTTCTTAGAAGGCTGGCGTCCTTCAACATCTGCAATAAGATGCTGCAGATGTTCTATCAGACGGTTGTGGTGAGCTCCCTCTTCTACGCGGTGGTGTGCTGGGGAGGCAGCATAAAGAAGAGGGATGCCTCACGCCTAGACAAACTGGTGAGGAAGGCAGGCTCTATTGTAGGCACGGAGCTGGACAGTTTGACATCTGTGGTAGAGCGACGGACGCTGAGCAGGCTCCTGTCAATCATGGAGAATCCACTGCATCCACTGAAGAGTATCAACTCCAGACAGCAGAGCAGCTTCAGCAACAGACTGTTGTCACTGTCCTGCTCCACTGACAGACTGAGGAGATCATTCCTCCCCCACACTATGCGACTCTTCAATTCCACCCGGGGGAGTTAACGTTAACATTATACAAAGTTACTGTCTGTTATACCTTCATTTTTATCACTCTTTAATTTAATATTGTTTTTTATCAGTATGCTGCTGCTGGAGTATGTGAATTTCCCCTTGGGGATTAATAAAGTATCTATCTATCTATCTATCTATCTATCTATCTATCTATCTATCTATCTATATGGACATGGTTTGGTTTTGCGAGGTCAGACATGGAACAGGCCACTGTGCATTGTAAGGTTTGTAAAAGAAAGGCTGTTAAAACATAAAGTAGCAGCACTACAAATCTGTTTCAGCATCTGAAACAAAGGCATCCAGTGTAATGAAAGCAATGTGTTTCCCGACGATATTCCGATGCTAACTGTAATCGTATTCCCAGAACTAATGTTAGAACACAGCCAACTTTAGCTGCCTCGTTTTCCAGTGTCACATTGTATGAAAAGACAGAGCAGAGGTGGAAGAACATCACAGATGCTGTGGCATTTTATATCGGTAAAGTCATAGTGCCCGTTTATATGGTAGAAACATCAGGGTTTGTTAGAATGCTAAAAGTAATAGACTCCATGTACAGAATACTGAGCTGCAAATATTTTGCAGAAGTGGAATTGCCCCATTTGTGCAAAGAAACACTGGGGGAAATCGCCGTGCAGTTGGAGAAAGCATTGTTTTACTTTACAATGGATCTCTGGACAAGCACAACCATGCCGCCTTGCAGGAGCCTGACCGTTCATTTTATTGACGAGGACTGGGCACTGAAAAGCATCTGCCTCCAGACATCCTACTTACCCAATGAATATAAGGGGGAAATAATAGCTCAAAGGCTGAAAGAATCCTTGGTGTCCTGGAAGCTCATAGAAGACCAAATGATTTGTATGACCATTGATGCTGAGACAAAAATGATCAAGGCCTTGAAAGTCAATGAGTGGACTCACCTCCAGTGCTTTGGACACAGGCTGCACAACACCATAGTTAAGTGGGTTGTATAGCCTACTGGGCATATTGCCAATCTCAATTAACCCTAGAACCACCGGTGTGCAGAACAACAGGACCACCTTTGACCTTCAGCAATAAGTATCACACCTTTCATTTCTTGTTAATGGGCCGTCGCATTAGCATACCGCTCACTCACCCATCAAGAAAACAATGAGACCGTCATCAGTAATCCTCACAGCAGCAGTGTTGCTGTCATCCCAAAAACACTGTTAAACATAATACAGTCGTGTTTGTCACATATTTTAGTGCTCATTTATTTAAATATTGGTCTCTATAATCCCATACCAGTAATAAAATAACAGCATCTCTTTAACATAAATACCAAAAGAACTGATCACTAATTGCTATTACAGTTGGGTATAGGCAGTCTTATTATTTCGAAAATATATAAAACATGTCATGTTATGTTTTTCTCATGTTCATTTTATATTTCTCAGATTAACAACGCAAATGGAATGCATTTTATAGTTAATTTCAAATAAAACGCAGATATGCCAACTTTGGTCAGCTGTCTAGAGAGAGAAGTTTGCATGTATGTAACAGTTTTATTACCTTGTGAATAGTCTGTAGGGTGTGCAAAATATCCCAATGTTTTGATGTACCTAATAATAATAATAAATTATATTAAATTAATTAATTTACTAGTAATTAATAATAATAATAATTAATAGTAATAAATTATATTACTAATATAACAGAATAATATAGATTTGCTGTAAGATTTCTTGCATGAGCGTGAGAGTCTACCTACCCACTAGCTCATCTCTGAGTCTCCAACACGGTGGGATTCAAGATAACAAATGATTGAAAGAATGCTTGAACAAGAGAAAGCCAGTGAGCAAGTGCTAGGCTCAGATAATAAAAAAAACACCCATATGGCAAGACATTGACTTGCTAGAATCTGTGAACAATGCCTTTAAACCACTGCATAATTTCACTAATGAACTGTCTGGTGAAACCTACTTGAGTATCTCTTTCCTTATACTGGAGCTCCACCTGTTCAACAACAGTCTACTGAAGTCTGAGCAGGGAGAGACTGAGCTCACAAAAATTAAAAAGTAACATACTGGAGTATCTGAAGAAGAAATACAGAGATCTGGCTACAGTTGAACACTTAGGCACGGTGTCACTTGTAGACCCCTGATTCTGGACAATGTATATAGAACGTGACAAGGTGGACAGAGTAAAGGAGAGGGCAATTACAGAGCTATTGTCTTTGTTGGCCAACAAGACCCCTCCTCTGAATCATGTACAGCTGTGAGTGTACATCAAGAGGATCCTGAAGTTCAGTGTGGAAGTTTGGAAAAGGTGCCCCAAGAAGATGCCGAGCCTGTGTCAAAGAGGAAAAAAATACTCGGGAGCTTCTTCAAGGAGCCAGTGGCATTTGCCCTGACTTCTGAAGAAGACAAAATCAGAGCTGAACTGCCAACTTACTTGCTGTGCCCTGACACAGACCCAGACCCACAACCACTTCAGTGGTGGAAAGTACATGAAGCCAATGTCCCAAGGCACAGTAATTTGGCTAGGAAATACTTATCGATCCCTGAAAAACGTCCCGTTCTGAGGGGGTCTATAGTGCAGTTGGCAACACTGTGACATGTCAGAGGGCATGCCTCAAGCCAGAGTCTATAGATAGACTTGTTTTCCTGACAATAAATTTTAAACTTTAAATAAATCTGAGACAAAAAACAACAGGAAATTCATTGTATAGCTGTTTCACATATTGTATACCATTATTTTGTTTGGATCAAACACAATCTCAAGAGATATGGTAGTCTTTTGGTGCTGTTCTTGTTATTCTTCTGCACTTTAATGATTGAAAAATGTTTAACATTCTGTTTTTGTTGCACTGCTGCACAATGGTGGGAGAAAAAGCACACTGAAGCACACCTTTCTTATTTGTTATTTATAATTTATGTTGTTATTGCCTGCCTATGGTGCTTTATTTTATGTAAATGTATTTCAGTTTATTTGTTAAATTACTTTTCTGCATTTAATGTTTTATTTTATATTTATTATTTAATATCAATTTTATATTTCATTTTTATAACACTCCTGAAGTGTAGCATTTTTGTTATTGATGTTTCCATATAGTTTCAAAATAAAGGAAACTGTTTTTCAGTTCTGTTTTGTCTCGAGTTCATGTAAAAATCGATTAAAATCGAAAATTGACTTTAACACTGAAAAAAAATCACGATTTTATTTTTTGCCCATATTGCCCAGCCCTAATACAGAGAATTATAATTTTATACCAAAAAGTATGTCTTTAAAATACCATCATTCCAAAATGCTCAGCAGACCTGTCTGATCTACAGTGAAACCATCACTATAGTACAATGTGCAGTGCATCTACCCACAGAACTGAATATGCCTGATTTTACAGATGCAGATTTTTATAAATTCTACACCATTTTAATATAAGCAAGAAAAAATGTATTTGAGAATGGCTTGGGGGCAACTGAAAACTTGCATATGGGCCAAGTCTGATATGGCATGATTCTCAAAATGTCTTGAGATAGGATTCAAATAATTTTTTCTTTGTTGATTGTTGTGAAATGCTATGCTGTCTGACAACTCAATTTAAGTTCATTTAAATTGTTAAGAAAATTAAAAATAAAAAGCACTGTATTCTACTTACAATCTGACACAAACACTTGTTCTCATTAACAAGCTTTTCCAGAGACAAGTACTCAATGATGTCCGCTTCCCCTAATGCTCCATCTCTGTCCTGCTTGTTCGCCAGCCTAAAAAAAAAAAAACAGAAAATGTCTGAAGCTACAACAAAACGGTTTGATAGCTGTCACATCCTTCTGGTAAAATCATAGAATACAAATAGAAAGACACAAGTGAACCAGCAGTAAAACTGGAGAGACCTTCTGCCTTTAAGCATATGACATATAGCTTGTGTTTTTCTTGCACATCAACGGTCTGGTCTGCCTTGCCTTTGAAAAGTCCCCTAAAACAACCTAGTGTGACAGTTGCTATATGCAGTGCCATGAAAAAATATCGCCACCTTCCTGATTTCCTTTATTTTGCTTACTCGTAACTCTTGTTTCTGAGCTCCAAACAAATTTAGTATAATACACAATCTGATTAAACAAATACACAGTTTTTTGCTTACTCGTAACTCTTGTTTCTGAGCTCCAAACAAATTTAGTATAATGTACAATCTGATTAAACAAATACCCAGTTTTTAAATGATCCTTTGATTTCTACCAACACCTTTATCACCCATGTGACAAAGTAATTGCCCCCCTTAGACACTCAATCAACCAGTGAACCAAATTTAAATAAGGGGTGAAAATAGACCAGACTAGAATTTAAATGATAAAGGGTTAAATTAGACTAGACACACCCAGACTTGATTGCTGCCAGCCCCTACTGAATCTAAAAGTCACTTGAACAGAACTTTCCTGACTATGTGAAGTTGGTTAAAATGTCTCAACAAGAAGCACACCATGCTTTGTTGAAATGAAATTCCAAGAGACCTGAGAAAGAATGTTACTGAAATACTGCATATCAGTCAGGAAAGAGTTACAAAGAAGGCACTAAAACCCTGGGACTGCAGTGGACCACTACGACAACCATCATCTCATTAACTCAATGTAGAAAACATGGAACAGTGACAAACCTGCTCAGCAGTGGCCGGCCTAGTGAAATTACTCCAAGAGCACATTTAGAAAATACTGAAGAACCCAGACAAACATCTAACTGTAGACCTCTTTCAGCTCAATTAATGTCATTGCTCATAATTTCACCACTAGGAAGACATTGGGCAAAAATGGTATCCACAGGAAAGTTTCCAAAGCAAAACCCATTGGTAAACAAGAAGAACATAAAGGCTTGTGTAACATTTGCCAAAAAAAAAAAAACCTTTGATTGCCCTACAATTTTTGGGGATAATGATCTATGGAAAACATGGGTTCCTTTATATCTGGCATAAAGCTAACATATACAGGGTAGGATTCAAAAGTAATGAGCCTTTGTTCAAAAAGACAAATTTATTGAGCAAATCGGTACAACTAATTAATAGTCTTCAAAATAGGCACCTCCTGCATCAATACACTTTTGTAGGCGGCTTTTCCATGACTCGAAGGCGTCCACGTAGGCCTGTTCCAGGATGGCTGCAAGGGCTGCCTTGACATTTGCTTGGATGTCCTCAATCGAGTCGAAGCGTTTTCCTTTCAGCGCTGATTTTAAGCGCGGAAACAAGAAGAAGTCAGAAGGCGACATGTCCGGACTGTAGGGAGGCTGGGGGACCACCGGAACGTTCACCCGGGCCAGGTAGGCGCTCACGATGAAGGCGGTGTGGCTGGGCGCGTTATCGTGGTGAAGCTTCCAGCTGTCCTTGATGTCCCTTCGCTTGCGCGCGACGCTTCTTTTCAGCCTTTTCAGGACTTCCAAGTAGTAAGCAGCATTCATGGTCTGTCCTTGCAGGACAAACTCGTAGTGGATGATCCCCTTCACTCCGAAGAAGACAATGAGCATGGTCTTCGTCTTCAACGCGTACCGTTGCTCTAACGAACTTTCCATGCCGCCGTGTAACGCACTACCGCACAGGGGTTCCCATCAAGGCCGATCCTACCGCTCCGAAGGAGCTCCGTTGCGTTGTGAAGCCAACACCCACCATCGCCGTCGCTGGCAAGTGGGGCGCGTGGCGAGGTAAGTTCGCGTCCGAACAAAATGAGGCTCATTACTTTTGAATCCTACCCTGTATATATCCACAATAAGAACATCATGACCACAGTCAAACATGGTGGTGATAGTCTGGATGCTTTGCTACTTCAGGCCTTGGGCAACCTGTCATAATTGATGGAAGCATGAATTCATCTTTCTACCAGAAAGTACTAAAGGTGGATATCTGGTCATCAGCCCATGATCTGAATCTCACAACACAACTGGGACAGCAGGACAATAATCTGGAGCACAAGACCAAGTACACCCCTGATTAACTGAAAACAAGATCAAAGTTAAGGTTTTGGAGTTGTCTAGTCAAAGTCCTGACTTGAACCCTCATTGAGATGTTGTGGCTGGACCCTAAATGGACAGATCATGGTTGAAAACTGTACAATAAGGCTGAAATAAAAAAATCATGTTGAGAAAAGTGGGCCAGAATTTCTCCACAGCAATGCCAAAGACTAATCTCTTGTTACTGGAAACACGTGATTGCAGTTGTTATGCTAAAGGTGGCATAACCAACCATTAAGTTTAGAGAGGCAATTGTTTTTTATATGGTTGGTATGCTGTAGATGTTGGTGAACTGTTTCCTTCAATAATCAAATAATCATTCAAAAATACTACTTTTTTTTGGAGAGCAAGAACAATTAAGTGTTATGAATACGCAAAAACAGGGGAAATCAGGAAGGGGGCAAATATTTTTTCACAACGTTGTATAAAAAATGGCCTAGCTGATCATTCACCAAACTGTTTAATCCATTTTAGAGGCAAACTTGTACAGGGCAATAGTCCTTTACTGGGCCCACTCTGCATTCTCCTTATCAGGTTTTACCAAAAATACATTTTAAAATATTTTTTCAAGAAGTTATCCAGTTTTCTCTAGTGTGTACATCTGCCAGCAAAACTATTGGAAAAACTATTGTGAGGTCTACATGAACTGACGGGAAAGGCACTATAAACAAGTACTACAAGGTGCCTTAGCCTTGTTCCATCTAGAAACAAAAAGCAGGTGCCTTTTCACACACAGGTAAAACAAAATGACACACAAACATGTCAATATTCAATAAATGAAGCTGGCATATGATATCTATGCGTTGGTTACCCTGCTCGTTCACTATGCGACCCTTAGCTTGCCAATGCTCCAGCTATATAAACAGACCACAGGAGTGGAGATCAAACTTTATGCCTTCATATTGTTCTGCTCTCTCCTTCAAAACGTCAGGCAGGCTAGCACTTAATGACTTTTTGGGGCATTAATTCTGAAGTTTTACTACTCTGTGTACCATCACCTTTAGTAAATGCAATTTGCTGATCGTTTTCTCACTTTAATATTAGACACTTTTAAATTTATATAGTGCCTTCCATGGTTTTTTTTGTTTCGCAGCAAGATTCGTAAAAAGCTTCACAATTAAATATGACTATCTGAAGCTAATTTCCTGTACTGATGACCTCCAAACCTGAGGGCTGACAAGTCAGAAAAAGGGCAACACCCTTCTCAGTGAAATTCAAAGGATCTCTGAAAGCTGGATAAAGTGTTTAAACAAGAAAGCAATCAGAAACCCTCCTCACTAAACTTGCCGTGAGTGGTACTCCTTGGGCTTGCTTGCCCATATTCAAAAACAGGACACGTGCAGCACTTCTGTGATTATAAATTAATAAAATAAACAGAGAATGCTAATCTATGTTGAATTATTTTGGTTGTAACAGGGCACATACAATGGTGACTTGATTCTGAGTGCCTGCTTCCTGGATTACTCTTTACAGATTCTTTCCAGATAAGCTAATGAGGTCTACTTTGTTTCCTCTTACTGGCACAGAGATCTTTATGTGGGCAGGGCCTCAAACTGGAATGTTCAGAGCAAACGCCAGAATAGGCAAGCTGTAAACACTGCTCTGAAGGAGCTCTGTGTAGCGCTGAGGACTGCATCACCCGTTTGGATGGAAGATAGCATGGGTCTGTGCTTGAGAAGAAAAGACAACTGGACAGAGAGGAGCGCAATTTTTAAAGTGTTCCTGACAGCAAGGTAACAATGTTGTATATTCTCATTCGTAATTCTCTCTTATGCTCTTTGTGTGTCTTTTCACTTGCTGACACTCGATACTCCTTTGCAAAGTTGTACTCCCTTGTAATAAGAGTCAACAGAGAAGTTCACTGCAGCCCAGAATTCGGCTTTCACGTGATCAATTTAAAAAAAAAATATGACATGCTTTGTGCAAGCACATATGGCATCCCTCCTTCATAGTTACGACGGAGATCTGCTTGCCTGGCTCTAAAATGCAGCCAAACTGAGGAAAGTAGAAACAGCTGGAGCAACCTGCTTGATGGAATTTTTTTAAGATTTCAGCAAATCACACAGTCAAGGATACTACACTTTCATTTTTATGTTGTGTCTTTCACATTGAGAATGCTTGCGGGATTTATATAGCACAAACACAGAATATTTAAGTAACTGCCTCAGGGTCATTATGGGTTTGGAAAAAATGTGTGATTGATATAGTGCCTTTAAACAATATACTGAACAGTCCTAAAGCCTAAAGGCAGTTGGGCTTGTAGCAGTGGCAAATATCTTTAAAACGGTCTCTCCTGCCTTCGTCTCCCAATTCAGTAGACTTTTTCTTCTTGGCAAATATGTTTCAATGGCACCTATACTCCTAAGCCCTAGCAGTGTTTCATCAGTTCACAGCTAGTGTTCTGTTCACACATTTTCTTATGACTTCTTATTCACATGATTCTAGCTGTTACTACCGGCTCTGCCTCACTTCAGGGCCCATTTATTATTTTCCAGCTCAAAATCCACAGGATAAATGGGCCACAAAATGACCACCATTAAGTAACAGAAAGTTTTTGTCACTGCTTTTCTATTCAATTTATCTTTTATACTGTAATCATCAGCCACACTCTTCATTTTAGGGGTGGACCTGAAAGGCAGCTGGTTTCTCAGATTAACCAACAACTGACTTTAAATCGATCTCCTTGTATAATATGACAACTTATGCTGTGGAGAAATTCGGGGCTCCAAGTTATGATGTTTCAACTTCCCAATTCAGTGTAGACACATGAATTTCTGGTGGAACTATTAGCAGAAACATGGGGTTGCTATATTGATTTGTTACATGGTCTATAAAAAACACAAAGATAAACTATATATATATATTTTTTTTTAAATAAAGAGCAAACTAAATATGTTAAACGTGTATTACTTTGCTTGAAAGAAATACCTTTTATATAACTGACTAAAGCAAAAGGTAGCTTTGATTTCTCCAACTTGTCCAATGAGTTTTTAGGCATTCATGTGGAATTTCTGACTTGGAAAGTCATATTTACCTTTTGTCCAATAGCACATATACACAACAAGTAGTAGACTGCTGTTAAACACGGATTTATGGGGCTAATTTAGATTTGTTAATTAACCTACCATGTATGATCTTGTGATGTGAGAAGAAACCAGAGCACTTGGGAGATCACAGTCATACAGAGAACATGTAAACACCACGCAGACACAGGTTCCCACAGTTGATAGGATATAGTGCTAACCACTGTGCCCATCAGGTGCTATTGACAGCTTTGTGGAGATAAAATTATATATACATATATTTAATCTGGACCTTGCAATCTTGTATTGTACTTATGATAAATCACTCATGTTTTCTAAGGCTGCATGGGCCCATTTTGACCATACCATTTTTGGTTTAGGTGAAATTTAAAACATAAACAATCACAAAGAAGCTTACAAGTTTTATGGTTACTGTAAAAACTGTGATGCCCAAAAACAGGTTTGTCATTCATATGGTAATTAAAAAAAGTTTGCTGTCAGTTGCATTATGGCTATCACTTTTGCAATAGTAGGTGACACAAGCAGAAAATGTGGGCAAAATTGAAAGATTCAAGTTCATATATGATGGCTTTACGAAAAAAAAGATGCTGCTTTAGTTGTAGTATTAGCTGAACTCTTACTGCAAACTTAGCTGAGTACAATTGCTTAACACAGCACATCAATAAAACAACTGCAACTCAGGCAAGGAATAAAATATCCCTAAACAGACGGGAACCAATCTGCTTCATACAGTCATGGCCAAAATTATCGGCACCCCTGGAAGTTTCCCAGAAAATGCACCATTTCTCCCAGAAAATTGTTGCAATTACAAATGTTTTGGTATACACATGTTTATTTCCTTTATGTGCATTGGAACACAAGAAAAACAGAGAAAAAAAGCCAAACCTGACATCATGTCACACAAAACTCAAAAACCGGGCTGGACAAAATTATTGGCAGCCTCAACTTAATATTTAGTTGCACGCCCTTTGGAAAAAATAACTGAAATCAATCGCTTCCTATAATCTTCAACAAGCTTGTTGCAACTCTCAACTGGAATTTCCGACCACTCTTCTTTTGCAAACTGCTCAAGGTCTCTCAGATTTGATTTGCGCCTTCTCCCAACAGCAATTTTGAGATCTCTCCATAAGTGTTCAATCGGATTTAGATCCGGACGCATTGCTGGCCACTTCAGAACTCTCCAGCGCTTTGTCTTCAACCATTTCTGGGTGCTATTAGAGGTGTGTTTTTTGATGTCATTGTCCTGCTGGAACACCCATGACCTCTGACGCAGACTCAGCTTTCTGACACTGGGCCCTACATTGCGCCCCAATATCTTTTGGTAGTCTTCAGATTTCATGATGCCTTGCACACAGTCAAGGCATCCAGTGCCAGAGGCAGCAAAACATCCCTAAAACATCTTAGAACCTCCACCATGTTTGATTGTAGGTACTGTGTTCTTTTATTCGTAGGCCTCATTCAGTTTTCTGTAAACAGTAGAATGATGAGCTTTACCAAAAAGCTCTAACTTGGTCTCATCTGTCCACAAGACGTTCGCCCAGAAGGATTTTGGCTTCCTCAAGTACATTTTGGCAAACTCCAGTCTGGCTTTTTTGTGTTTCTGTGTCAGCAGTGTGGTCTTCCTGGCTCTCCTGTAATAGCGTTTCATTTTGTTCAGATGTCGATGGATAGTTCGAGCTGACACTGTTGCACCCTGAGTCTGCAGAACAGCTTGAATATGTTTTGAAGTTGATTGGGGCTGTTTATCCACCATTCAGACTATCCTTCGTTGCACTCTTTTATCAATTTTTCTCTTCCGTCCATGTCCAGGGAGATTAGC
The DNA here is from genome assembly GCF_900747795.2 of Erpetoichthys calabaricus. Taxonomy (NCBI): domain Eukaryota; kingdom Metazoa; phylum Chordata; class Cladistia; order Polypteriformes; family Polypteridae; genus Erpetoichthys; species Erpetoichthys calabaricus. The sequence continues at coordinate 144,717,951 of NC_041397.2, read as the reverse complement.
CATGTGTTGTGAACTTCTTGATTATGTTGCGCACAATGGACAAAGGAACATGAAGATCTCTGGAGATGGACTTTTAGCTTTGAGATTGTTGATATTTTTCCACAATTTTTGTTCTCAAGTCCTCAGAAAATTTTCTGCTCTTCTTTTTGTTCTCCATGCTTAGTGTGGCACACTCAGACACACAACAGAAAGGTTGAGTCAACTTTTCTCCATTTTAACTGGCTTCAGGTGTGATTGCTATATTGTCAGCACCTGTTTCTTGCCACAGGTGAGTTCAAACGAGCATCATATGCTTGAAATAAAACGATTTACCCACAATTTTGAAAAGGTGCCAATAATTTTGTCTGGCCCATTTTTGGAGTTCTGTGTGACATGATATCAGATTTGTCTTTTTTTCTCTGTTTTTTGTGTTGTTCCAATGCACATAAAGGAAATAAACATGTGTATACAAAAACATTTGTAATTGTAACAATTTTTTGGGAGAAATGGTGCATTTTCCAGGAAAATTCCAGGGGTGGCAATAATTTCGGCCATGAAAGTAGCACATATACAGTAAGTCCAAGAGATTTACACATAGATATTTAAAGTTCATAATGAATTCACTCCTCCAACTACTTTTTGAATTTGATATAAGCAGCATCCCAGTTGAGATGGCACTAGTTACATTCTTCATGCCAATTTAGAAGAAGTAGTCTGCATTTCTTTTTGCCACAATAATAATTTAAAATATCAGACATCAGCATAAAATCCAATTCACATTTGCTAGAACTACACTTCCACAGTCTTTCCAAACCACAGGTATCACTATACGTTTGCATATTCATTTAACTTTTAAAAGCTAAACATGACTGCAGACTCTCTGAACTAAAAGGAATTAATGATTTTTCTTAAAAAGGAGGAAAGGAATAGTTAAAGTAACCAACAAATCTTTTTGTAGTTATTCAGTTGTAGTAACTGCCCAGATGACAGCATTTCCCTGGTCAGTATTTGTTGAAAATGTAGATTTGATGTGATGTGAAGAGGATCGTCTTGGAAAAAGTATTTTTGCAGAAAGTTCAGATGTATCAGATGTTTAGGGGTTAATAAGTACTACTAAACAAGCTGCTTTGTATGTCTACAACCCCCCTCACCGCCCCCCAAGAATCAAGACCAGCAAGGTCATATTCCCATGCCTTTTATTATGAATTCTTAAATCAAGTGTGTAGTTCCAGTGGTACATGCCCAGGAGGAATACACTAAGAATGAAACAGGCTTACAGACACTTTAATGTGAGGGATCACAATGTTTGTCCCTCATTCTGCTGAACCTGAAAATACAGTATGTTTTAATCATGTGTAGCCATTAGTAAGCACTGTTAGCTGCAGGTTGTGCTGCTGTATGTTTATAGAGACATGGCTAATATCAAATGAAACATGATTCTTTATTAGAATAACTTGAATTTTAAACTACTGAGTCAGTCGTAAGTAAAAGTGAAATTATAACTGAAAATCTTGCCTCTGTCCTAACAGCTGCTACATTCATAAGCAAAACTGAAAAAAACCCTACTTCTGTTGAGTTCTAGCCACCTAAACTGATAGTGGAGAAGTCTCTCAACACATATGCAGAAAGATGAAAATGTCTAAACAAAGCAGGCTACACATATACCGATCCATTTCACATGTTTTATCACACACTGCTAGCCATTTTTCATCATCCAATCATTCTTCTGGGCATTGGGGTGAGGCTGTGTTGAGTGTAGTGGAGGCAAAAGGAAGCTCCTTTGACCAACAGTTTTTAACTATGAAGGAAAGAACTTGTCTTGCTGGTGTGACTAGTCTGCAGCTCAAGTGTCCGCCTCTGGCTTGATGTTTCACATTTCATTCATAGATGACATCCATTTTTGAGAATAGATAAAACATCATTCTGAATTCACAAACAAAGATCACTGTGATAAGAAATGAGTTCCAAAGAGCTGGCTGCTGGTTTTACAGCTGACTACTGCTCTGGCATTGGCCAGCTATTTTTGTCAGGAAGAAGGAGCAGCAACCAGTAGGTCTTTATAACATGATGTTGATTTATCCAGTCCACAATTTTCCCTATAATTCTCTCAGCTACTCAAAACTTTACTTAGTTTCATTAAAAATACATTAATGTTCTTTAAACAGTTGGACGTTGTATCTTTTTTGTGTTAGACAACAATTACAGTTAGCTTTCCATTCCCTGAACAATTTAGCTTAATTAATACTATATAAACAGACTAATTGGCCAGGGCATAACTGTCACCAGGTGATTATCAGAATTGTGCAAATTGTGCAAACCTCGAACATCCTATTTCTCTTTCAAGGAAAAAAAAAAAAAAAAAAAAAAAACTTTTGTTAATGTCATTATTATCTCACTATGGAATTAATTCACAAATAAAAATACATTTGTGCATGCTTTGACAGCAGTAATGTAACCAATTACTGGGACCTGCAGACAAGCATTGAATTTCAGTGCAGGATTATGCGACTCTCATGGTTTAAGTAAATAAAACACAAAAAACTCTGCTGCACTTTCAGAGCAAAAAAGGCATTAATTATTTTTATGTTTATACCATTATGGAATTAACTAAAATACAGAATTTGTGCATGCCTTAAGGGCACAATAATGAAAAAAAAATCAAATGCCAGTTGTAACTCATAGTATGACATATCTAAATTATTGAGTTGGGAAGATGAATTACTTTTTAAAATGACACCATACATGACCTGGATGAATGAACACAGACTTTACATTCATCCTCTGAATGTAATGAGCATAACTACAGTTGTCTGTTATTCAATGGTGATCTCCCAAAAGAGCCTCCTGTGCGCTGTACACTGAAAAAAGATTTTTAATACAAAATAAGTATAAATTTACTTTGTTTGTCATGATATTGTTACTGTATTTAGTATTCCTTGGCATTACACCTGGTTCATTCATGCAGCTAATGCTGCAGCACAGTTTTTTCTTCTACACCAGGATGTTTCGTTTTCATTTGTTCAAGCTTACACAGTATGTCATACAGCCAATCCAATGCTAAAATCAGCCTTGGATATTTTCTGAATATTACCGTCTTACCTTTTGTTTTAAGAAAATTCTCCTACACTTGCTTTGTTTGAAGATTTTCTCAACAGTAATTTTTCATCAGGCTGTGCTATAGTTAGAACACTGTCTACAGCAAAAAAAAAAAAAATGTGCACCTTGTTTCTCTTACCTGCTGGGAGGGGCTATAAAAGGAAGTTTAAGAGAAACTTGTTAAGCCACTGGAGCATGTTGACTGATTAAAAAATATATATGTGAAAAACCGACAAAAGAAATATTTTATTCAACATTATCAAAAATATCAAATAATCATTTTAGCACTAAATGGTACTGATTGATTTGATTATAAATTAGTTATATATCGATGTAAAAGATAAGGTACAAGACAGACAAATGCTTAACACTGAAGAGGCTCTTCTTATATTGTTTTGAGTTTTTTTTTTTTTTTTTTTTTCTAGTTCTTGATTTTAAAATGGTTATCAGAAGGAATTCTGCAACCGAGCTGACCAAATCTTGGAGTAGTTGCAGAATACTTCAGGCAATACAAGAAGTAACTTCGAATATCTAAAAGTATGGGATGGGCAGCTAGCTTTCTACATTTCTGTTAGTTAGTTAATTTCTACAGAGAAGGCTTTGTGGTACACTGAAAGTTTTAACAAAATGGGACAATGTCCACTTTGTCCTACAATAGGTGACAATTTAATTTCGGGGGCTTATATCACATAGTTTAAGTAGACAACTTAACTTTTTTCTTTTTCTATATCCCTTAAATGTTAGGAAGGATCCAATCAGAGCTTTTAGTGACAATAACCAATCACCTCTTTCATACTACTAGAATAAGCTAATTTTTATATGGATTTATTTTCTTTATCCTTTTATTTTTTTAACCTACATATAAAGAAAGTGTTAACCTTGGTATTTTTATAATTAACATGCAGACAATAGGTGTTACCTATTCATGTTTTAATAATAAATTACATTTCTATAGGCCTATTTTTTAAGGACCATAAAAAGTACTAAACTAAATAGAATTCCCTTATATCATAATACATAAGACATAAAGAAAATAAAATGCTTGTCATAATTACAAACCAAGTAAAATTGACAAATTTGGCTCTTAAACTAAAAAGCTTAATGTTTACTCACAGCAAGGGGATAGTGTTCTTTACCCATTTTTTTTTTATTCAAAATACTAACTCCTGCACTAAATTCAAGCTTGTCCACACTCAGACAAGGGTTGTCGATTGTAATTAAAAGGTCTGAACTCATTAAATGAGCTTTCCTTTTAATTTCTGGCAAACACAGACCTCTTTGTTGCTGGGGTTCCTTTTCTTACACTGCAAGCTCAGCTGGAGGACATATGAATTTGCCATTCCTCTTCATACACAACACAACAACGGCAGCAAAACTACACATACACTTTTTTACATACTGTAATTCGCTGCATGAAGATGCATTGAATTTGGCAAATTTACAGATCATTAATCACAGTATGCAGATTAAATCAATTGATTTAAATTGGGGGTTGATAAATCAAAGAAACACTACCTAAAATATGTATATTTTTGTTCCACAGGCCTATTCTATAGCATACCTAAAACAAATACAGTAAAAACTAAAGATGAAGGACCGACTTGAAGAACTGAAACAACGAGCCAAGGAAACAGAATCAAAGGAAAGAGCCACTGGAGGGACAGGGGCTGCGAGTGAGGAATTTACTATGAAGCAGCAGGCCATAGTGTTTGAAAAGGAACCAGTTGTGGAAACAGTTCTAAACAATGCTCAACACATTCAGGATGATATTCAAGAATTGGACGAAGATGTCAAGAAGTTTAGCCAACAACAAAAGGGGCTAATATCCAGTATGAGACGTTTCAGTGTCATTAAAAAGGAGAGCAACATTACCAGGGACATTAAAATTCGTGCAGAAAATATCCATAAACGTCTAGAGGCTCTGTCCCTGGATATCAAGAGAGCAGAGGCAGAGGACGAGTATGATTCTGCAATTACCAGAATTAAATGCACTCAGTATAATATGCTCTTCAAGCACTTTCAGAATGTTATGTTTCAGTACAATGACTCCTTGACAGAAAAGCAGGACAAGTGCAAACAGTTCATTGTGCGGCAGCTGGAAGTGGCAGGTAAAGACGTGACAGATGAAGAAGTTAACAGAATGATGGAGCAAGGAAAGTGGGAGGTGTTCAATGAGAATTTACTAGAGGACGTGAAGATTACAAAAGCACAGCTCAGTGAGATTGAACAGCGTCACAAAGAACTGTTGAACCTGGAAAGCCAAATAAAAGACCTACGGGACCTCTTTACAGAGATTTACTTACAAGTGGAATTGCAGAGTGGAACCTTAAATAACATTGAGGCGATTGTGAATGAAACTAAGGATTATGTTGAAAAATCCAATAATGAAATTAAGCTTGCAGTGAAATATAGGCAAAGAAATCCTTGCAAAGTGCTTTTTTGTTGCTGCTGTCCATGCTGTGACTAAATATTTGGACATAAATAAGCAAAAACAAAAAAGCATTTTGGACTGAGTATTTCACTTGTGTAAAATTGGTCTCTTCACTGAGCTATGCTCTGATTAAAACTTTAAATGATAATTATAAACACACATGCAAAAATAATATTTGTATAAGAATGTGTTTACATAGTTGAAGTGAACTGTATTTTTTACTGCTGCAGTATTCATTTTATTTATATAGGAGTCTTCTCAGAAAAATAAACAAAATCAATGGCTTTAACTAGCAGTGTTAACAATGCATTTGCTCTTAGATGGGTTGTGATAAAGAAAAGTCCAGTGTCACTATCTGTTATGAATCCAGAGCGTGCTTTTTTATTAACATTTAATTATGTGAGACTGTAGAGGTATTAATCTCAGCTTTTCATGATGTAAAGGTTCACATTAGCGGAGGTCTAGTATATCCAGTTCAGTTTAGAAAGACTATGGGGGTTTAAAAGAAACTGATTGGATTTTCTTTAGGGGTGAAGGATGTTCTATATGAGTAGAGGCACTTAGTGATCCATTGATTAACCAATTTCATATTACAAGTGCTATGAAGTCACTACATAAATGCTGTGATATTCCATAGCTTAGCACCTTGTTAATAAAATCCACACTGAACGTCAACAACTAAAACCTAATACTTTAAAAGATGGGAAGACGTGTATTTTGAGTTAAACAAAAGCATAACACCTGACAAAAAAGCAGCAAGTTCAGCTGTGAACAATGGGAACAATGTTAACCAGCAGAAAGAAAAGCTTTGCTTCTGTTTAACAATTTGAGTAATGGTGAAATTGGTGTTTTCAGACACTTTAAAAATACATTGTCCATGAAAGCCTCTATATAAAGTGAACATTAAACCATCTTGACCACCAGTGTAAGAAAATCTTGCACTGTTGGCTTTGGGCCAAATCTTTACAATTAAATTTTGTACCACTGCCATACAGTGCTGTCACCATTTCCATTCATCTGTACAGTTGTGATTGTTTTGCTGCATAAACATTTGGAGTGTTTGCTAAGTGTAAATTTCAGAGTAATGGGATGGCATCTCATGACAGTTTTTTAGTCTGAGGTTTTCCAGTGGATGTTTTCAGATTGCTACAGCAACAGGCTTTGGTGCAACAAGAAGCCCTTTAAGAAAGTAACTGCTTATAGCTGACCAAAAAAAAACCTGACAGATCACCAGCTGGAAGGTATGTTTTCGGAAATAGATGGCTACTGCAAGTACAGTGGTGTACTGGAGCTGCTTGAGAGAGGGATACCTCCAACAGCAACAGACAGAAGCTCGCTAATATTACCTCAGTAAGACAAAGATTTTATTCATCAGTATATTGCCCATTTCACTCTCTCTATCTGCTTTTCTGGCCCATAACACATTTCAATCTTCTCTACAAATGCGTTTAAAATAGGACTCTGTTAATCAGGGACTTCATTCATTTTCTTTTATATGTACAGTATGTGTAATTTGTTAATACTGTATAAGAAATTTGAAAACTGGTGAGGTTTGTGAGGTAGTTTTGATTAAGTGTGCATTGCCCGCATTTGTTGTTATATATTTTAGGGACTTTTAAAGTGAGTGGATTTTGGTAAGGGAGGGGATTTTTGGCAGCTTGGGAGGGAGTACAGTGAAATTTGCTGGCCTTTTACTCAGACTGTCCCATTTTTCACCTGGGTTGGTGAGGCATAGCATGAAGAACTGGGTGGTATACTGGTACTGATAAAGAACAGGAAAAATATTTATTTAAAACAATTCTACACCAGTTTTATGTTAATTTCAGTACTGGAGGTAAACTGTTGTGCACAGGCATATTGTGCTCTGTTTTAAGTCACTGTAATCAAAATTTCAGTAATAAATAGACCTTGTTGTGCTCGATTCACCATGGGGATCCCCAGAACCCTCCAGCTCTGCAAAACAATATCTGTATAATAGCAAACATGTAAACTCTTACATGTTACATTACTGTTTGATACACAGAGTGTGTCACAACAGGGAGGTATGAGTGCACAGTGGCCAGAAAGACAAAGAGGTTGGATACCATTTTGGTACCAGTACTGAAGTTAAAATTTTAGAATCAATCCAACTCTAATAGCAAGTCACCCTTTAAAAGTGATAATAGTTACAATTTTAGACTGCAACCTTTTTGTCCCATGTGGTTTGATTCACATGTTGTTCCCAAGTGTTATGTGTATGCACATAAATGTACTTCCTATAAGAGGGCAAAGCAGTGATTAAGTCAGTCTACTAGTTCACTGTGTGGTTCTGTATACTACTTAAATTTACACTGAAATCTTTGAAAGATCAATTTAATGTACAATTCATATAGAATTGTGTACTTATTTTGGGCCTTTTATATTTTTATTTTTTTTAAATATGTAAATTATAAACTTTTTAACTTAGAAGTTTAATCACATAAAATGTACAGTATTATTTTTCGGTTTAATCACACTTAAAAAGCAGACTCAATAAATATTTACATTCTTTGTTATGAGATATTTTAAGCAATTAATATACAGTGGGGTAAAAAAGTATTTAGTCAGCCACCATTTGTGCAAGTTCTCCCACTTAAAAAGATGAGAGAGGCCTGTAATTTTTATCATAGGTATACCTCAACTATGAGAGACAAAATGAGAAAAAAAATCCAGAAAATCACATTGTCTGATTTTTGAAGAATTTATTTGCAAATTATGGTGGAAAAAAAATATCTGGTCAATAACAAAAGTTCATCTCAATACTTTGTTATATACCCTTTGTTGGCAATGACAGAGGTCAAACATTTTCTGTAAGTCTTCACAAGGTTTTTCACACACTGTTGCTGGTATTCTGGCCCATTCCTCCATGCAGATCTCCTCTAGAGCAGTGATGTTTTGGGGCTGTCGCTGGGCAACACGGACTTTCAACTCCCTCCAAAGATTTTCTATGGGGTTGAGATCTGAAGACTGGCTAGGCCACTCCAAGACCTCCAAATGCTTCTTACGAAGCCACTCCTTCGTTACCCGGGCGGTGTGTTTGGGATCATTGTCATGCTGAAAGACCCAGCCACGTTTCATCTTCAATGCCCTTGCTGATGGAAGGAGGTTTTCACTCAAAATCTGACGATACATGGCCCCATTCATTCTTTCCTTTACACGGATCAGTCGTCCTGGTCCCTTTGCAGAAAAACAGCCCCAAAGCATGATGTTTCCACCCCCATGCTTTACAGTAGGTATGGTGGTCTTTGGATGCAACTCAGCATTGTTTCTCCTCCAAACACGACGAGTAGAGTTTTTACCAAAAAGTTCTATTTTGGTTTCATCTGACCATATGACATTCTCCTAATCCTCTTCTGGATCATCCAAATGCTCTCTAGCAAACTTCAGATGGGCCTGCACATGTACTGGCTTAAGCAGGGAGACACGTCTGGCACTGCAGGATTTGAGTCCCTGGCAGCGTAGTGTGTTACTGATGGTAGCCTTTGTTACTTTGGTCCCAGCTCTCTGCAGGTCATTCACTAGGTCCCCCCATGTGGTTCTGGGATTTTTGCTCACCGTTCTTGTGATCATTTTGACCCCACGGGGTGAGATCTTGCGTGGAGCCCCAGATCGAGGAAGATTATCAGTGGTCTTATATGTCTTCCATTTTCTAATAATTGCTCCCACAGTTGATTTCTTCACACCAAGCTGCTTACCTATTGCAGATTCAGTTTTCCCAGCCTGGTGCAGGTCTACAATTTTGTTTCTGGTGTCCTTTGACAGCTCTTTGGTCTTGGCCATAGTGGAGTTTGGAGTGTGACTGTTTGAGGTTGTGGACAGGTGTCTTTTATATTGATAACAAGTTCAAACAGGTGCCATTAATACAGGTAACAAGTGGAGGACAGAGGAGCCACTTACAGAAGAATTTACAGGTCTGTGAGAGCTAGAAATCTTGCTTGTTTGTAGATGACCAACTTCATATTTTCCACCATAATTTGCAAATAAATTCTTTAAAAATTAGACAATGTGATTTTCTGGATTTTTTTTCTCATTTTGTCTCTCATAGTTGAGGTATACCTATGATGAAAATTACAGGCCTCTCTCATCTTTTTAAGTGGGAGAACTTGCACAATTGGTGGCTGACTAAATACTTTTTTGCCCCACTGTAATGAAACATACCTATAGGCAGGTAACCAAGAAATTAAGAAACACTGAACAGCAACCCTCCAAAACTGGGCATTAAAAAGCTTCCTAAAACCAATAAAATCTACTATAAAGAAATGACAATTAGCATGTCTTTAAATATATTGATCTTCTAAACACTTCTTTTTTGTAAAAATTACTATTGATGAGCCACCTTCCACACATGCAGACTGTCCAAGGAATTTACCAAGAAATTCCCAGGTTAATTGTATGAACAAAACAAAATAAAAAATCCCAGGAAAGTGGAGCACTGCAATTCCAAGGATTTTTTTGGGGGTGATGTTTCAAGACATCTCTCACCTATGGGCAATGACATCTATGTAAAAGAGTAAGTTATAACTTAAGTTACCACTTTGATTTTATTGAGGAAATTTATTTCCCTTGGTTATGTTTTCAAAAAGTATAAATAGGACAGACAAGACAGCTCTAGCCCATGTAGCACAGTTCCATATATCTACTTTACGGGTGGAGTGGTGGCTCTGAGGCTAAGGATCTGCGCTGGTATCCCGAAGGTTGCCGGTTCGAATCCCTGTCACTGCCAAAAAAAAAAGGCCACTGCTCTGCTGGGCCCTTGAGCAAGGCCCTTAACCTGTAATTGCTCCAGGGGCGCTGTACAATGGCTGACCCTGCGCTCTGACCCCAAGGGGTATGCGAAAACTACCAAATTCCTAATACAAGAAATTGTATAAGGCGAAATAAAGAACAAAAACCAAAAAAAAAACAAAAGTTTATGCAAAACCTAGTAATACAAGTGCAACGACCTTCCTTACTCGGCTTAAAATTTCACACATTTTCTTCATATCACCTCTTATTCTATTTTATAAAATGACAAATTCTGCCTCTTTCAGCCCCTCCTCATAACTCATATTCCATAGACCAGAGCTAAATGTAATAAATTTTCTCTGTACATTTCCATGGATCATTATGCTGTCATTGTAAACTGGAGACCAAAAATGTTTACAATGCACAGTAGTCCGATATGGCCTTGAAAATGTATTATGCTGTATGTCTTGAGAGTAAACTCTTTTGGCATCTACTCCACACAGACTGCTACATAACCTAGCCTAGCTTTTTCAACTGTTCATCTATATTGTCTGTAGTTACAGGAGAGGGGAGTTCATTGGAACTACAAAGTCTTTCTCATATATAACTCCAGACTATCCTCCTATGTAACCACATTTCATAATTTTATTTACTAAGTACACAATGCCCCTCCTCGAACCGCCACCTTACCGTGGTGGAGGGGTTTGCGTGTCCCAGTGATCCTAGGAGCTCTGTTGTCCGGGGCTTTATGCCCCTGGTAGGGCCACCCAAGGCAAACTGGTCCTAGGTGAGGGATGAGACAAAGAGCGGTTATACAAACCTCCTATGACGAATAAAAAAATTTGAATGGCGTTTTCCCTCGCCCGGACGCGGGTCACCGGGGCCCCCCTCTGGAGCCAGGCCTGGAGGTGGGGCTCGATGGCGAGCGCCTGGTGGCCGGGCTTGCACCCATGGGGCTCGGCCGGGCACAGCCCGAAGAGGCAACGTGGGTCCCCCTTCCCATGGGCTCACCACCTATGGGAGGGGCCAAGGAGGTTGGGTGCAGTGTGAGTTGGGTGGTGGCCGAAGGCGGGGACCTTGGCGGTCCGATCCTCGGCTACAGAAGCTGGCTCTTGGGACGTGGAATGTCACCTCTCTGAAGGGGAAGGAGCCTGAGAGGTTCCGGCTAGATATAGTCGGGCTCACCTCGACGCACGGCTTGGACTCTGGAACCAATCTCCTTGAGAGGGGCTGGACTCTCTACCACTCTGGAGTTGCCCCCGGTGAGAGACACCGAGCGGGTGTGGGTATACTTATTGCCCCCCGACTTGGAGCCTGTTCATTGGGGTTTACCCCGGTGGACAAGAGGGTAGCCTCCCTCCGCCTTCGGGTGGGGGGACGGGTCCTAACTGTTGTTTGTGCGTATGTGCCGAACAGCAGTTCGGAGTACCCACCCTTTTTGGAGTCCCTGGAGGGTGTGCTAGAGGGCATACCATCTGGGGACTCCCTCGTACTGCTGGGAGACTTCAATGCTCACGTGGGCAATGACAGTGAGACCTGGAAGGGTGTGATTGGGAGGAATGGCCCCCCCGATCTGAACCCGAGTGGTGTTTTGTTATTGGACTTCTGTGCTCGTCATGGATTGTCCATAACGAACACCATGTTCAAGCATAGGGGTGTTCATATGTGCACTTGGCACCAGGACACCCTAGGCCTCAGTTCGATGATCGACTTTGTGGTCGTGTCGTCGGACTTGCGGCCACATGTCTTGGACACTCGGGTGAAGAGAGGGGCGGAGCTGTCAACTGATCACCACCTGGTGGTGAGTTGGCTTCGATGGTGGGGGAGGATGCCGGTCAGGCCTGGTAGGCCCAAACGTGTTGTGAGGGTCTGCTGGGAACGTCTGGCAGAGCCCCCTGTCAGAAGTAGCTTCAACTCCCATCTCCGGCAAAACTTTGACCATGTCCCGAGGGAGGTGGGGGACATTGAGTCCGAATGGGCCATGTTCCGTGCCTCTATTGTTGAGGCGGCTGACCGGAGCTGTGGCCGTAAAGTGGTCGGTGTCTGTCGTGGCGGCAATCCCCGAACCCGTTGGTGGACACCGGCGGTGAGGGATGCCGTCAAGCTGAAGAAGGAGTCCTACCGGTCCCTTTTGTCCTGTGGGACTCTGGAGGCAGCTGATAGGTACCGGCAGGCCAAGCGGAATGCGGCTTCGGTGGTTGCTGAGGCAAAAACTTGGGCATGGGAGGAGTTTGGGGAGGCCATGGAGAACGACTTTCGGACGGCTTCGAGGAGATTCTTCGTCCACCGTCCGGCGTCTCAGGAGGGGGAAGCAGTGCAGTGTCAACACTGTATATGGTGGAGATGGTGCGCTGCTGACCTCGACTCAGGACGTTGTGGGTCAGTGGGGGGAGTACTTCGAAGACCTCCTCAATCCCAATAACATGCCTTCCAATGAGGAAGCAGAGCCTGGGGACTCGGAGGTGGGCTCCCCCATCTCTGGGACTGAGGTCACCGAGGTGGTCAAAAAACCACCAGGGGTGGATGATACACGCCCGGAGTTCCTCAAGGCTCTGGATGTTGTAGGGCTGTCTTGGTTGACACATCTCTACAACATCGCATGGACATCAGGGACAGTGCCTCTGGATTGGCAGACCGGGGTGGTGGTCCCCCTCTTTAAGAAGGGGGACCGGAGGGTGTGTTCCAACTACAGAGGGATCACACTCCTCAGCCTCCCTGGAAAAGTCTATTCGGGGGTTCTGGAGAGGAGGGTCCGTCGGATAGTCGAACCTCGGATTCAGGAGGAACAGTGTGGTTTTCGTCCTGGTCGCGGAACAGTGGACCAGCTCTACACCCTTAGCAGAGTCCTGGAGGGGGCATGGGAGTTCGCCCAACCAGTCTACATGTGTTTTGTGGACTTGGAAAAGGCGTTCAACCGTGTTCCTCGGGGAATCCTGTGGGGGGTGCTCCGGGAGTATGGAGTACCGGACCCCCTGACAAGGGCGGTTCGGTCCCTGTACAACTGGTGTCAGAGCTTGGTCTGTATTGCCGGCAGTAAGTCGAACCCGTTTCCAGTGAGAGTTGGACTCCGCCAGGGCTGCCCTTTGTCACCGATTCTGTTCATAACTTTTATGGACAGAATTTCTAGGCGCAGCCAGGGTGTTGAGGGGGTCCGGTTTGGTGGACTCAGGATTGGGTCACTGCTTTTTGCAGATGATATTGTCCTGTTTGCTTCATCAGGCCGTGATCTTCAGCTCTCTCTGGATCGGTTCGCAGCTGAGTGTGAAGCGGCTGGGATGGGAATCAGCACCTCCAAATCTGAGACCATGGTCCTCAGCCGGAAAAGGGTGGAGTGCCCTCTCAGGGTTGGGAGCGAGATCCTGCCTCAAGTGGAGGAGTTCAAGTATCTTGGGGTCTTGTTCACGAGTGAGGGAAGAATGGAGCGTGAGATCGACAGGCGGATCGGTGCGGCGTCCGCAGTGATGCGGGCTCTGCATCGGTCTGTCGTGGTGAAAAAGGAGCTGAGCCATAAGGCAAAGCTCTCAATTTACCGGTTGATCTATGTTCCTACCCTCACCTATGGTCATGAGCTATGGGTTGTAACCAAAAGAACGAGATCGCGAATACAAGCGGCTGAAATGAGTTTCCTCCGCAGGGTGTCTGGGCTCTCCCTTAAAGATAGGGTGAGAAGCTCAGTCATCCGGGCGGGGCTCAGAGTAGAGCCGCTGCTCCTCCGCATCGAGAGGAGTCAGATGAGGTGGCTCGGGCATCTGATTAGGATGCCTCCTGGACGCCTCCCTGGTGAGGTGTTCCGGGCACGTCCAACCGGGAGGAGGCCCCGGGGAAGACCCAGGAGACGCTGGAGGGACTATGTCTCCCGGCTGGCCTGGGAACGCCTCGGGATTCTCCCGGAAGAGCTAGAAGATGTGGCTAGGGAGAGGGAAGTCTGGGCATCTCTGCTCAAGCTGCTACCCCCGCGACCCGACCTCGGATAAGCGGAAGAGAATGGATGGATGGATGGATGGATGGAAGTACACAATGTAATTTGCAATGATCTGAATTTGGCACATATATTTTAAATCCTGCATTTTTCAACATACCAAATCTAGCACCACACCACATTATATTCTACATTTAAGGAAATTCTGCACCTATCTGCAGACTGTTCCCTGAATCCTTATCTTGTATCATTTGTATATACACATTTTTTTTTGTTTAGAGTTGAACAGTTCTCAGGTATCTGTGTATAAATTTTTACATATACTGTATGAAACATGCAACATAAAGTATTTATTGGTGTCAGTTTAACCAGATTCTAAGGTTTAAATAAGAAGCTATAGTTACAACGATGCTTCTGTGCTTGTATAACTTCATTAATTTATCTTAACTGGAACTTCATTTAGGTCATGTATCGTACTCCGTTGATCATTTTATGCAATGTGCACCTTACAGAATGCTCTTTAATGATGACAAAAATCAACAGATTTACAACCATATACTATATTGCTTTTAAACCTCCTTTAATCAACTCAGGTTAACAGGGGACTAGACCGTATTCCAGAAAAAAGTTTACTGGGTGTAAACAGTATGCAAATTTTTGTCTACCAGCACTTGTATTTTTAGTGTTACATTACACTAGTCATTACAGAATTCATACTTTTTAATTAAATTTTGAACATCTCAAGAATATAGGAATAAATGACTATGCTAGATAAACATAGTAAAGAGATTAGAAAAATGCAAAAGCTATTACTACTATAAAACCTCCCACATTCTGCAAGAACAAACTTTTTGACCACCGCTTGTAGCATACAAATGAAACAAAGAACTTTAGAATGGGTTAAAAGTTAATCAAAATCTGAGTCAAAAATGCATTTACAGCCAGGTATCGCACACGGATATTGTATGTGCTGTTTCAACCTTAACACTATTGACGTATTTATTACACAATTTTAATTCCCATTAATTAATTTTAACTAATGGTTTTAATATAGTACTTGCATTTCTGCAAGTCGGGTATTTTTTTGCAAAGCCAGTTAAGCAGTAGCATATACAACAGAAAGGGAATATGCATTGTGGTATTTGGCCGGCCGTTCATCCCGGACAATACCCCCACGCCGCCAGATGGAGCCCTCCCAGCAACATGGAGGTGCCCCGAATTCCAGCAGGGCATCATTGACCTTGGAGTTTTTCTTCACAGCCCTGCTGGAGGCTCAATGATTTATATTTGCACTATAACCTGGAAGTACGTCCTAGTCACAGGGACAGAAGAAATGACGTACTTCCGGGATGAAGAAAAGAAGTTTTCACATGACCCGGAAGTGTTATAAGGTCACATGGACTGAGGGACAGAAACACTTCCGGGTAAAGGACTATAAAAGGATTATGGGAGATCCCAGCAGTGAGCCGAGTTGGGAGGAAGGGTGACTGAGCTGCTGGGAGGTGTGCAGGATTATTGTTATTGTGAATTGTATTGTGATTATTGGATTATTGATTTATTATTGGATAGTGAGGTGGAGGTACTTATGCACATTTATTATTATAAAATAATTAATTATTGGACTTTTATCTGGTGTCTGACGTGGTGTCTGAGGGTTCAAAGGGACGACAGTGCCCCCTATCTGTCACAGCATGCTGTACCAGCATGTTAAGCACTGCTTTACCTACTGCTGTTTCTGATTTTGGTGAGGACCTGAAGGCCACTTTAGATGTTCCACTTCCTGCAAAACTAAATCCCTGACAGTTAATGCCATACATTCTACCAAGCCCACTGAGTTACTTTTTTTTTTTTGAAACCACTGCATTATTTTCCTATTAGCCTCTGTTGTCAAGAAAATGACTTTGTTTGTTTTGGTTTGTGTGATTTACAATTAGTGGTGTACACTGCTACTGAAATTCTCTCTCTTTCACAATTGTCAAGACTTTTATTATTATTATTAAATGAAGAAGATATTCACACGTATATAGTACTTTCTACCTTTCTCCAGGTACTTCTCAAATTTTTCACAAGCTGTACACAGTTCAATATTGTGTATTATTGCTTAGGTTGATAGTCAACCAGAACCATCTTTGAAATCACACTTCTCCTGCTTTTTCCTAACATTTCTATCAACTACTATAAACTACAATTTCTTCAAATTAAGTAAAGACTCTTCTGTGAACTTCACATAAGCAGGCTCTATGGGTAGAACAGCTCTGATTATTCAAAGGAATCAACTAAATTAATATGTGAAAGTAGTGCTTCAGCATATATAAAATCAACATTTTCAAATTTCTGCATGTCAAAGCCTGTAAAGTGAGGCAGCCAATCGTAAGTAATGGACTGAAGGGTCAAAATATGTCAATATTACATTTTTTTAAAATGTTTTCCCTTTAATAACTTTGATTTAGATTTAAATTGAAATCCCTATATTATGTCAATCAATAAACCTAATAAGACCTGACAAAATATATTCCACCTAAATTTTACATTCCTTTTCAAAACTGTTAAAAAACATTTCAAGTATATCATTCCCCCAACCAAAAAACTTTAGTCTCACCAAAATCTTAAAGTAGAGGTCAACAAAGAGTTCCTTGGACTTGGACATCATGGCTGTGTTTTTGTCCTGACATGCTGTGGGAATTGAGGGACCTTACAGTGGTGTGAAAAACTATTTGCCCCCTTCCTGATTTCTTATTCTTTTGCATGTTTGTCACACAAAATGTTTCTGATCATCAAACACATTTAACCATTAGTCAAATATAACACAAGTAAACACAAAATGCAGTTTTTAAATGATGGTTTTTATTATTTAGGGAGAAAAAAAAATCCAAACCTACATGGCCCTGTGTGAAAAAGTAATTGCCCCCTGAACCTAATAACTGGTTGGGCCACCCTTAGCAGCAATAACTGCAATCAAGCGTTTGCGATAACTTGCAATGAGTCTTTTACAGCGCTCTGGAGGAATTTTGGCCCACTCATCTTTGCAAAATTGTTGTAATTCAGCTTTATTTGAGGGTTTTCTAGCATGAACCGCCTTTTTAAGGTCATGCCATAGCATCTCAATTGGATTCAGGTCAGGACTTTGACTAGGACACTCCAAAGTCTTCATTTTGTTTTTCTTCAGCCATTCAGAGGTGGATTTGCTGGTGTGTTTTGGGTCATTGTCCTGTTGCAGCACCCAAGATCGCTTCAGCTTGAGTTGATGAACAGATGGCCGGACATTCTCCTTCAGGATTTTTTGGTAGACAGTAGAATTCATGGTTCCATCTATCACAGCAAGCCTTCCAGGTCCTGAAGCAGCAAAACAACCCCAGACCATCACACTACCACCACCATATTTTACTGTTGGTATGATGTTCTTTTTCTGAAATGCTGTGTTCCTTTTACGCCAGATGTAACGGGACATTTGCCTTCCAAAAAGTTCAACTTTTGACTCATCAGTCCACAAGGTATTTTCCCAAAAGTCTTGGCAATCATTGAGATGTTTCTTAGCAAAATTGAGACGAGCCCTAATGTTCTTTTTGCTTAACAGTGGTTTGCGTCTTGGAAATCTGCCATGCAGGCCGTTTTTGCCCAGTCTCTTTCTTATGGTGGAGTCGTGAACACTGACCTTAATTGAGGCAAGTGAGGCCTGCAGTTCTTTAGACGTTGTCCTGGGGTCTTTTGTGACCTCTCGGATGAGTCGTCTCTGCGCTCTTGGGGTAATTTTGGTCGGCCGGCCACTCCTGGGAAGGTTCACCACTGTTCCATGTTTTTGCCATTTGTGGATAATGGCTCTCACTGTGGTTCGCTGGAGTCCCAAAGCTTTAGAAATGGCTTTATAACCTTTACCAGACTGATAGATCTCAATTACTTCTGTTCTCATTTGTTCCTGAATTTCTTTGGATCTTGGCATGATGTCTATCTTTTGAGGTGCTTTTGGTCTACTTCTCTGTGTCAGGCAGCTCCTATTTAAGTGATTTCTTGATTGAAACAGGTGTGGCAGTAATCAGGCCTGGGGGTGGCTACGGAAATTGAACTCAGGTGTGATACACCACAGTTAGGTTATTTTTTAACAAGGGGGCAATTACTTTTTCACACAGGGCCATGTAGGTTTGGATTTTTTTTCTCCCTAAATAATAAACACCATCATTTAAAAACTTCATTTTGTGTTTACTTGTGTTATATTTGACTAATGGTTAAATGTGTTTGATGATCAGAAACATTTTGTGTGACAAACATGCAAAAGAATAAGAAATCAGGAAGGGGGGCAAATAGTTTTTCACACCACTGTATATACACAGGTCTGTTCCCTTATAAACTATGTCGAATCAGTTTAATTTGCCAGAGGTGGGCTCCAATCAAGTCCTATGCACATCTCATGAACAATTAAAGCAACAGAATGCTTCTTACTGCAATTTGGAGTTATACAGCAAAGAGTCTGAACACTTTTATGAATGAGATATCAGCGTTAGATATTTAATAAATTTGCACACCTTTCTGAAAACATGGTTTCACTTTATCACTATGGGTTATATTACATACTGTATATAATAGATTGATAGGCAAAAATGGAAAATTTACCCATTTAAAATGAAAACTACAACACAATAAAGTGTGCAGAAAATGAAGGAGTCTAAATATGTTTTTGAATCCACTCGGATATAATGCATCAAAGCAAAGAAGATAATAAACATCCTGGGGCATAAACCATTAGAATAAGGCAAAGAGGCATGTTTAAAATATACAGATTAACCAAACAGGTTCAGCACCAAATGGTACTAAATCAAAATAGTTATGTTTACAATTTAAAATGCATGTTTAACATAACACTTCACTCTTAATCAGTTTGAATACATAAAAGTGTATATTTTGCATGAGTGCCACTCATGCCTCAATTTTTTCATAATAGCTTTTAAACTTAATATTATTAAAGGAAAAACAAACATTTGTAGCAAAAAGGGTTAAAAGACAATAATAGTGAATATGTAACATACTAAAAATGAAAAAAAAACAGCAAACATTTCAGTAACAATATGTACAATCACAATAGAAAACAAAAAACAGTCCCACTATATTTAACACTAGAATTACCAGAGTCTACGAAAAAACTCGTAAATCCGGCCCACCTTAAAACCGTTCTCACCTCTCTTTTGTCTTCTAAATGTGCTGATTAAGACGAGCAGCAAGTAGCCGGCTATTCCATCCCCCACTGTCGCAGAACGTTCACTAAGTTTTCCCAGCTCATGCCTTATTTGATTATCTGGGAGTGACTGAACTGCTGGAGTTTTAGAATGGAAATAATAGATCGTTATTTGGAATACACGCATTTCATGTGTGTTTCGTTTCTACAGTAATCTGTGTAAACACATTGCTAAAACAGAAACATTTTCATATTTTAGTAATAAATGTTACAAAATGTGGGCCTAAACTATAGAATGTGTGAAGCCTGAATTCCAAACATCAAATAAACACTTTCACAAAAGGTTCAAGGATACTACAACTCTTTCCGTGGCTTAACGCTAAGATTTGCTGACTTGGACCACAGCAACCCTGCCATACTACAGAGACGTGAGTTCGATTCCCAGCTTTGGAGAAAGTGTTTTTTTTTTTTTCCTCAAACAGACATAAAATTTATAAATTGGTATGCACTGTAAATCGTTAAGTTTAAAATGTCGATCGCGGTTATTTCTGTTGATTAATTCATGCTTTTTACTTAGAGTCAGAACAGGAGCTTGTTCAGCTTATTCAGCTTCTGATCTGACTCAAACAGTGCCAGTATAACTTCACACCCAACCTGACGCTGTTCGTTTTCAAATAATATTGCATTACTTTGACAATGTTTTCTGATTGGTACTATTCGCGGCATAAAATGATTTCTTCAAAACGTCACATATATTTGTTTCTTTCTTTTTTTAACCCCTTCACCGCCCTCTGCCGGATATATCCGGCACCGCTGTTTTAATGCTAACGCCATACTGCCGGAATTATCCGGCACATTTGCCTGTGGTTATATGAATGCCTGGCAAGTAGTATAACTGACGGTTTGGCGTGGGTATTATTACTACGTTGTATTTCGACAAGTCTGCGGTTGTTTTGGCCGGTCATGTGACGTGATTCGCATGTAACAGCTGTGAATATGGCGAAACGTAAACTGACTTCAAGTGAGGCTTTGCAGGCGATTTTGGACAGTTCTGATCATGATTGTAGCAGTTCTGAAGAAGATTTTAGTGACAGTGATGAGCAGCAACGTGCGCTGCATGATATTGTGAATGAAGACGCATCGGATGACGGCGCTGAGTGGGTGTATCCCCAGCATCTCAGCTGGGCTGCTGCCCGTGGTGAACTACCTTTTCTGCATTCGTTTGAGGGAATGTGTGGCTTTATTGTTGATGTAAACAATTACACTGCTGAGCAGTTTTATGAGCTGTTTGTGTCACCTGATTTGATTAGACATTTTGTTCATCAGACAAATCTGTATGCAGCACAGTTTATTGAGAAAAATCCCAATTTACCTCCACATTCCCGTGTTCGTGCTTGGTTTGACACTGATGAAAACGAAATGAAAAAATTCATTGGGATTTTGATGTTGATGGGAATAATCAGAAAACCAGATATTGAGATGTACTGGTCTACAGATCCTATGTATGCAACACCTATTTTTGCAGCTGTCATGACACGTAACCGATTCTCTTTGCTGCTGAAATTCTTTCATTTGAATGACAACAGAAACGAGCCAGATAAGAAAGATCCAAACCGCGACCACTTGTTCAAGCTACGTCCTTTGATTGATCATTTATTTGAAGCATTTCAGTTGCCCTACATGCCAGGACCGTCAGTTGCAGTTGATGAAAGTTTATTGTCGTGGAAGGGCCGCTTACAGTTTCGACAGTATCTACCATTGAAAAGGGCACGGTTTGGTATCAAGATGTTTTGCTTAGCTGAGAATTCAGGTTACATTTATAGATTTCGTGTATACACTGGCAACTTGCACAACATTTAGTGGTCAATACTGCTTGAATAAATGTAAAAAATGTAAAAAAAATGTAAAAAAGTAAAAAAACAAAAATTGTTCAGATTTCGCCTGGCTTGGGGAATATTTAGGGAGTTGGCGGTTAAAGGGTTAAAATGTGCATTGTAGCCAATGTTCCCTCTAATTTTTTATAGGCTATGTGCGCAAAAAATATCATCCGTGCGCATTTTAAAGCAAGACTAAATTTTTGTGCGCTACAGAATGTTTGTTGGAGTTCAGTTCAAGTTACAAAAACACGATGTTATTTCAGTTATCAATATCAAACAAGTTTCATTGTTAAATGCTATACCTATTAATAATGTGTAATTATATTTTATAGGTAGCATTTCGAATGTGGCACCAATGTCCATCAATTTTGCTAATTCTGCAAATTGATCATTCTGAAATGCAAATTTCGTCATCTCTGGAAAGCTGTTTATCAGATTGCTTTTGATTTTTTCTGCAACAAGGAATTTAAAGTCATTGTATTGTTGAATAATGACACTTTCCTCCTGAAGAAATTGTTTGTACTTTAAACAAAGAGATCGGATATGTTCAATTCCAAAGTCAAAGTCGCATTGTGCTATTGCTGTACAGTCAAAAGCAGACCATTCCTCAATTTCATTTTCAGGAAATCTTTCACCCAGATGCAAACATAGGATGTTGATGAAGGTTAATATGGAATTAGTATCCACGGAAACTTCTTTTCCAGACACCTTGTCAAGAAGACTGTTAACTTTATCACTCCATTTAACCTTCTCACCAAGGTACTGCATTCGAAGTTTGTTCAGTTTACCCTGTGCAAGATGATAAGCTTCCAATGGCGTCAAACCACGTTTTTGAAATGCCATAGTTAAAGAAGCCATTTCTGATAAGACATCATTCAAAATTTCCAATGTTATATGAAATTGTTCACTCTTCAGCTTCTTATAGCAGTACTTTGATATAGGATCATTATCTTTGGATTCTTCAAAATATTTTAATAGGGGATCATAATTTCGAATAATTGCTTGAAGTGCAAAGTGTCTGGATAACCAGCGCACTTCATTCAGAGGTCTGAAAGCAATTGATTCACATTCAGAAGCATCTGCTATTTCCTGAAATTTGTATCTTTTGGTAGAAGCCATTCAGACTTAAAAGCTATTGCAGCTCTCTTGCGTTTTGCACCTTTCATCGCTTGCGGTTTCGACATTTAAAAAATTATATCTAGCTACAAAGTACCAGGCTGAACACCAAGATTCCACGAAATAAACAATACAACGGAAGTCAAAGAATCAAAAGTTAGCGCGTTTCGTACAAAGATGTTATAGGCTGCCGCAGGCAGCAAGATACCGCATAGCGCCGACCGTAGCCTGCTACGCAGGAATCTAGGTCAGTCAACTCTGATTGGTCGTAGCTGCACAAGCGACGCCACACCCCTGATTTAAAATTTATAGCGCTTCGATAAATGGGATAAATGGGAAATCGGAACAGCTGGCCTTCTGCAACATTTCACTTTAATGCCAAAAATTATTTTAGGCAAAAATTAAATTTTTGTGCGCGCTATTTTAATTTGTGTGCGCGGGTTCGGAAAGTCGTGTGCGCGCGCACGCGCGCACAGCTTAGAGGGAACAGTGATTGTAGCACGCAGCAACTGGCCACCTGCATGTTCTTGCGCACACTGAATAAGACAGCACTATATGCAATCATCAGATTCAAATGTTAACAGTTATATAGCACGTAATGGAAATCAGCAGTTCTTAGCATTGCACCACGCAAACTGTCATATCAAACGCCCACTGTAACTTGCTTTCTTTTTTCTTCGGTTATAGTCTTGAATAAAAGTGCACTTGTTTTGTTATACTTTTACATCAACATATGTTCCTGTGTTTGAGCTACATGGGCATGCTCAAAAAATACGCGTGTAATGCCACGAAAAGTGCATGCAGACACTTCAGTTCGCAAGCATTGGTATCACAATGCAGTCAGAAGTACACTGCAGAGCTATAGCGAGTTTTTATGTGAAAACAGCAGTGTCAGATGGGGAGTGTCTGATGATTGCATATAGCGCTGAAGTTACTGCTCTTTACTATGCTTTCCTCTGCATGTCCTGGAGTACAAAAGAAACAGCATACAGCAACATGTGGAGACTGGCAAGATTGTGGGAAAAACAACACGTGGTCGTATGTATCGTGATAAACTGCAGAGCTGTAGCACGTCTTTATGTTATAACAGCAGTGTCAGGTGGGCTAGGGAAGGATCCTGAACGCGACAGAGAATGAAAAGTGAATTAAAATAAATAAATAAATAAAGCTAACCTTTACAAATATCATAAATTACACCGGCTGTTATAGACTGAAATCAAATGTATCTTTTTATTCTAAAACAGTAAAAATAAGGACACTTCACAAAAGGGAGTCATGCAGGATCGAACTCGTGACCTTTGGATTGCCAGTCAGCAACTGATACTGTTGCACCACGGCGGCAATTATAGTAAACAACTGTCAATGTCGCACACTAAGGCGGCTTTTTTTGGCAGCGGCTTTTTTTTTTTGTACCTTTTGTGAAAGTGTTTCTTTGATATTTGGACTTCAGGCTTCATACATTATATAGTTTATGCCTACATTTTGTTACTAGAATATAAAAAAGTTTCTGTTTTAACAATGTGTTTACACAGATTACTGTAGAAACGCAACACACATGAACTGCGTATGTTCCAAATAACGATTTATTATTTCCACTCTAAAACTCCACTTCACTCCCAGATAATCAATCAAGACATGAGCTGGAAAAAGTTTGTTTACGTTCTAAGTCGGTGGGGGCATGGACTAGCCGGCTGTTTGCAGCTTGTCTTTATCAGTACATTTAGATGACAAAAGACGCTGGCAGAGAGGTGAGAATGGTTTTAAGAAGCAATTTAAGGTGGGCCGGATCTACGAGTTTTTTCGTAGGCTCTGGTAATTCTAGTGTTAAACAGAACAATTAAAAAAAAAACCCCTCAAAATCAAAGATTAACTGTGCAATCAAACTAAAGACGGCATCCATTATCTGATCAATACCAAACTATTTCAGAATGTGGAAGTTCTTTTTTTATAATATTTTTTTTCGAAAAGAAGCACAGAATGTTGCTTCTTCTCATACCTTCAAAAAGTTTAGATTATTGGAAGAACTGCAATTATGAGCTGTAATGAGTCTAGCCGTCAATACAGTTACAAAGATAAAAGTATGAGTGTCATGTGAGTAATCTTCTATCTCCAGCCCAGGCAAAGCCAACTTGTGAAGTTAATTTAACAAATTTTAGAAAAAAACTAACATTCAAACCTCTAGCCAGAAATGAGAAGGCACCACACACAACCATCACATATACCATACCATTTTTATTTGTTAAGCGCTTAAAAACACAGCATTACAACTGACCGAAGCGAAAAGAAAAGAAAAAAAAGAAAAAAAACATACTTGCCACAGTCCCTCAGACAGGAAAGCCTGCACTGTCACAGAGTGAACCCTGGAACCACTAGAAGCTGTTGTGGAAAAGAGGATGATGGGAAAATTGGATGCCACCATGAAAAATCCCCTCCAGGAGGCACTCTCTTGGAACACTTTTAGCCATAGGCTCATTCTACCACGATGTGCTAAGACAGACATTTGGGGGTCTTTTCTGCCCATTGTTATCAGACAATTCAATGCTTCCACCCAATGTACCTGTTAAGTTTATTTTTACTTATTTATTTATTGATTGATTTAATTGGCTGTATTAACTTTCCTGTGAGTCTTCATCCTTGTTTTTTATGTTTCTGCTGCTACATGCATCTGAATTTCCCCATTATATTAATAAAGTTTATCTAATCTAACCTCATCTAATGTATTTAATTAATGTTACAACAAAGAGGTTCTCATCCTTTGCAGCACATATCAATATCTAAGACAATATCCTGTGTGTTATTGACATGTAATCACACATCATTTACATTAGTCAGTCTACTGCACGTTTTTGTTCAGCGTATATTTAACACCACAGTATATTTAAAGGCTGGTAATTTTCTCATAAATTGCCCATCTGTCAAACCGGTTTATTACAACATATTATAATACCACAAGACTACTTTGAATTGTGTGTTTTTCCCATAGATGCTGTCACCGGGAAATACAAATGAAAGACAATTAGGAGGTGGGGCATGCAACAGATGAGCAGTAAAGCAATCAAGAGGCATTAAATTTTAAATGTAAGATTCAGAAAACATACAGTCATATGAAAAAGTTTGAGAACCTCTCTTAATTCTTTGGATTTTTGTTTATCATTGGCTGAGCTTTCAAAGTAGGAACTTCCTTTTAATATATGACATGCCTTATGGAAATAGTAGTATTTCAGCAGTGACATTAAGTTTATTGGATTAACAGAAAATATGCAATATGTATCATAACAAAATTAGACAGGTGAATAAATTTGGGCACCCCAACAGAGATATTACATCAATACTTCGTTGAGCCTTCTTTTGCAAATATAACAGCCTCTAGACACCTCCTATAGGCATTGATGAGTGTCTGGATTCCGGATAGAGGTATTTTTGACCATTCTTCCATACAAAATCTCTCCAGTTCAGTTAAATTTGATGGCTGCCGAGCATCAACAGCTTGCTTCAAATTATCCAATAGATTTTCGATATTCAAGTCAGGAGACTGTGACGGCCATTCCAGAACATTGTACTTCTCCCTCTGCATGAATGCCTTTGTAGATTTCGAACTGTGTTTTGGGTCGTTGTCTTGTTGGAATATCCAACCCCTGCCTAACTTCAACTTTGTGACTGATGCTTGAACATTATCCTGAAGAATTTGTTGATATTGGGTTGAATTCATCGGACCCTCAACTTTAACAAGGGCCCCAGTCCCTGAACTAGCCAGACAGCCCCACAGCACGATGGAACCTCCACCAAATTTGACAGTAGGTAGCAGGTGTTTTTCTTGGAATGCAGTGTTCTTCTTCCGTCATGCAAAGTGCTTTTTGGTATGACCAAATAACTCAATTTTTGTCTCATCAGTCCAAAGCACTTTGTTCCAAAATGAATCTGGCTTGTCTAAATGAGTATTTGCATACAACAAGCGACTCTGTTTGTGGCGTGAGTGCAGAAACGGCTTCTTTCTCATCACCCTTTGTTCTTTATGCAAATTATGCTGAATTGTAGAACGATGTACAGATACACCATCTGCAGTAAGATGTCTTTGCAGGTCTTTGGAGGTGATCTGTGGGTTTTCTGTAACCATTCTCACAATCACGTGCATATGCCGCTCCTGTATTTTTCTTGGCCTGCCAGACCTGGGTTCAACAGCAACTGTGCCTGTGGCCTTCCATTTCCTGATTACATTCCTTACAGTTGAAACCTCTAAGATAGCTTTTTGTGGCCTTCCCCTAAACCATGATACTGAACAATCTTTGTTTTCAGATCTTTTGAGAGTTGCTTTGAGGATCCCATGCTGTCACTCTTCAGAGGAGAGTCAAAGGGAAGCACAACTTGCAACTGATCACCTTAAATACCTTTTTCTCATGATTGGACACACCTGTCTATGAAGTTCAAGTCTTAAAGAGCTAATCTAACCAATTTGGTGTTGCAAGTAATCAGTACTGAGCAGTTACATACATTCAAATCAGCAAAATTACTAGGGTACCAAATTTTTGCACAGCTAGTTTTTCACATTTGATTTAATTTCATGCAACTAAATACTGCTTCACTTTGTTCAGAAAACTCCAGTACTCAGATGTTCCTAGGAAATGAAAGACATACCACTGTTATCTTTTTTGTTGAAAGTAGAGTAAATTATTATGCAGGCTGAGAGGGGGTTCCCAAACGTTTTCATATGACTGTATTCTGTAGTGTTAGTACTACAAAGGCAGAAATTAAATTTGCTTCCACATCTCATACATTACTGACACTTGTACAAGCAACAATTATTATATGAAAGATCAGCTCATAGGCAATGTGTGAATTAAGTCATGTTCTCAGACACAGAATAAAAATTACCATAGAAATCTCAAAAGATTCAAACTGACCTACTTACTAAAAGTAATACCATGTAATATGTTTTCAGACATGTTTCAAAGATAGTAAAACCTTAGTCTTTCCTTTCATTGTGCCATTTACTTCCCCCAACTGTAAACAGTTGATCCCCTATAGACAGCATTAACACTAGAATTACCAGAGTCTACGAAAAAACTCGTAGATCCGGCCCACCTTAAAACCGTTCTCACCTCTCTTTTGTCTTCTAAATGTTCCGATTAAGATGAGCAGCAAGCAGCCGGCTATTCCATCCCCCACCGTCGCAGAACGTTCACTAAGTTTTCCCAGCTCATGCCTTGTTTGATTATCTGGGAGTGACTGAACTGCTGGAGTTTTAGAGTGGAAATAATAGATCGTTATTTGGAACACACGTATTTCATGTGTGTTCCGTTTCTACAGTAATCTGTGTAAACACATTGCTAAAACAGAAACTTTTTCATATATTAGTAATAAATGTTACAAAATGTAGGCATAAACTATAGAATGTGTGAAGCCTGAAGTCCAAACATCAAATAAACACTTTCACAAAAGGTTCAGGGATGATACAACACCTTTGGTGGCTTAACACTAAAATTTGCTGACTCAGAGCGCAGCAGCCCATCCGTGCCGTGCCTTGGAGACCCGAGTTCGATTCCCCGCTGGGGAGAAAGTGTTTTTTTTTCTTTGTAACCTCAAACGGACATAAAATTTATAAATTGGTATGCACCGTAAATTGTTAAGTTTAAAATGTTGATCGTGGTTATTTCTGTTGATTAATACATGCTTTTTACTTAGAGTCAGAACAGGAGCTTATTCAGCTTCTGATCTGACTAAGTAACAGCGCAGTATAAATTCACACCCGATCTGACGCTGTTCGTTTTCAAATAATATTACATTACTTCGACGATGTTTTCTGATTGGTACTATTCGCGTCATAAAATGATTTCTTCAAAACGTCACATATATTTGTCTCTTTTTTTAAAATGTGGTTGATCACCGCCAGCATGTTGTAGCACATAGCAACTGGCCACCTGCATATTCTTGCGCACACTGAATAAGACAGAGCTTTATGCAATCATCAGATTCAAATGTTAACAGTTAACACACACGCAAGGATCATATTTCCTACATTTACAATGTGTGTACCTGTTACAATGTACACACTTCTCTCTATGCTGTGGTTTCTATTACACACCTGAAAGAAAGACAATATATGTGAAAACATCATCACACTAAATGCAATATTATTTGAAAACGAACAGCGTCAGATCGGGTGTGAATTTATGCTGGAACTGGAAATTCTCTGATGTGGAATCAGTTCTGTATGGTTGTGGGTGTGAGTGGTGAACATAACTGGGAATTACTGTGAATGTGCGTGGTGTTTTGAGATAATGAATAGAGCTGCAAATTACAGGTGCTTGTTCAGTGTAATAGGAACCATAGCACAGAGAGGTGTGTACACTGCAACAAGTACACGTCGTAAATGTAGGAATGGCGGTCCTTGGGTGTGTGGGAACTGTTAACATGTGAATGTGATGATTTTATATAGCACGGAATGGAAATCAGCAGTTCTTAGCATTGCACCACGCAAGCTGTCATATCAACCGCCTACTGTAACTTGCTTTCTTTTTTCTTTGGTTATAGTGTTGAATAAAAGTGCACTTGTTTTGTTATACTTTTATATCAACATATGTTCCTGTGTTTGAGCAACACAGGCATGCTCAAAAAATACACGTGTAATGCCACGAAAAGTGCACGCAGACACTTCAGTTCGCAAACATTGGTACGAGAATGCAGTCACAAGTACACTGCAGAGCTATAGCGCGTCTTTATGTGAAAACAGCAATGTCAAATGGGGAGTGTCTGATGATTGCATATAGCACTGAAGTTACTGCTCTTTACTATGCTTTCCTCTGCATGTCCTGGAGTACAAAAGAAACAGCATGCAGCAACATGTGGGGACTGGCAAGATCGGGGAAAAAAAAACACGTGGTCATTGATTACAAAACAAAATGTTATGCGAATGAATATGAATAATATGAATAATGTTGCATCCGTGCCACAAAGTTTTCCTAAATGTTTTATACAGGTCATAAAACGAATAATTCCAAATATCATATATACCTATGTCTCTTTGTTTTTTTTTTGACATTATAGACCATAAGGTGCATACTAATTCAGCGTGAGCAACAACACTCAATAAAACTGAATAAAAAGAAAATCAAGTGACGGTGAGATACGAAGAAGGCAGATTCACAAGCGGTTGTGTGTCAGATCCCTATGGGGGGTAGTATGTAACGTGATACACTGCAGAGCTATAGCGCGTCTTTATGTGAAAACAGCAGTGTCAGACGGGGTAGGGAAGGATCCTGAACTCGACTGAGAGAATGAAAAGTGAATAAAAAAAAACAAAAACAAAGCTAACCTTTACAAGTATCATAAATTACACCAGCTGTTACAGACTGAAATCAAATGCATCTTTTTATCCTAAAATAGTAAAAATAAGAGCAGTTTACTTCTCAAAAGGGAGTCGTGCAGGATCGAACTCATGACCTTTTGATTTCCAGTCAGTAACTGATACTGTTGCGGCACGGCGGCAGTCATAGTAAATGAGTGTCAATGTCGCACACTAAGGCGGCTTTTTTTTCTGCAGTTACATGTATATTTTTGAATAAAAGCACACTTGTTCTGTTATACTAGGGGGCTCCGCCCCCTGCTCGCTTCGCTCGCCAACCCCTGGTGTTGGGTAATTATAAATAGCATGATGTATGTATGAGATATAGCATAGTGTGAAGGTGTAGATGACGCACATAGGAAGCAAAGAATAAATTGCATGGCACAGTGTAAAGATTTATCGGAAAATTTCTTTGTACTGAACATTAGTAGTAAAGATGGTGTCTTGTCCTTGAATGAGTTTTCCTTGGCATGGATCATTTATAACCTTAACTTTAACGTCAGATGAACGTCGAGAGAGGTAGATGCAAACCTTGTTCATGGTTTGTCCTTGTGATTTGTTGATGGTCATGGCAAATGCAGGTTTAATGGGGAAATGTTGCCGTTTAAGTGTAAAAGGTAATTCTAGGTCAGAACTTGTAAGGTCAATTGTAGGAATCAGAAGAGTATTGTTAGCATGTGATCCTGTAAGAAGTTTTGCTTCAATAACATTGTGTGTCATGGTGTTGACGACTAAACATGTACCATTGCATAAACCTTGTTTAGTGTTAAGGTTTCTTAATAGCATGATTATTGTTCCGATTGTAAGGTTAAGATTGTGTTGTGGTAATCCGGCTGGGTTAATAGTGTTCAAATATTGTAAGGGGAAATTAAGATGGTCATTGTTGTCATCAGAGTCAACTTTGTCAGAGCTTAGAAAGAGCTGTGCTTCTCCAGGAAGTAATGCAATGACTTGGTTATTTATGTGATGAACATTAATATTTTTTGGATATAATATAGTCCGTTGTGTTAAAAGGGGTATTTGGTCTAATGAGAGTGCTGTTTCAAATATCTCCGTAACTAAGTCGTCGCAGATAAAGGCCTGAGGAATTGTAATAATATCTGGGTGAAGTCCATCTGTATTGGTGAGTGTCCCATCTCCCAGTTGTAATAATCAATTGTTATATTCTGGATCTGGACATCGCATGTTTTGTACCAACTGTATCTTTTGAAAGCAATGCCAATTGTCCGCGTAACATTTTTTCTTCCGCGGTTTCAGAAGCGCGTTGTAGGCGCCGACGTTTACTGTTTTTTTTGATGCGGGTTCGTGTTTGTGGTCCCGTTACTCGAGTAATCTCGTTCTGTACCCGTGATCGTGAATTCATGACTTGTTTGTTCTTTATCGTTAGTAATATGGGTAAGTAATAAGGAGGATCGCACTCACTGTTAATATGCGGACTGTTCGTTTCTTCGTATTATTACCAATCAGGTGTCGCGCCTGTATGTGTATTGTAGTCCGGTCTGTTGTTGTTTATGTATGACGTCGTCCGCGTATTTTAAGGTGGACTGAACAATAGCTGAGCGCATGGCATGTGGAACAATAGCTAAGCACTGTCTAAAATCTCCTCCTAATAAAAGTACCTTTCCCCCAAAGGGAATATTATTAATCATCAACGTTTGTAGAAGTTTATCAATGGTGTTGAGTAAGTGACTGGATGCCATTGTACATTCATCTATAATTAACAGTTTTGCAAGACGGATGTCACGTGCATTGTTACTGTTCATTTTCATAGTGGATACCGATGTTTCTGTGATTGGGATCGGTATTTTGAATAAGAAGTGACATGCGTTTTTGGAGCCGAGACATTTTTTCTTCATCGGTTTCAGAAGCGCGTTGTAGGCGCCGACGTGTATTGTTTTTTTTCATGCAGGTTCATGTTTGTGGTCCCGTTACTCGAGCCGTATCGTTTTGTACCCGTGATCGTGAATTCATGACTTGTTTGTTCTTTATCGTTAGTAATATGGATAAGTAATAAGGAGGATCGCACTCACTGTTAATATGGAGCCTTTTCTGTGGTTGTACGGTTAATAGTGCATCATTGTAATGAGATTCACTTATTAAGGTGGACTGAACAATAGCTGAGCGCATGGCATGTGGAACAACAGCTAAGCACTGTCTAAAATCTCCTCCTAATAAAAGTACCGTTAGGCGGGGATAATCTGATTCAAATACGTTGTGTTGTCCGTATGTGTGGGGTATTTGTATGATCTCGAGTGTTCGCTTTTGGTCGCTCTTCCGTTTTTGAGCCTCAATCTCTGGCTCGATGGGTGACCGTGTGTGGAGTCCGTAGTCTGTCCCGTTTAACTTTGGGGTGTGCGTCTGACTCCTCGTTTTTGTGCGATATGGGCGCGTTGCCTGATTTCATATTTCTGTTAGTGGAGGGGTGCCTTGTGTCTCATGTCTTCTTTATGTTAGCGTATGAAATCCGTAGTCTGTCTCGTTTCGTGTGCCATGGGCTTTGTGTGGCGCTTGCGTGTGACTCTTTGTTTTTGTGTGCTAGGGGCGCGTTGCCTCATTATTTCTGTTAGTGGAGGGTGGCTTTGTGTGTCGTGGGTCTGAATCCTCCTTTTTGTGTATGTCCCGTTTCGTCTGCTATGTCCGTAGTCTATCCCGTTTCGTGTGCCATGGGCTTTGTGTGGCGCTCGCATCTGACTCCTTTTTTTTGTGTGCCAGGGGCGCGTTGCCTCATTTTTTATTTTTGTTAGTGGAGGGGGGCTTTGTGTGCCGTGGGTCTGAATCCTCATTTTTGTGTGCGTACCGTTTCGTGTGTTATGTGGCGCTTGCGTCTGACTCCTTTGTTTTTGGTGTGCTAGGGGCGCGTTGCCTCATTTCTTATTTCTGTCAGTGGAGGGGTGCTTTGTGTGTCGTGGGTCTGAATCCTCTTTTTTGTGTGTGTCCTGTTTCGTGTGCTATGTGGCGCCTGCGTCCAACTCCTTTTTTTGTGTGTGCTATGGGCGTGGCGCATCATTTCTCATTTTCCGGTGCTTGGAGGGGGGCTTTGTGTGGTGCCTGCACACTACGTCTTTTGCGTCCACGGCCCATGTCCCTGCGTCCATCCGGTTTACCATTCTCGTTTAGTAATATGGATTTGTACCTTTTGTGAAAGTGTTTCTTTGATATTTGAACTTCAGGCTTCATACATTATATAGTTTATGCCTACATTTTGTCATTTACTACTAGAATATGAAAAACGTTTCTTTTAAAAATGTGTTTACACAGATTACTGCAGAAACGCAACACACATGAAATGCGTGTGTTCCAAATAACGATTATTTCCACTCTAAAACTCCACTTCACTCCTAGATAATCAATCAAAGCATGAGCTGGGAGAAGTTCGTGCACGTTCTAAGTCAGTGGGGGGATGGAATAGCCAGCTGTTTGCAGCTTGTCTTTATCTGCACATTTAGAAGACAAAAGACGATGGCGGAGAGGTGCGAACGGATTTAAGAAGCGATTTAAGGTGGGACGGATCTACGAGTTTTTTCGTAGGCTCTGATAATTCTAGTGCTAAAAAGGTTATTAACATTTTGTGTGGTATAGCGGGTCTGCAGCTTTAAAAAAAAAAAAAAAGGGCCAGGTTTTAAATCCATACAGCCTTGTCGCTCTCCATGGGCGCGATTCCAAGACTGCGGGAAGTTAATGAGGTAGTTGGAGCGAGTCGCACCTGCTCTGCAATCGTTCTCAATTGCTTCATTGGATTCCTGCGGCATGTGATTAAGGCGCTGCGCCCACGGAGGCGCGAGGGAGATGTATATATATGGATCGATGGCAGAAAAGAGGGGATAGATAGATCGATCAAAGTGGAGAAACCAGAATGTCGAGAAGCAGGAAGGGATCAAGGAAAAAAGGAGGTTAAAGGACATGAAAGGCAGTCTTGCAACGTACGATCTGGCCACCTAGAAGGAGGAGACAGCACGAGCTGGGGCCCCGCGAAGAAGCATTTGTTTGTAGCACTCTAGGGGCTAGTTTGCCCCATTGAATGTTCTGGTGGAGTGGGGTGAGCAAGACGGGTGTCCTCCCGAGGGATCTGAGGAGCAACTACGTGATCTCGAAGGATGAAGGGAGGAGAGCCGACCTTGGACGGTCTGGCAGTGATGCCTGCAGGCAGCCAAGATGGAGGATGAGAGATGGAGTTAGGCTGAGATCGTAATAAGAGAGACTGCATTTTAACTTCTGATTTTAAAGGATTTACTTATTGTTTTTATCCCCACTTTGCACTGTTTTTATGGTTTATTGAAACTCAGATGCACTGCACTTTTTGTTTGGACACTGTTTGTTGTTTTGAAATAAAAGCACATTGGCACTTTTGGAAATATCCCCTGGCTTCATTTGAGAACTGTCCTCATTTGTCAGCTCATCTTGGTGACATTACTGACGGTGACGGGTTCAGGGCCCCTGTAAGGTCTATGGGAGCATGGAGAGGACCCGCATCATCACATTTTGTCATTTCAATTTTCATCTAATAATTTTAATTCAGAATCTGCTCTAAAAGTAAAATATAAATGGCATTTTTAATTACTAATTAAACCAACAGGTTCAGGGGCCAGGGTGATGTTGAGGGTGTGGTGGTGGCCAGTTGTGGTTTTGTTCTTACTCATTCTTAAAATGGTGTTAAAGTTTATCTTTTTGTAGTATTCTA
Source organism: Erpetoichthys calabaricus (assembly GCF_900747795.2). Classification (NCBI taxonomy): domain Eukaryota; kingdom Metazoa; phylum Chordata; class Cladistia; order Polypteriformes; family Polypteridae; genus Erpetoichthys; species Erpetoichthys calabaricus. Next base: position 144,683,609 of record NC_041397.2, on the reverse strand, counting down.
TATCATTGCTATTTTATAAAGATTTCTAAAAAAATTAAGGTAAAATTTAGTTCATTACCAGGTAAATATATACAGTATGTTGTGTTTATTTGGTCATTTTCAAAGAAGCCTGAGGATTTTCATTGTGCGGTCCACTTTGTTTGCTGACATCTACAGCTACAGCCCTCAGTAAATAAATAAAAAAAAAAAAAAAAAGTTGAGAACCACAGTTGTAAGAGCAAGCTGCAAACCGAAACAATATTTTCTGGAGGAAATCTAGAGAACCCCCTCCTCGAACCGCCACCTGATCGTAGTGGAGGGGTTTGCGTGTCCCAATGATCCTAGGAGCTCTGTTGTCCGGGGCTTTATGCCCCTGGTAGGGCCACCCAAGGCAAACTGGTCCTAGGTGAGGGATGAGACAAAGTGTGGTTCAACACAACCTCCTATGATGAATAAAAAATTTGGACGGCATTTTCCCTCGCCCGGACGTGGGTCACCGGGGCCCCCCTCTGGAGCCAGGCCTGGAGGTGGGGCTCGATGGCGAGCGCCTGGTGGCTGGGCTTGCACCCATGGGGCTCGGCTGGGCACAGCCCGAAGAAGCAACGTGGGTCCCCCTTCCCATGGGCTCACCACCTATGGGAGGGGCCAAGGAGGTCGGGTGATGGCCAAAGGCGGGGACCTTGGCGGTCCGATCCTTGGCTACAGAAGCTGGCTCTTGGGACGTGGAATGTCACCTCTCTGAAGGGGAAGGAGCCTGAGCTTGTGCGTGAGGTCGAGAGGTTTCGGCTAGATATAGTCGGGCTCACCTCGGCGCACAGCTTGGACTCTGGAACCAATCTCCTTGAGAGGGGCTGAACTCTGTACCACTCTGGAGTTGCCCCCGCTGAGAGACGCCGAGCAGGCGTGGGCATACTTATTGCCCCCCGACTTGGAGCCTGTGCATTGGGGTTTACCCCGGTGGACAAGAGGGTAGCCTCCCTCCGCCTTTGGGAGGGGGGACGGGTCCTAACTGTTGTTTGTCCGTATGCACTGAACAGCTGTTCGGAGTACCCACCCTTTTTGGAGTCCTTGGAGGGGGTGCTAGAAGGCATACCTTCTGGGGACTCCCTCGTACTGCTGGGAGACTTCAATGCTCACGTGGGCAATGACAGTGAGACCTGGAAGGGTGTGATTGGGAGAAATGGCCCCCCCGATCTGAACCCAAGTGGTGTTTTGTTATTGGACTTCTGTGCTCATCACGGATTGTCCATAACAAACACCATGTTCAAGCGTAGGGGTGTTCATATGTGCACTTGGCACCAGGACACCCTAGGCCTCAGTTCGATGATCGACTTTGTGGTCGTGTCGTCGGACTTGCGGCCACATGTCTTGGACACTCGGGTGAAGAGTGGGTCGGAGCTGTCAACTGATCACCACCTGCTGGTGAGTTGGCTTTGATGGTGGGGGAAGATGCTGGTCAGGCCTGGTAAGCCCAAACGTGTTGTGAGGGTCTGCTGGCAATGTCTGGCAGAGCTCCCTGTCAGAAGTAGCTTCAACTCCCACCTCCGGCAGAACTTCGACTATGTCCCGAGGGAGGTGGGGGACATTGAGTCCAAATGGACAATGTTCCGTGCCTCTATTGTTGAGGCGGCTGACCAGAGCTGTGGCCGTAAGGTGGTCGGTGCCTGTCGTGGAGGCCATCCCCGAACCTGTTGGTGGACACCAGCAGTGAGGGATGCTGTCAAGCTGAAGACGGAGTCCTAGCGGTCCCTTTTGTCCTTTGGGACTCTGGAGGCAGCTAATAGGTACCGGCAGGCCAAGCGGAATGCAGCTTCGGTGGTTGCTGAGGCAAAAACTCAGGCATGGGAGGAGTTTGGGGAGGCCATGGAGAACAACTTTTGGATGGCTTCGAGGAGATTCTGGTCCACCGTCCGGTGTCTCAGGAGGGGGAAGCAGTGCAGTGTCAACACTGTATATGGTGGGGATGGTGCGCTGCTGACCTCGACTCGGGACGTTGTGGGTCGGTGGGGGGAGTACTTCGAAGACCTCCTCAATCCCACTAACATGCCTTCAAATGAGGAAGCAGAGCCTGGGGACTCGGAGGTGGGCTCCCCCATCTCTGGGACTGAGGTCACCGAGGTGGTCAAAAAACTCGTTGGTGGCAGGGCCCCGGGGGTTGATGAGATACGCCCGGAGTTCCTAAAGGCTCTGGATGTTGTAGGGCTGTCTTGGTTGACACGTCTCTGCAACATCGCATGGACATCAGGGACAGTGCCTCTGGATTGGCAGACCGGGGTGGTGGTCCCCCTCTTTAAGAAGGGGGACAGGAGGGTGTGTTCCAACTACAGAGGGATCACACTCCTCAGCCTCCCTGGAAAAGTCTATTCGGGGGTTCTGGAGAGGAGGGTCCGTCGGATAGTCGAACCTCGGATTCAGAAGGAACAGTGTGGTTTTTGTCCTGGTCGCAGAACAGTGGACCAGCTCTACACCCTTAGCAGAGTCCTGGAGGGTGCATGGGAGTTCGCCCAACCAGTCTATATGTGTTTTGTGGACTTGGAAAAGGCATTTGACCGTGTCCCTCGGGGAACCCTGCGGTGGGTGCTCCGGGAGTATGGAGTACCGGACCCCCTGATAAGGGCTGTACGGTCCCTGTATGATCGGTGCCAGAGCTTGGTCCGCATTGCCGGCAGTAAGTCGAACCCGTTTCCAGTGAGAGTTGGCTGCCCTTCGTCACCGATTCTGTTCATAACTTTTATGGACAGAATTTCTAGGCGCAGCCAGGGTGTTGAGGGGGTCCGGTTTGGTGGACTAAGGATTGGGTCACTGCTTTTTGCAGATGATGTTGTCCTTTTTGCTTCATCAGGCTGTGATCTTCAGCTCTCTCTGGATCGGTTCGCAGCCGAGTGTGAAGCGGCTGGGATGGGAATCAGCACCTCCAAATCCGAGACTATGGTCCTCAGCCGGAAAAGGGTGGAGTGCCCTCTCAGGGTTGGGAGCGAGATCCTGCCTCAAGTGGAGGAGTTCAAGTATCTCGGGGTCTTGTTCACGAGTGAGGGAAGAATGGAGCGTGAGATTGACAGGTGGATCGGTCCGGCGTCCGCAGTGATGCGGGCTCTGCATCGGTCTGTTGTGGTGAAAAAGGAGCTGAGCCGTAAGGCAAAGCTCTCAATTTACCAGTCGATCTATGTTCCTACCCTCACCTATGGTCATGAGCTATGGGTAGTGACCGAAAGAACGAGATCGCGAATACAAGCGGCTGAAATGAGTTTCCTCCGCAGGGTGTCTGGGCTCTCTCTTAAAGATAGGGTGAGAAGCTCAGTCATCTGGGAGGGGCTCAGAGTAGAGCTGCTACTCCTCCGCATCGAGAGGAGTCAGATGAGGTGGCTCGGGCATCTGATCAGGATGCCTCCTGGACGCCTCCCTGGTGAGGTGTTCCGGGCACGTCCAACTGGGAGGAGGCCCCGGGGAAGACCCAGGACACGCTGGAGGGACTATGTCTCCTGGCTGGCCTAGGAATGCCTCGGGATTCTCCTGGAAGAGCTATAAGAAGTGGCCAGGGAGAGGGAAGTCTGGGTATCTCTGCTCAAGCTGCTGCCCCCGCAACCCGGCCTCGGATAAGCGGAAGAGGATGGATGGATGGATGGAATCTAGAGAACTGAGTGGATCTTTTAATATAATTATAATATCATCTGCTTAGAGTCCACTTTTATGGACTGAATAATCTGAATACCTTAGAATGGATTATTCAGCAATAGGCTCCACAAGGAGATCAAAAATTAAAGGTGAAACAAAGCACCCCATCTGATATCATTCAAAACACCAAAGCTCCTAATCTAACATTGTTCCACCAAGAGTGATCCTCCGAAAATGCAATTCTAGCAAAGACATTAGTTATAATGTGAATTTCCCCTTGGGATTAATAAAGTATCTATCTATCTATTTAATGATCTTCATTTCATTAGAGAGACCAACAATTTTTTATGAGCCTTTAAGATGTAGCCATTTTTGCTTTAATATATAAATTTTGTTCTGCAAGATCCATAATATAAGGTTTGGGCAGCATTGTTGATCATTAAGATTCACATATATTGATTTGTGAAACTCATGTAAAATTTACATTGTTCTTGGTTCAGTGAGAATCTGATCTGCAGTATTAATACCAGGCCATAAGGGATCAATCAGAGCAATCCCAGAGCAGCTGCGAACAATCGTTGGCTCAGGTTAATGTGTATTTTCTCTGCGTATATGGGTAGGTTTTCCCTGGATATTCTGCTTTCCTCCCACATTCCAAAAATTAACAAGTGAGGACAATTGCCAACACTAAATTGATCTCCAAATGAGCCTCTATGTGCATATATCTCCAAGTCTGTCCTCAGCTTTTGTGCAATCCTCAAATGGAATAAGACTTTTGCAGAAATGAAAAGATACATGAATAGTTATATTTCATGTGTGAACCTTTGTTTTGATTAACAGGGGAACTGGCTGATTGTTATCAAAAGGGGAGAAACGAATTTTTATGACTGCTAAAAGGATGTCAGTTTACTGTTCCACTGATGTTTCAATTTCACACTTTACTTCAAGCTGCACCAAAACTCAAATAAGTTTTTTTAATATATACAAAACTGTAAATATATATATACCTTTTTAATTTAAAAAAATATTTGTTTTTTTTAATTTTTAATGCAGTCTTCATAATATGCACTGCTGGTTTTGTTATAAGAAAAATGAGTACCATCTAGTGGTGATTAAGAAAAACAGCAGCAGTCAAATTTCTCCCATCCTTTTTCACACTTTTGAATTTTTTCTTCTGGGTGGAGTCAAACATTGACCAAAACAATGACAGAATCATAAAAGAAGATATTCCATAGTATTCCTCTGTGTTCAAAGTCTAATCATAAACGTGTTTTTCTGAGTTTCTATATATTTTCCCACAATGAAACATAGTAAAGATAATCCACATTACTAACCGAGAATGGTAAACCGGATGGACGCAGGGACATCCGGCCATGGGCCGTGGACGCAAAAGACGTGCTGCGCAGGCGCCCACACAAAACCCCCCTTCCAAGCAATGGAAACCGGATGGAAAGCAACGTAAAATAAGAAATGAGGCGCCCATAGCACACAGAAAAAAGGAGTCAGACGCCGGCCCCGCACACAGCGCCGCACGAAGCCCATGGCACATGAAACGGAACACACACAAAGAAGAGGATTGAGACCCACGACACACAAAGCCCCCCTCCAGTAACTGAAATAAGAAATGAGGCGACGCGCCCCTAGAACACCAAAAAGAAAGGAGTCAGACGCAAGCGCCACATAGCACACGAAACGGTACGCACACAAAGAAGAGGATTCAGACCCACGACACACAAACACCCCCTCCACTAACAGAGATAAAAAAAAGTGAGGCAACGCGCCCCTAGCACACAAAAAAAAAAGAAGTCAGACGCGAGCGCCACACAAACCCATTGGACACGAAATGGGACAGACTACGGACATAGCACACGAAACATACACAAAAAGGAGGATTCGGACCCACGACCACACTAACATAAATAAGAAATGAGACACAAAGCCCCATTACTGAACGAACCGTCCGTATTAAACATACGTCACCTGAACACGTTCAAATTATGCAGCATAGGTCGATCTCATTACACTGATGCAGTATTAACCGTTCAACCACAGAAAAGGCTCCATATTAACAGTGAGTGCGATCCTCCTTATTACTTATCCATATTTCTAACGCTGAAGAACAAACAAGTCATGAATTCACGATCACGGGTACAAAACGATACGGCTCGAGTGACGGGACCAAACACACGAACCCGCATGAAAAAAAACAATCCATGTCGGTGCCTACAACGCGCTTCTGAAACCCCGGAAGAAAAAAATGTCTCGGCTCCAAAAACGCAAAGCTCAACTAACACAGTTACAGAAACAAGCGCAGATGGACAGACACAATGAACGTAGACGCATGCAGCACGCGTCTCAAAGTGCTGCATCGAAACAGGCAAGGGTTCAAAACGAAACACCTCGAGTCTCAGAGATACAAAAACGGCAGCGAAGGGACAAAATAAATAAACGCAGACGTCTACAACGCGCAACTGAAATGCCGGAAAACAAGCAGGCAAGGCTCCAAAAAGACAAACCTCGACTAACCGACATACAAAAACGGGCAAGGCTCAATACAAACAATGAACGGTGTAAACTGCAACGGGCTTCTCACACAGCACAGGCAAATCGATTACAGCTCCAGAATAGCATGTCCCAAATCCTGCACATACAATGACGCGCCTCTCAAACGGCACAGACAAAAGATACACGTCAAGGACATCAACGACAGACACCTGCTAAACGATTGCGCCAGTTAGCTGACAACGCGTTCAATAATGAGTCCACTATTCATGAAAATTCATTGGGATTAATGAATGTCACTTGCAATCATTGTCATTCACTTAACTTCCCTGAAGAAACAACTGGCAATACAAGTAATGAATTTACACGTTGTTGTCAAAAGGGTCAAATTAGACTGCCTCCTTTACATTCAAATCCTGCATATCTACAGAAGCTTCTAACTAACGAAGTACCTGAAAGTAAAAACTTTATGAACTGCATTAGATCCTACAATAGTTCATTTGCTTTTGCATCTAATGGCATCCAGTCACTTACTCAACACCATTGATAAACTTCTACAAACGTTGATGAATAATAATATTCCCTTTGTAGGAAAGGTACTTTTATTAGGAGGAGATTTTACACAGTGCTTAGCTATTGTTCCACATGCCATGCGCTCGGCTATTCTTCAATCCACCTTAAAATACGCAGACAATTGGCATTGCTTTCAAAAGATACAGTTGGTACAAAACATGCAATGTCCAGATCCCGAATATAACAATTGGTTATTACAACTGGGAGATGGTACACTCACCAATACAGATGAACTTCACCCAGATATTATTACAATTCCTCAACCCTTTATCTGCGACGACTTACTTACGGAGATATTTGGAACAGCAATCTCATTACACCAAATACCCCTTTTAACACAACGAACTATATTATGTCCAAAAAATATTAATGTTGATCACATTAATAACCAGGTCATTTCATTACTTCCTGGAGAGGCACAGCTCTTTCTAAGCTCTGACAAAGTTGACTCTGATGACGACAATGACCATTTTAATTTCCCCTTAGAATATTTGAACACTATTAACCCAGCCGGATTACCACAACACAATCTTAGCCTTAAAAACGGAACAATAATCATGCTATTAAGAAACCTTAACACTAAACAGGGTTTATGCAATGGTACACGTTTAGTCGTCAACACCATGACACACAATGTTATTGAAGCAAAACTTCTTACAGGATCACATGCTAACAATACTGTTCTAATTCCTACAATTGACCTTTCAAGTTCTGACCTGGAATTACCTTTTACACTTAAACGGAGACAGTTCCCCATTAAACCTGCCTTTGCCATGACCATCAACAAATCAGAAGGACAAACCATGGACAAGGTTGGCATCTACCTCTCTGAGCCCATTTTTAGACATGTACAACTTTATTTGCTTCCTATATGCGTCATCTACACCTTCACACTATGCTATATCTCATTCATACATCACGCTCTTTGTAATTTCACAACACCAGGGGTTGGCGAGCGAAGCGAGCAGGGGGCAGAGCCCCCTAGTACTGTAGATCCAAACAATCAAAAATGACTTTTTTCTATATGCCACTGCAGCACTTATGATGAATACATAAAGTTTACATACTGCCTTAGGATTGACCCCCTAGTACTGTAGATCCAAACAATCAAAAATGACTTTTTTCTATATGCCACTGCAGCACTTATGATGAATACATAAAGTTTACATACTGCCTTAGGATTGAAGTTGTCTCTATTTAACTTGGGACAACTCTGATGTTGTACTAACATGAGAATTAGCAAATGCTTGTCTTGGAGTTAATGTGTGTGAGTCTGTGCTGATAGAAGGTGCCTTCTCAATGACACATGACTATGCAAATGGCACCTGCTCTTAGTCAGCAATATACAACTTAATATAACTGCAACATTATTAAATTACTTTTTCTGACTAACAACATGAACTATAAGTTTAAATGCTATATGTCAGGAACTAGCAAACATGAAACAACTTTTGGAAACAATCTGATAAATGGTCACTAGGAAAACAAAGATCAAATATGGTTATATTAAAACTAAGTTATCTTGTTTATTTTACATGACAGCTGGGGGCTTTGCCACATGTTCGCTTCGCTTGCCAACCCAGCACGGACATCCCCCCCCCAACCCCACCCCGTCTCTGCCGCTTACGTTGTGAAGAGTGGGGCTGAACGCACCACCGAGGATACGTGGTCGCTCCTCCGAAACCCCTTCTTAAATGGTGATACAATACGAAAAAAAAAAAAATATATATATATTTTTTTTTTTATCTCCTCTTTGCTCAAGCTGCTACTTTTTTTTCCCCTGATGGTAACACGTATTAGACGATCTACAAGTCTCCGACGTAAAGTTTAAATCTGTAGCGGTCCGGTGCCGCTAAGATTCACACCGTCAAGATGGCGGTGATTTATTTATTTTTTATAGAGGATCCCAGGGATGCTCACAGCCTTGGCCAGCCCGCACACACTCAAAAACAGAGACAAAACAAAGCACACTGGGGAATAACAACAATTAAAGAATGTAATGCAATTAAATAATATAAATAAATACCACCCCTGTACCCCTACAGCGATATTACAATAAACATATAAACACAAACACCACACAGCAAAGTCCATGGAATACCACACCGGATGTAATGAGAAATGACGAGAGTAAGTCCAGAGATCTGTATGTTGTAAGGGAATGAAAAACAGTCCTACCGGTAGACACTGTAAGGGTGAAGACGGATGGATGGTTCAAGAGCGCTCCTTTACTTGCGGGGAAGCTGTGAATCCACAAACAGTTCTCAGGACACAGGTAGACAGACGATCCAGACCCCAACAACGAATACAATCCAGAAGACAGCGATTAAATATGACTTAACAGAAGGCAGTCCAACAGGTAGCAAAACACAAAATACAACAACAAAAAACATACCTTTTTTCTCTTGGACACTTGCCTCCTTTTAAACCCCTCTGACCACCTTTGACCCCAACAGCCCCTACAGGGACTGCTGGGAGATGCAGTTTTTACTGATAGCAGCACTGCTACAAATCCAAACAATTTATACGATCTCTTTTCCGTTTCATTATTTTACTGAATAATAATTTCCGTTTGTTTGCACTAATGCGATCTTCACTATTCTTTTTTTTTTTGAGACTTTCGAATTTTCATACTTCCATTATCTCTAACCTGCTCTGCATGTGTACCGTGCCAACGTTTTTGAATTCTTTACGACGTTCTACTTTGTCATCTACTCTGTTTTATTTCCAGCCCCGGTCATGGTTAAATCTCTTGGCACAAAGACTTGTCTCCTGGGACGTGAGAAAATCACTTCTCGTCTCCTTCCAACCTTCCAAGATGTTTTTTTTATAATAGAGAGATATACTAGCATCTGTCAAAACAGAAAGAACTAATGGTAAATATAAAAAAAGGTTACCTGAAACTGTCAGCATACTGGCATAAGAAACTTAGCAATTATAAAAGAATTCCACCATTGAAACTTTACTGTCTTTGCCCAGATATGATGGTTTTGTTATGTAATGCTTTTCAATAATACATCTTACATTGCAAAAAACAATTAGAAGTAGAGAAGGAAAATACACACCATTCATTTCTGGCAAACTAACAGGAAGAAGATTTACCTGTGAATATGTCAATTCTGAATTTTCTGAAAAGGTCTAATTAGTTTTTGACACAGATTAATAAATCTGTAATGTAACCTAACAAATATTAATGGCTTTCCTAAGTAGGATCCTTTTCTTATGTTAACATGGTGGGACATTAAATCAAATTGAAGTGAACAATCCTGCATACAAGACACTGTAAATAAAAACATTGTTTTCAGGATCAGGAACATACAGATGAAATCATATTCACCTTCCTCTCTAATGCCTGATATATAGAAATGACAGACTGTTACTAGAGCTAAAGTAGAACAATTTACAGTACTATACAAACATGCTGAAAGTAAAAATTAATGAGTAAACAAACAAACATATAACTTACACCAAGACAGGTTTTCCTGAAATTCTTGGATGCCTCAGAACTTCCGCCATTGCCTCTTTAGTCTCTTCAATTCTTTCGACGTCACTGGAGTCCACTACAAACACCACTCCAAAAGATTCAGAGTAATAATTTTTCCAAATCCCTCGGATTCGTTTGCCTCCACCCAGGTCAAATATAGTCACTTCAAACTTCCCCTGCTTCAGTTCAATTTTTGAAAATCCCACAGTTGGAGCAACATCTTCTGGATTTTCTGATAAAAAAAAAAAAAAAAATACTTCAAATAATGATTCAATCAATTTTCAGCTTTAGTGACCTTCTTTGTTATATCAAGACCAAAATAAAAGATCACAGGATGAAAAGTTAACACTTTCAATTTTTCTGGAAGATATTTTTTACTGTATGTAACACCAGCCACAGTGAGTTATTTTGCAGAGACTCAAAATTGAGAAAAGCATAGAAATTAAAATACAACTATACATTAAAATAAATACATAAATCAATCAGTTGCGCAGATTTTAAACATGAACAAATTAGCAGCAGGGAGGGGTTATGACTTTTGGATTCAATTTTTTTTTTAAAAAACATACTATCCAGAATTGGTTCCCAACTTCTGGCCATTGCTCCAAAAATAATAGGATTGGGTAAAGGTCAGAATGGCTGAATGGATGGGCAAGATCACTCAAAATGAAGTTTGTTATTATAATCAAAAAGGGTGTAAAATGCATCTGAATGCAACTGGGTTAGGCTTACATCTGTATTTGTAAACAGCCACAAAACCAGAAACAGTTTATGTATAATGCAACTACTGAAACAGGTATTTTCCTGCTTATCATCATATTGAGGTTTAAAAAATATAATTGCTTATGTGCATTTCTTATGGGTTTCCAATTTGCAAAGCTAATATTCATTGCTTTGAGCCTTCTGTAGATTTTTCAATGGAGGTTGTAACAGATGGCAAGTATGGGCTGGCAATCCGGTCGAGAAAGTTCATGGACCCTTGCCTGGCCAGGAAGGCCAAACCAATACTAAGACATGAACAAAAGCTGGACGTTACCTGCCTCAACCAAGAGATGGGCAAAAGGTGCCAATGACACAGCGGATGTCCCAGAAAGGCTCAATTCATGGATACTTGCCCGGCCAGGAGGTCATTATACCAGAAGGAGAGAGAGAGATAAAATATATGAACTGTCTGCTCTCCCAAGACACGGGATGACAGCATGCCTGGTTTACCCATACAGGCACCCACAAGGCATGCTGGGATCTGTAGTCTGGCAGGGTGTCCCTGGTGGGTTCCATGGGTGATGCCAGGGGGTGCAGCAGGGAACTGTGAAACTTACTTTACAGGACTTCCGCATGACCCAGAAGTGCTTCCAAAGGACCATGTCCTAACATCGGAGGTACTCTCAGGTCCTAGATAAAAGGAGTCAGTTTGCCTCACCTCAGTTGGCAGGCAGAAAACAACACTTGCATGGAGGATTAGGAGTAGGATGGAGGAAGAGGTTGAGGTGTGTTGTGCAGGAGAATTTTAGAATTTCCTCTAGAGGTACTGGAAATAATAAAAATGATTGTACGTATTTGAACCTGTGATTGTAATTGTGTCAGCTGTATTGAGGGTTTGGGGTGTTGCTACACCCTCAGAAGGTCACAATGTACACAATTGTCCATACATTTTTAATCTGGTTATGGTCACTGCATACTCATTTACATCTGATAAGGAATTTGTATACATGTCACAATTTACAAAATCAAATTCTGCATTTGTTCTTTCAACTCTTTTAACCCTCTTTGCTCCCCCACCATGCCTCCAGTCAGTGGAGATGTGGTTATTATGGGAGACTTGATTGTGCACCACCAGAACTTATGGTTACCTAACCATAACATTTCTGTGTCTTGTTTTTTTGGGGCACGAGTTAAAGATGTGGAAAGAAGAGCCCTGACAGCCCTTGAGAAGCACAAGGGCAGGAATATTGAGACAACTGTAATTCACACTGAATTCAAAAATACTCAACATCAACATTCTGAACTCCTGAAACAGACTTTGCATCCCTTATTCAGGCCACAATGGAAAGGACCCCATCTGCGAGAATCATTTTGTCAGATCCACTTTCCATGCTGTATCGATCAGATGAAACCTACAGTTGACTCCTGGCCCTAAACATTTGGATAAGAGCCTTCTGCAACCGACAAACAATCAGCTTCATTGACAACTGAGACCTCTTCTACGGAGACCACTTTTATACCGACGTGAAGGCCTGCATCCAAAATAGTTTGGTGTTTGAGTCCTCCCCGGCAATATCTCAAAGGTTAATTATCTTTCTTGACTACATAGTTTTAGTCCTAGTATCAACTGCGAACCCATGTTTGGGTATGATAACTCTGTAATGGGTTCACCTAGAGATGTGCACTGAATTAGTACTATAATAATGGACCATAGTTTAACTAAAAAATATGGACAATGTGGTATAAACACAAATAAGTTAAACACCATATCAAGCTGCCCCAACAATCCAATAGAGCAATGCTCTTCCCTAGTAATATATGGCTTTACTAAATATTAGAGCATTAAACAGTAAGATGTATTACATTAATGATCTTATAAGTAATAGTATGTACACTGAATAAAACATGGCTCAGTAGTGATGGTGACAGTGTTAATTTAAGTTGCTGCTCAAAATTAGATTTATGTTCAGTCTGTTTGCCAATGTGGCAGTTTAGCAGGTATTTTCTTGAGCTGTTTAAATTGCAAACATGCCAGTTTTGGTACTTTTCCATCTTTTGAGTATCTTAACGTAGTTCTTCAATGAGTGTCGCAGTCTCTCATATTGACCGTTTACAGGTTTCCAAAATATGTGTATTTTATCAAGGAATTTTCATACTTGGTATCTATAAAATAACTAACTATGGCAGGTTTCTAACTGCAAGTGTTTTGAATTTTCATATAGATATTCAGTGTGACCCTAAAGGAAGACAACTTACTGAACTCATTACAACTTAGCAAGCATGCGAGCCAGCCTACACACAACGGAGGACTCGTGCTGGACTTAGTAATTAAAAAGGACCAAACAAACACATAAGGGAGGTAGTGAATATTGGTATTTTTGACCTCTTCTGAATTCTGCTCAACCCCGAAATACTGGTAAGAACTAAAGAACAGAATACTGTTAAAAAGGAAAAAAAATCTTAATGACACAGCAGCCTCCAGGATTACTAATATTTTGAATAATCAGTCCAAATGTAGTGTTTACCCTAATACAGCCAGTAATGTAATCAGTAAAAATATTTGAATGCTAAAGCGAGAGCTGCAGCTGACATACTAGCCACTGAAAAAATAGCTAAGAAATCCTCTGCACTAATACAACTTGGAAGAGTCAGTAGTATCTGGAAAAAAAATCCAAATAAGCCAAGCATAAATGGAGAAAACTTAAACTAACTGTTCAATTGACAGAGTCCCAACAGGCTTTCTAAAAGAAATTTCCGATGTACTTATTAATAGTATACTTGACATAGTGAATTAGATATGGGAGTCTTCCAAGATTGTCTAAACACAGCAGCTTTTAACCCCTGTTCAAGACAAATAATTTAGACGCCTCTGTCTTTAAAAACTTTCAACCTATTTCTAACACGCCTTTCTTAAGTAATCTTTAGCAGTTAAATGATTTTTTGAACAAACATTCTATCCTTGATAAGTTTCAGTCCAGTTTTGGAACAAATCTTAGTATAGAAACTGCTCTGATCAAAGTAGTAAATGACTTGTGGTTTAATGCGGACACAGGACACATATCTGTTCTTGTTCTCATAGACCACAGTATTCCTATAAATTGCCTTAATTAATGGGGTCTCTCTGATAGTGTCTTGCTGGTTTCGGTTTTATTTAACAGGCAGAAAATTCTTTGTTAATTGTGGCGATTGTAGTTCAGAGGTCTGTGATGCTACATACAGAGTTCCACAAGGGCTATATTGGGCCCACTGCTTTTTTCAATCTACATGCTTCAATTAGGCCAGATTATATTGAGACACAAGGTGAACTACCATAGCTATGCAGATGACACACAGCTCTACTTGTCTATAGTACCTAATGACCTTGATGCTCTAGCCTCTGAAATTCAGTGTCTTACTTGTATTTCTGAAAAGATTAGTAGTAACTTTCTCAAGCTAAATAGGGGGAAAACAGAAGTCTTAGTGGTTGGCAAAAATGAAAACAATTTAGGAATAAAATTGAATAAAACTGCATTAAAAGTCTAGGTGGGGGTAAAGAACTTATGTATAATCATGGACTCTGACCTAAACTTTAAATTGCACATTAACCACATTACTAGAACTGCATTTAAACACTTGAGGAACATTGCAAAAGTTAGACTTCTGATAATTTAACATTGCAAAAAGCTGAGAAATTAATTCACACTTTTGTTTTTAGTCAACTAGATTATTGGATTGCAAACCTAACAGGACAACTTAAGACAGGCATCAATTGGTTGCAATTACAAGAATCTTAACCAGAAAAAGAAATCTGAGAACATCTCTCCCGTGTTTGCATCGTTACGCTAGATCAGTGTTTCCCAAACTCGGTCCTGGGGAACCCCTCTGGCTGCAGGTTTTTGTTCCAACCAGATTCCTAATCAGTGACAACACCTGATAGCACTGATCTCATTTAATTAGCTGGTATTTTTTTTCTTTTATTTGACATTCAGAAAAGCATAGCAGCATGATTTTTACATTTATAAGACATTTAGAAATATTTCTGCTTTTGCTATAGATTTAAATGCGTAACTCTCTTTTGTTGATTTCATTATACTTTGCCCTTTCTCTGTGCAGTTTTTCCCCCTTCATTGTATCTTAATAATGACAATTTAAAATGAGTAGATCAGACACCCAGGCAAACAACGCTGAATAATCAAAGGCTGCAACTACTTTAGGGTCAGACCCACTAATTAGTAAATAATGGATTAATTAAACAATTAGAAGACCTAGACATGTAGAATGAAAATCAAGATGAAAATACTGTTAAAAAGAAAAAAATACATTATTCCTCTATAACTGCTTGGTACATTTTAATATTTTTTTTTAAACTCAGTTTTCTAATTTCTATATATTGTTCCCTAAACACAGAACTTGGGAAATATCAATTCACTTAATTAGCCCAGGAGTTCAATTAAAAACAGAAGCTGGTTGAAACAAAAACCTGCAGCCACAGGGGTTCCCCAGGACCGAGTTTGGGAAACACTGCGCTAGATACTCATTTCCTTTAGAATTAACTTTAAAATCCTCCTGTATGTGAATTTCCCTTTGGGATTAATATAGTACCTATCTATCTATCTATCTATCTATCTATCTATCTATCTATCTATCTATCTATCTATCTATCTATCTGTCTGTCTGTCTGTCTGTCTGTCTGTCTGTCTGTCTGTCTGTCTGTCTGTCTGTCTGTCTGTCTGTCTGTCTGTCTGTCTGTCTGTCTGTCTGTCTGTCTGTCTGTCTGTCTAGCTTTAAATAATCATGCTCCTTTCTAGATCTTGGATGCCTGTCCCTCTACATTCCAAGTCGTAACCTTAGATTTTCTAATAAATGTCTGCTGAGTATTCCAAGATCTGAGTATAAAAGAAGTGGTGAGGATGCCTTTTGCTGTTATACACCAAAAATCTAGAATAAATTACCAATAGAGACATGCCAGGCTAACACTGTAAATCACTTTACAAGACTCCTAAATATCCAATTTTTTAATTTGGCTTTATCATAGCTACATGTTAGTTGCAATATTAATAGAATATAAATGCAGAGAATTATCAAATTTTTCAGAATTTGCAGTCATAACTAATCTCTAATTTTCTCTGCCTTTTTTTATGGTTTCTCTGTGGTGGAATTTTGTGTCACCACCACCTGATTGAGGAACTTTGCAGCCACCGGTGATGCTCGAATGAAGGCGGGTGCCCCGGCTGTTCAAGAGATTTACTGTGGAGAAGCATCTGGGACAAAACCTGGAAACAATGAAGGATGACTTAGGGACATCAAAGTTAGAATGCCATAAGAGAGTTTTTTGGTCTTTTTGGCCTTGGAACCTCTGCAGATTTTATAAATGCACTCACCTTTAGAAACTCTGAATATGATATTAAATATTAGACTCTACTTTTCCACTAATTACATATCTATGTTATGTAGACTGTACTGGTTTATTTCTTATTATCTATTTATTATTTTGCTTGCCTAATTTAACTTGTTTTTCTTTTCTTTATATCTTGTAAAGCACCTTGAGCTACACTGTGTATGAAAATGTCCTTTAGAAATAAATGTTATTTTTTCCTGCATGTCATTTACTTTTTGCCTATTGCAATCTTCGAGAAGACTGAACTGCCATAAACCAATTATCATAATTTTTAATGCATGATGAGTTGCTCTTTCTGAGGTAGAGGTAGTAATAAAAAAAAAACTGAGGACAACGTTTTTGAGTGAGTGAATTCACTGACACTTATGTCAATCAGTTTGTATATACAGGGAAAACATACAAACTACATTCAGGACCTGGATCTGTCAGGTACTATGCCCATTCAGACATTCCTCGATGTATCAAGCTGACAAATGAATATGAATACCTGAAGTTGGAGGATCTGGTAACAGAAAGAAAAATATTATTCTTTGATGTCCTTAAGGAAAAAGGCAAAGAAAGGTCTCAGTCACTTCTTAAAAAAAAAACAAAAAAAAAAAACACCAAAACTGAATAAATGACCCAATCTTCAATGAACTTTGTGAGCAGTATAGAGGATTTAAAACTTGTATTAATGTAAACTTCATTATATTAAAAAGGAACATATTGTACTAGCTAACCTTAGGTTATGAAAAAGTTAAGTCATTAAAGGCTCATGCTTGTATTTTATTTATCTTAATGCATGGAATGTCACCATTATCTACCAGCCCTAGGTCAGGAATATGCGAAGTGATTTAGTGGACATAGAAATGTGATAAGGCGAAAATCACTTTTAGGACCAGGTGATAACAATTTTTTGGTTTTAAAAATAATGGTGGCAAACTAAGGGGCAGAAAAGGAATTATTTCTGACAAAGCATGAGAAAATACTGATGGTATGGATACATTTTAGGAATGAAGGATTTATGATTTTGGAGTCGGACAATGATGAAAAATGTTCAAGAGAAAAAGAGATACTGAAAAGAACTGTAATAAATGTAAGATTCTTCCAACAAAGTGCACTCACTTCATTGAACTGAGACAGTTTGGGCACCTTTGCAATAAAATCTACTCTACTTGCCGATCTTGAGACCCAGAGTGTTTACTTTGAAGAGAGCAAGTCCATTATCCACAACAGCAGTCAACATGCATGACAGTAGGGAATAATGCAGCTGAAAAGAAGTCTGTTTGAAAAATACAGTGACATACTGACAAAGGACGAGAAACAAAATCAGTATATTCTTTGACTGGTTGCAAACAATCACAATAATTTTTCAGCTTCAGAAAAGACAGCGCTAATTAAGTAGACCTACAAATGTGAAACAGTTGTCTTCTGTTCAGTTGGCACACAAACTGTCCAATGTAGTGACCTCTAATATAAATATGATAAAAACTAGCCTTGTGGGGAACATGAATCTGCTATTTTTTTTTTTTTTAAACTGGTCCACTATATATATTTTTGATGTGACAAAAATGTGAAGGAATCGGATATACATGGTTCTGATGTGAATATTTTCAATCTCTCATGGTAAAAAAAAACTTAAAGTAAACAATAGTAGAAATAGAAAGGGGGAGTAACTAACAACCACATGGAAATGAATATGGGTTCAAATAGCACTTTTGTTTTACATAAGATAAAGATGATATCAATGTCTTAAAGTGATAGTTTGATTTTATTGGAGTTGTGGAAATTACACAGAAAATATTTTCTGAAGTTTGTTTTACATATCTGTCAAATCAACCTTTTTTTCCTCATCCCACAATTCCCTGGTACACTTTATCTATCTGGATTCATCTGAACCGCATAGAGACTGTTCTATGCACAAGCCAAGCTTTTTTTATATTAGCTCAAACACGGAAGTAAACTGACTGCCTGCAAAAAAGATGCCAATCTTTCAAAATTTCTTAGACTGTACAATATTCATTGGACAGAAGACACTCCAACATAACATCCTGAAATATGAATTAGTATATTATTAATTAGAAGAACAATATCTTAAATCCACAAGTTAGCAGTGCTCATTTTTTCTTTTAAAGATGGGATTTTTGGATAGGTCTGAAACAATTCCATTGAGAATGAGTTATATCAGTGCTTTAACAGGCCTTGGGTTTTGCTGTATTTTTTTTTTATTATTAAACCGAGTCCTCTGTGGATTCTGTGTTTGATGAAACATTTCAAAGTTAACTTTTGGTTCTACACAACATCATGATGTTTGGAAGCTGCAGCATTTATTGTTTTATATTATTAAACCAGGAAATTTGGCACCTTGCTGCCAAACTTTAAACATCAGCCAAATAAATTGGTATAAATCTGAATGGATTGAGTTTTGTTTCATCACACATACAAACCTGAATTTTGCAGGTAGCATAAATTCCTCTTGAAACGTAATTTAAGCTCCAGTTGCTGTTATGACTTTATTACTAAAACAACAGTTTTACATAAGAAAAAGAAATGTCCAATGACCTTTGAGTTAATGCCAAAGGTATATAAATTAGAAGACTGTGTAAGGAAAAGTGTAAGGATATTTTTATATTACTCATTCTCTATCCCCCACTGTAATGGTAAGTCATTAAAATTAGCATTACCACAAAAATCAGACTCAACAGTGAAAGGGTTGTACAGAAACTATGATACTAGAAGATATATCCTAGAAATCCAGGCTAATGATCCACAACAAGTATACAGAAGATTCCATAGTTTGGTATCCACACTAGGAAAAGCTAGTTGTGCAAGTAATACATTTTTCAGATGTTAGAGTCTCTGGCGTTAAAGTTAAATAGATGAAACCTGCCACTGATTAAATTTCCAAGTTGATGTTGTGTGGCTGTATTAACAGAATTGCAGAGGAGTGTCATATCAATGTCCTTATACCGATACTTAATCTGAATATTAAAACAGCCAAGTATCAATAAGTCTGTATATCACTACATGTCATTTACCTGATGCTACTTGCACTGCTTTGCGTGTCTATAAAGAGATTAACTTGTACTCTGAGCGTCAGAAATTAAATTCTAATTTCTGTCCAAGACTATCATGGGCCTATTTAAGAATACCAGGGTCACCTAAGTTTATACGCAAAATATGGCTGTCCATGTATGCAACCTTATAACTGACATAGCACGTTATAATCAATCCTACATACTGTATATACTCGCGTTTAAGTTATCCTGCGTATAAGTCGGGGCTTGATTTTACAGTATAATTTCTGGTATTTTATAATGTTGGTAATATAAGTTGAATGCAGAAAACTCATGCTATTGGTCCAACAAATTATGATATACTAACGCCCACCTAAGAGAGTAACCACGGAGCATACTGCCTTTTTTTCTATGTATTGTGCCTACGTGACCACACGGTAATACCCAAACTATTCCAAAGCGGTGTTTGCACTGTTTTGCTTTTTTGTATCTTACACCTTCATATACCTTTATTGCAAGAGCATCCCTTATCTAAGATGGAGCGTTCGATCAGAAGAAAATATGTAGCTGGTTTAAAATTAAAAGTCGTTGAAGTGGCGAAAGAAATTGGTAACTGTGGTGCTGTAACAAAATTCGATGTGTCTGAGAAACTGGTGCAAGATTGGAGGAAGCAAGATGATGTAAAAAAAAAAAAAAAAAAAGGAAATGTATTTTTGAACGGGTGTATAACTTAGGATCTGATTTTATGATCGATTTGTCAGGTTTCAAGACCAGACTTATACACGAGTATAAATGGTATGTAATACATGCATTTAATTTACTACTTCTCAGAACAGTGTCAAGTTCTTACCTCCTTGAATGCCTCTCACTGCTGCAGTCTTGCCAGCATTGTCAAGTCCGACCATCACCAATGTGATTTTTCTGAAAATAAAAGGCAAACACTAATTACTAACTTCAAAAATAGAGCACAACCGATAAAACTGCATAAATCAGAAAATACAGTAATCAAATACTAAATGGGGAGAAATAAGACAATGCAATGTAAATATGTATTTATCAAAAATGGTGAAAAAAACAGAAAATAGCTGTTCATTTGTATTAGTACTATAAAGAATTATGATAACATTCACATGTAGACATATTTTAATGTGCATGGTGAATGTTTTTCTTCTGATTTCATTGATTTTTATATAGAATGTTATTTTACATTGTATCTATATTTGCCAAATCTGCATAGTATTCTAAGCCAATTGTAAATGCGCTATACAAAGTTCTGAAAATACACATAATGGCAAGCAATAAGTAATAACAGAAAAAATGTATATTATAGACAATTTAATTTTTTATAAGCCCATTTACTTTAAAACTGATAAAAAAGCTTGATTCTAAAAGAAAAAAATTGCTCTAATTTTTAAACTACATATTATGATAGAGAGACAGGGGTGTGGAAATCAAATTTTTTTCTACTTGTCTATGGACAAGTAAACTTAGAAAATCCACTTGTCCGCCAGTTAAATTCACTTGTACATAAACAAATAACAAAAGTGAAAAATAGTTTATTTTTTCTGATCTCTTTTATTGATACCAAAACTGCCTTCCATTTTAAAACTGAAAAAAGTTCTTTCAGGGAGTAGTATTTTGCCACTTTGCTCTAGAACATTTTATAAAAGATTCCCTTATCATTTTAACTCACTAATAAACAATGCCTTCATTATAGCTACACTAGTTCTGTTTCACATACTACAGTTACAGTGAAGATTTTTATAGATATTTCATAACCTTTGGAAACCATTAGAATGTTTTCTTCTTTATTTTTAATAAAATGACAGCGCGAAACCAACTTGTTTTATATGAAATATTCGCTAAATAAAAACGATCTATTGACAGCTCATCAAAATTGATGTTGTCACGCAATAAATTTCTTAACTCCTCAATATATCACAACTAGGGGTGGGCAGTATGACCAAAATTCTATATCACGGTATTTTTCTAAATTATCCCGGTTTCACGGTATTCAACGGTATTTTTTTCCCCATGCATGAGTGGATGTTAACCACATTTTCCACTGCAATTACGGGCTAAGAATAACCTATTCCACTGTCAAGAGTATTGTACATTGTACAAAAAAAACATTTTAATGTGCACACAAGTATTAATACAGGTTTGCATTGCTCCATAAAGTGATAGATTTCAAGGGGGTGGCACTAATGAAGAGAAGTTATCACATTGCATGACAGATGCAGTCAAAATATAGAACCTTTTTATTGAACAAATTTTGCAAAATCTTAAAGTATAATTTTGACAACATATTTTCAACCATACAAAGAGGCATTTAGACTTATTAAAATATCCAGAAGTGCTTGTCAAAAGTTGTATTGCACTGAATATGTCTTAGAAAAGGAATAGTAAATATTTTTTGTAAACCAACTACACTTTCTGTTAATGTTAACAATCTCTGTCCACTGACACGTTAAAGTGACTTTTTAAACATATTTATCATCATTAAACTGCATAATATTTAAACTCATAAATAATAACAATAAAATAAATAATAGTATTATTACTGATAGTTGCACTATTACTTCAAGACTTTAAGCCCAGGTGCATTACACAGTATTCACCAAATTAAAATAAAATAAAACAAGTGCAACTTGGTGATGACATCTTTACCAACTGAACCATCATTTAGGCAAACTGCATTAATATGGACCTTACTTCAAGCTAAGCTATATGCATAAATAATAAACCTGCAACTTGCATTTATAATGCTATTTGTGGTATAGCCCTACGGAATCGTATTAGGGCCACGGTGAAGAAAAAAATAATACGGACACAGGGAAGAAAAAAACAAACTATATGTCGAGAATAAAGTCAACATTTCCACTTTATTCTCGCCGTTTATGTCGAGAATAAAGTCAACATTTCCACTTTATTCTTGCCGTTTATGTCGAGATTAAAGTTGACATTTCCACTTTATTCTCGCCGTTTATGTTGAGATTAAAGTCGACATTTCCATTTTATTCTCATAGTTTACTTCATAATTAAAGTAGAATGTCGTAAACTAAACTTCTTCCTAAAATCAATGTTTAATTTACTAGATTTTGTCAAACCCCGTCATAAATTAATGCACCACATTAAATGCTTTGTGTTGCATTCGCCAACCCAGTTGTTAATCACTACGCTTCTTAAACTGACTTCCTCCGCACTAAGAGGAGACAGCGATCACCATACAGAATCCATTCACTTCATGATATTCCTGCTTTCTGAAAATTTAGAATGCTAAGATAAATACTTGATATCATTTTCATGATGAAATGCATTAAAGCAGGTATGAAACATGCACGGTAGTGAGGCGGTAGTGCTGCTCCCTCGCAGTAATGGGTCCCCAGGTGTATGTATGAATGGGTATCGCACAGGTTTAACTTAAATATTGTGTAAATGTTGGGTTTGTGATCTGGTGGTCAGAGACACAAACACAGAATTCAATGCATGTTCTTCTGAGCGTGCTTTCTTTATTGCACATGTGCTGTCTCTATCTGACGTACCAAAACCCCAGTTCCTATCCTTCCTTTTTCTTTCTCCACATAACCAATCACCACACGATAAACGTTTTTGTGAAATTAAAACTAGTTATAAACTTAGCCCACGGAGTGTTCAGAACTTTAAAAATATCTTCGTTATACATGTACACATGATCCCTGAACGAGTCGCCAGTACATCGCAGGGTGAATACAAGCAAAACATACACTAGCAGGGTCAATATAGCGTAACAAAACCCCACATCCTATATGACTTTGAAAGGAAACTGAAGCACGCCGAGTAAACCCACCAGAAAAACATGCAACTGCAAGGCAGGGTACATCCGAGACACCCTTGTTGTGAGGCAGCAGTGCAACCTCCACGCCGCCGTGCCCCCACATGATTAATGCATGCTTTAATGCATTTCACCATGAAAATTATATCAAGTATTTATCTTAGCATTCTAAATGTTCAGAGAGCAGGAATATCATGAAGTGAATGTATTCTGTGTGGCGATCGCTGCAGGCGCCTCCTCTTAGTGCAAGAGGAAGTCAGTTTAAGAAGCTCGGGGAACACTTAACACAAAGCATTTAATGTGCTATATAACTTATGACGCGGTTTGAGAAAATCTAGTAAATTAAACATTCATTTTATGATGAAGTTTAGTTTACGATATTCTACTTTAATGACAAATTTCGAGAATAAAGTCGACATGTTGACTTTAATCTTGACGTAAATGGCAAGAATAAAATAGAAATGTCGAGAATAAAGTCAACATGTCGACTTTATTCTCGTCATAAGCGTCGAGGTTAAAGTGGAAATGTCGAGAATAAAGTCAACATGTCATCACACTATTATACAGTACCCAGGTAAATTACACTGTATTGAAAACAAATAAAACAAGTACAACTTGGCTTGCAGTATTATCCAGTAGTATAGAAACAGTATTTACACATTTGAACATAATGGTCCACATCCGACCTTTTAAAACCAAAGTATCTCCAGGAAACGGACGCGATTCCTTTTTTTCGGCAAAAGTTCTTCCGTGTCATTATGTTCAACTTTATCGTCAGCTTCAGTTTCGAAATGTTCTCTGTCCATTTTCACCGTGCAATACCTACACTACCACTACCTATTTAGTGGAGTAGCAGTGAAAAAGAGCCCCTGTGCAACAAATCTGTGTTTAGCGGTGTAGCAGTGAAAAAGGTCCCCACTTGAACAGTTTCCCACCGCGCCACGTTCCGAATGTCGTTTAGGCAATTTAAACCGGTGTTGCGGTATAAGAAAAATCCATATCATAAAAAAAATAAAAAACGGTTTTCGGTATGAACCGGTATACCGCCCAGCACTAGCTACAGGTATATAAATATGCAGATTATATAGCCCTATTTATTACAAATGATAGAGAGTTGATTAAAATGTGTATATATTTGTGAAATATTTCAGCTTTTACAGGAGGCAACAAGTTCCAAATTAAATCGGAATAAGTCTGTTAGGATGTGTTTTGGAAAATGGAAAGGAGAGATGCTCTTTTTGACTCCCAGCATGTTCTTAGGAGTTCATTTTTATAGGACAGGAAGCAACAAGAGAAACTAGGAAGACAAAATAAGAATAACTGTATATATACTGAATTTGTGGAAAGGAAGAACTTTGACTGAATTCAATGGATGTTCTTCTGAGACATGTATGAAATGTATTTTGTGTTGGTGATCACTTCCTGTGCACTCCTGTCAGCATAAGAGAAAGCCCATTTAAGAAGCATATACCGATTAATGACTGGATCAGGGAACAATTAGAATACGAAGCATTTAACAAGCTTGTTGAGTTAAAATTGGGTTTGAGAAACTCTGGTAAATTATACATCGATTTTAAGATGACGTTTACGACATTCTACTTTAATGACAAAATAAACTACATTAAAGTGGAAATTTCAAGAATAAAGCCACCAAACAATACATTTTTCCTTGCCTATATTTCACTAAGCAGGACCTAAATTTTGCATTCACTTCAATTCTTCTTTTTTCCACATGCTTTTGCCATTGTCTTTTAACAAAGCAGTGAACAGAAGGAGCTACTTATCTATTATAAAAAAAAAAAAATCCTGGAGAGAAACAGTAGGGCGTTGAGATGTGATGTTCACATTAAGATCACGCAAGACAGTTAAAAGACCCGCGAGGGCCTTAAACATGAGACATTGTGCCAAGAGATTGACCCAGGACCGTCTCGCGATGACGCAGAACATGAGATTCTTGCAAGACACACCCTACTTACAATCAATATCAAATAAGACAACGGGGAAGCAAAACATTCAGTCTTGTCAAGGATTTCAGCACACACAGATCCAGGGTCTCAGCGCATATAAAGCGTATTAGGACAATATGTTATAAATGAAATGTCGATGACTAAGCAAAGAAGAAAGCAGCGTGGAGAAAACAGACTCAAAAGCGATGGTGAGAAAAAAGAATAATCTAGGTGCAAATTCAGAAAATAAGGAAAGTAATTATCAGCCCGTAACAAGTGGAACTGAAACAAAGCACGTCCAATTGGGCTCAGAATTAAAAGACAGAGTAAAAGACAAAGTAGAACTTAATAAACACGTTCATTGGCACTATACACATGCTGAGCAGATTATGAAAGAAGTGGAATTTGAAAGGCTCATTTAAAAAAAAAAAAACGTGTGATACAAATGTGCAGAAAGTTAAAGAATATGAAAGTAGGAAAATTAGAAAGTATAAAAAAAAAAGTAAAGATCACAGTAGCGCAAACAAACAGAAATTATTACTCGAAAAAGGGAAAGTAATCACCACGGACCAGGTGTCATTGAAAAAAAAGCAGGACAAAGCAAGGTCAGAAATAAAAGAGTAGAAAACAAAGTAAAACGTCATAAAGAGGTTACAAAACAAAGGGGCCAAACACATGCAGAGCAGGTTAGAGATAATGAAAACTGTAATTCAAAAGACTCAAAAAAAATGTAGGTGCAAAACACATGCAGAGCAAGATATGTGAATGTGAAAACAGAAAAAAACGACAGTGTCAAAAAAAGAAAGTAAACATCGCATTCGCACAAAAAAGGAGAAATTATTACTCGGAGAAATACCGTATTTTTCGCACCATAAGACGTACTTTTTTTCCCCAAAAGAAGGTTGGAAATGTCTGTGCGTCTTATGGAGTGAATATTGCGTCACAGACCATGATGTGTATTACCTGACAAAAGTCGACATCCAGGGGTAGAGGTCGACAAAACTCACTGTTACGTTACAGGCATTCCCTCTGTGCTTGGAGGAATGTTAGACTCATTGACTCGGCATCTAATCCTTGCGTGTGCGTGAGTTGCGAAATGTAAACAAATGTAAACAAAGGCAAGATGGCATTGACATCTCACGAGGGAGCGAAGCGAGTGCAGAAAACAAAATACTCAGCAGACGATGTTTTGCGCATTATCACTGAGTCGGAGTCTGATTTTTCAGAATCTGATTTTGTTGAGAGTGATCAGGAGATCGAATAAGAGAGTGAGGAACTGGCATCAGCTGATCGGGACACCAGCTGATGCCGCCCCAGCTGAGCATATTCGTGCAGCTGATGCACCTATGGCAAGGTTTCGTGTGGGAGGAATACCTTGGGAGGAATACCTAGACATTGATCCGTGGGAGCCAAACTGGCTACCGGACTTCACAAGACAGTATGGCTTGCTGTTGGACTCGACAGATTACCAGCCGCTGGACTACTTCACGCTGTTCTTTCCTGAAGCTGCCTTTCAGCTACTGTCAGATGAGACAAACAGGTATGCAGAGCATTTTTTTGAATCGAGGGATGTGCTTGCACCGCATTCTCGTTTTTCAAACTGGAAACCCACAACAAACCACGAGATGAAGGGCTTTGTGGCATTACAAATATAGATGGGACTAGACTGCCGATATAACTTCAGGGAGCATTGGTCCAAACGTGCTTTGTCCCCTGGTGGCTTTGGACAGGCTATGCTGCGTGATGATACAGTAGGTACGTGCTCCTGCAAAGTGATTGTGAGCAACTGAGCTTCATAAATTCTGACACTAGTGATGAGGAGTTCTTGGGGTTTCCATAAAACTAGAAGAGTGCTTGAACCTTAAAGTTTCTCCTTATTTGTTAATGACAGTGATGATGTTTCTTAATACCGCTGTTTAATTTACATGGTTGAAATAGTGCTGGGTGGTATACCGGTTCATACCGAAAACCGTTTTTTATTTTTTTTATGATATGGATTTTTCTTATACCGTAACACCGGTTTAAATTGCCTAAACGACGTTCAGAACGTTGCACAGCGGGAAACTGTTCAAGTGGGGACCTTTTTCACTGCTACACCGCTAAACACAGATTTGTTGCACTAGGGCTCTTTTTCACTGCTACACCACCAAATAGTGGGCGGTAGCATAGGAATGCTGCGTGGTGAAAATGGACAGAGAGCCTGGAGATACTTTAGTTTTAAAAGGTCAGATGTGTAAATACTGTTTCTATACTACTGGATAATACTGCAAGCCAAGTTGTACTTGTTTCATTTGTTTTCAATACAGTGTAATGTACCTGCGTACTGTGTAATAGTGTGACGACATGTTTTCAAACCCCGTCATAAGTTATAAAGCACATTAAATGCTTTGTGTTAAGTGATTCTTAAACTGACTTCTTCTTGCACTAACAGGAGGCGCCGGCAGCGATCGCCACACAGAATACATTCACTTCATGATCTTCCTTCTCTCTGAACATTTAGAATGCTAAAATAAATACTTAATATAATTTTCATGGTGAAATGCATTAAAGCATGCATTAATCATATGGGGGCACGGCGGCCTGCCTGCCTTGCATTTGCATGTTTTTCGGGTGGGAAGTCATGTAGGATGTGGGGTTTTGTTGTGCTATATTGACCCTGCTAGTGTATGTTTTGCTTGTATTTATCCTTCGATGTGCTGGCGACTCATTCAGAGATGGGCGCAACTCTGAATGGATGGCATAATTAAACATGTATAACGAAGATATTTTTAAAGTTCTGAACACTCCGTGGGCTAAGTTTATAACTAGTTTTAATTTCACAAAGACGTTTATCAAGTGGTGATTGGTTATGTGGAGAAAGAAAAAGGACGGATAGGAACTGGGGTTTTAGTACGTCAGATAGAGACAGCACGCGTGCAATAAAGAAAGCCCGCTCAGAAGAACATGCTTTGAATTCTGTGTTCGTGTCTCCGACCACCAGATCACAAACCCAACATTTACACAATATTTAAGTTAAACCTGTGCGATACCCATTCATACATCCAGTTTTTTGGAGCCTCGTCACACCTGCCATAAAGGTCTCTACACTGAACGTACACCTGGGGACCCCTTACTGCCAGGGAGCAGCACTACCGCCTCACTACCGTGCTTGCTTTAATGCATTTCATCATGAAAATGATATCAAGTATTTATCTTAGCATTCTAAATTTTTAGACAGCAGGAATACCATGAAATGAATGGATTCTGTGCAGTGATTGCTGCCTCCTCTTAGTGCATAGGAAGTCAGTTTAAGAAGCATAGTGATTAACAACTGGGTCGGGGAACACAACACAAAGCATTTAATGTGCTGCATTAACTTATGACGGGGTTTGAGAAAATCAAGTAAATTAAACATTGATTTTAGGATGAAGTTTAGTTTATGACATTCTACTTTAATTATGAAGTAAACTATGAAAATAAAGTGGAAATGTTGACTTTAAGCTTGACATAAGCGTCAAAATTAAAGTGGAAATGTCGAGAATAAAGTCAGCATGTCGACTTTATTCTTGACATATACCGGTAGTTTGTTTTTTTTCTTCCCTCTTTACTGTATTTTTTTTTCTTCACCGTGGCCCTAATGCACTTCCGTAGGGCTATACCACAAATAGCATTATACAGTAAATGCAAGTTACAGTTATTTTATTTATGTATATAGCTTAGCTTGAAGCAAGGTCCATATTAATGCAGTTTGCCTAAATGATGGTACAGTTGGTAAGGATGTCATCACAAAGTTGTACTTGTTTTATTTTATTTTAATTTGGTGAATACTGTGTAATGCACCTGGGCTTGAAGTCTTGAAGTAATAGTGCAGCTATCAGTAATAATACTATTATTTATTTTATTGTTATTATTTATTAGTTTAAATATTATGCAGTTTATTGATGGTAAAGTTGTTTAAAAAGTCACTTTAATGTGTCAGTGGACAGAGATTGTTAACATTAACAGAAAGTATAGTTGGTTCACAAAAAATATTTACTATTTATTACTTTTCTAAGACATGTTCAGTGCAATACAAGTTTTGACAAGCACCTCTGGATATTTTACTAAGTCTAAATGCCTGCATGGGGAAAAAAATACCGTCCAATACCGTGAAACCGGGATAATTTAGAAAAATACCGTGATATAGAATTTTGGTCATACCGCCCACCCCTAGGTTGAAATATTATTCTGCTATATTTTATTAAACATATTAGTACACCATTTGGTTCAGAATATTTTTTTTCGTTTTCCTCCTCTAAACCTAGGTGCGTCTAATGGTCAGGTGCGTCTTATGGTGCAAAAAATACGGTAACTAAAAGGCGAATTGAGATCGAATAAATGGACATAGATGTCAGAAGTATGTAAATATTGTAAGGCTTTGAAGTTTACGTTTTTTAGAGAATTTCAAAAACGGAGTTTACCTCACATGCATTTATTGGTTACTTTACAAAAAAAATATTAACTGATGATGATGTGGATCGTTTTGTCTGTGCTGAAATTCCAAACAGAGAAACCTATCCTGAATTATGGTACAAAGTCATTAAACACAGGTCTCACTGACCTCATTAAAAAGATTCAATCACATTGGGACTCGAAAGATTCCAAATATTGTTTTTACAAAAGTTCAGAAATAAAAGTGAAACTAATGAAATAGCAACAATTCAAAGAAAAAAAAATATCTTAATAGTGTGTATCTGTAAACCCAAACACGGGGGTTAGCAAGCGAAGCGAGCAGGGGGCAAAGCCCCCTAGTTAATTTACATATTCAAATACAGTGGAACCTCGGGTCATGACCGCAATTCGTTCCAAAACTCTGGTCATAACCCGATTTGGTCGTGACCTGAAGTAATTTCCCCCATAGGATTGTATGTAAATACAATTACTCCGTTCCAGACCGTATGAACTGTATGTAAATATATTTTTTTAAAGATTTTTAAGCACAAAAATAGTTAGTTACACCATAGAATGCACAGCGTAATAGTAAACAAACTGTAAAAACATTGAATATCACTGAGAAAACCTTGAACAGAGAAAAGTAACATTGCAAGAATTCACGCTATAGCCTTACGAACTGCTTGCTGTAAACACTTTTTTTTTTTTAATGAGTTTTAAGCACAGGGAAAAACATGAACATCTCAAAAATCCGTAATTTAATAAACAACCAAGAAAAGTAACATTGCAACAATGCACGCTACAAACCAATCACTGTAAACACTTTTTTTAAAATGAGTTTTAAGCACAGGGAAAAACATGAACATTTGAAAAATCCGTAATTTAATAAACAACCAAGAAAAGTAACATTGCAACAATGCACGCTACGAACCGATCGCTGTAAACAGAAGTGAAGTGGAGGTTAAAATCCAATAGAAAAAGTCTTCATTAAATACAATGAGGTTAAAACAATGCTCGAATCAGTCTCTTTAAATCAAGCCCGGTGCATTCTTTAACTGCCTTCTCTCTCTCTCTCGCGCTCACTCTCTTGCTGCACAGGGAATGCACAGGGATAGACTGAACACGTGCGGAAATTATCGGCGCGTACGAACTGGAAGGGAAACTGGCTTGTTCTTCACCCGAGTGTATGGTCGTGAACAGATGCAAAAGTTTGGCAAACTTTTTGGTCGTAACCCAATTTGTACGTGGTCGGAGACGTTCGTGACCCGAGGTTCCACTGTATGCAAAATTCTGGGATGAGTCGGGGTGGGGCTGTAGGTGCATGCATGTGCGTTAAAATTCACATTCACTGGGATTTATAAAGGGGAAGAGTGTGGAACTTTTCTTACACACAGTTTTATGCATCTACATGCATTTTTTATGCATCTTTATTCACATTTGCAGTTTTGTTCATATACCATATTTTATTATGAATTCTACATGTGGCGTTCATTATACATGAGGCCTATGGTGTTTCATTTTCTGTGGGGATGCAGGTATGACAGCATAAGAAGATCTGATATAAAACAACATGTGGAAAATGGATGTGGAGATATCATTGACACTCAACTGAAGATGAACTGTTTTTTTATACATCCATGTGCAAGGCTTTTCATTCGAAGTTTGTACATAAATTCCAATATTTTGATGCTCTGTGGTTCATATTTGTAATGCAGCCTCTGACAGTGTGGTCAAATTTGGACAAAAAGCAGAAATGTGCTTACGCACAAAAAAATCCAGATGCATTAATCTGTGCGTATGCCAACTTCCACGTTGTTCCACTACATAAATCCCGGTCAGCGTGAAAAGTAACACACGTGCATGCACCTGCTTGCGCTCCCCAACTCCTCCCAGAATTACACCTCTTTGAATACGCATATCAATATAAATAGCCCTTAAGCTCACCGTTCTGTGAAAAGACAATGGCAAAAGCACAGTGTAAAATAGAAGAATTTCAGCGAATACCAAGTGGCGGCAAGGAAAAATGTACTATTTGTTGGTTTAAACAGTGGTGTAAACAACAAAAGGAAGTTGATTGAGTGACATAGAGTGTTGGAGAAACTCGAAAGTTCAAGTTCAAAGTCGCACAGTGCCCGAAATAAAAAAAGTTGTCAGATATTAAAGTTGCCGTGAAAAGGCAAGTCATTGCCCACCATCTGAGAGTCATATGGAAGCTTATTAGGGTACAGAGTAAAGACAAAAAATAGGCACACAGTGGCAAAAAAAGCTGAAAATGTCAACTTTAATCTCAGAATTTCCACTTTAATCACATAGTTTATTTTGTCATTAAAGCAGAACATCATAAACTTCATCTTAAAATCGTTTAATTTACTAGTTTCTCACATACCATCATAACTAAAGTAGCACGTTAAATGCTTTATATTGTATGTGTTCTTCTATGTGCTCTGTGTGTGTGAATCACTACGTGCTTCTTAAACAAGCTTTCGTTTCCTCCAACAAGACACAGAATGCATTACATTCATAATATTACAGCTCTCTGAATAAAATTAAATACTGACATGTATACTTGATATCATTTTCATAATGATAAGAATTAAAGCATGTTATTAAACATGGGAACACAGTGGCGCAGTGATAGTGACGAGTTGGCGCCCCATCTAGAGATTGTTCCTGTCTCACGCAAGATGCTTGCTGCGCCGTGCGCGACCTTCAATGAAATAATTTATTGCAGCAGTACTGTCTCTTTCAAATGTACTAACCCCTAATTCCTGTTCTTCCTTTTCTTTCTCTATGTACCCAATCGCCACACAATCAGCTCTGTAATAGATGTCAAGCCATCTGTAAGCTTAGAACGCAGATTCTTCAAAACTTTTAAGAAACATTGAAATATCTTCGTAGTACATGTTTAATTATTCTATCCATCCAGTGTCGCGCCAGTCCCAGCAAGAATACAGCAGGAACAATACCTGAACGGGGCACCAGATCGTTGCTAGCGCTGCAAAACCGTGTCCTCACATGTTTAATTATTAACAATATAGATTATTTAAATGTTAAAATTTTATCTGTATAATGTAAAAAACATATTTTGCTGCATTTCATCTTAAAAATTATATCGTCATCATATGTAAATACGAGCTTTATAAAGTGGCTCAGGTTGTGCAATATTATAACTGTATCGCAAGTTTACAGTGAGGTTATTGTACTTATAGGTACAAACAGTTCTATAAGGAGCATTTGATGGACTGATTGAGTGCATTTAGAGCTCTTGGGATGAAACCGTTTCTAAACCACGAGGTCCCTACAGGAAAGGCTTTGAAGCATTTGCCGTATGGGAGCGGTTCAAACAGCGCATGGCTGAGGCAGCATGTGCTTGATGCTGTACAGTAATCCCACGCTATATCGCGCTTCAACTTTCGCGGCTTCACTCTATCGCGGATTTTATATGTAAGCATATCTAAATATATAACGCAGATTTTTCGCTGCTTCGCGGGTTTCTGCAGACAATGGGTCTTTTTACTTCTGGTACTTGCTTCCTCAGTTGGTTTGCCCTGTTGATTTCATACAAGAGATGCTATTGGCGGATGGCTGAGAAGCTACCCAATCAGAGCACGCAGTTAAGTTCCTGTGTGCTGCTGATTGGCTCAGCGACGGAGTGATGCATTAACCAGGAAGTCTCATCTCACTCATTCAGCATTAACGTGCTCCTGCTACTGCTTCAGGGGCTGTGTCCAAGCGCCAACAGAAGATGCAAATAATTGCAGAAAAGGTAAAAGTTTTGGATATGTTGAAGGAAGGGAACAGCTACACCGCTGCAGGACACCAATGAGTCCATGATTGTTTTTATTTAAAAAGGAGGAAAAGCATATAAGATCTACGGCCGCAGTGTCCTTTAACCAGGGCACAAAACGAGTTGCAAGTGGACATGATAAGGCAGTAGTCTGGATTGAATCTGCTTTAGGGATTTGGATTGAAGAGTGCTGGAGGAAGAACAACGGCGGTGCTACACTGTCGCCTGAAGAGGCTCCTTTAGAAGAGCTGTAACGCTATCCTTTGTTGTGCAGTACAATTAAACTCATCGTTATCGGACAAGTCGTCGTGTCATTGTTGGTGAGTAACCATAATTAATTATCTATGTACAGTACTTATTACATGTACATAGTTTAGTGTCACTGTACACACATTTTACTGTATACAATTTTTCTTGCATTGTACGTATTTATTGCTGGTGGCCTGTCTGTCGTAATGGCTGTAACATATGTGATATCAGAGATGCTCGATATCTTCAAAATAATATTTAGGTTTTACTGTATATAAACTGTGTTTACATACATAATTTCAACGAATCTTACCTAATATCTAAGAGAATACAAAGGGTTTATGCTGTATAATTGTGTGGGAAATGTTTATAATAGTTTATAAGGGCTTAAAATATATAAAAATAACCATATGAACATATGGTTTCTACTTCCCGGATTTTCACCTTTCGCGGGGAGTTCTGGAACGCAACCCCCGCGATGGAGGAGGGTTTACTGTATACCGATAATTCCCTTTCCGATCAGCTGCTTGAGAGCTGTGATTCCACACTCAGATACAGTGGGATAAATACTTGAGAGTAACAACGCTAAAGCAGCTATGGTATTTGGAATAGTTTGGCCATTCCGTGGACCACTATATTGTTACAGGTTAATTACAATCAGATGCCTTAAACTACTAAACAATATGCGGTTGATTTCAGTGTATTTGATAAAACCATCAGGGATGTACATCTAAAAAAGTAAGGGAAACCACACTGGAACAAAAGCACTGCTTTGACGCTGGATGCCGCCAGTTTGCAAAACCAAGCGGAGAACTTGCATATGCCAGGGGTTGAATTGGCATGAAAGTGTGCGTGGCTTAATGCCAAGTGTAGTTTTTATATCTCGCTATGTGAGCGTGGAAACGGGAGTACGCAACATTTTTGTGTGTATGCACCATATTTTCATGAGGCCCCAGGAGACTATGAATATGCAGCAAAATTAAAAAAGGAGAGAATTTGCTGATGTTGCTTTGTGCTGCAAAGAGATGGAACTGTATAAGGCTGTTAGATGTACAGTGGGAGGGGGGGTGGTGGAAGAGTTTAACAATAAAATTTGAAGTGGGGTATGGACAGTGTTAAAGCCAAAAGGGCCTTAACCGGATGGTGGTGTGGGGCAGAGGATGTTTAGTCAAGGAACTGTCCAAGACCAGACTGTGTCCAGGTGGAGACAATTAGCTAAGAATGGCAGAAGCCTTTTTGGTATGGCTTATTTATCAGCCTGGCAAAGAAAAGGATATGGGATGCCACATGTATTCTGATAAACAGAAATGTGCCCAGATATATACAGTGGGTACAAAAAAGTTTGTAAAAGGAACTAGAATGAACAGTTAATACAAACATTGAGAAGTGTGGATTCACAGCTGCAAAAGAGACATGGCAGTTTGTGGATATTGGGAAATGATTTTAAATCAAAGAATAATGTGTGTACAATGGATGTTGGTTAAATGTTTTGGAGGGATGATGGAGTTAGGAGAACAAAATTAGGGAAAAATGAATGTTTCTTAAGAATGTTTTTTGTTATATGGTGTAAAGGAAATGGGACGAACTTTAACATGACAAAGTTGATCTGTGGTTGTAATTTGTACTGTGTAAACAAAATGTTCTTTTTTCCTGAGGTGAAGTGATACTCATACAGTGCTAGTTCACAGGTACCATCCATTGGAAATATAATAATTACATTTAAAGATGATTTAAGGGTGCATATCCTTTAACCAGTAATGGGTGTGATGTAACAACGTTAGCGTGGGAAAAATGTCAACTGGCATGGCTGAGTTTGGGATTAATTTCTCATATTTATATACAACTCTTATTATAGAAGAAATTTTTTTTTTTTTTTTTTTACAGATGCAGCACAGGGAGGTCAATTGACTTGCTCATAGTAACATAGCGTGTTCTATAAATAGGCAGTAAACAGTAAAGTTGCTGCAATTATTTGTTTACTTGGGTCTTGCACATAGAAACTGGGCAAGTTCAGGCAGTGTTACTTAGACGTCAGATTCCTTGTTCAAATTGTTTAATCACTTCATTTATTACTGGATGGCGTTGTATTCCTCAATTAAATGTAATTCAATATTTATTTCAACGTTTTAAAAGGTCATATGCGAT
The DNA here is from genome assembly GCF_900747795.2 of Erpetoichthys calabaricus. Lineage (NCBI taxonomy): Eukaryota > Metazoa > Chordata > Cladistia > Polypteriformes > Polypteridae > Erpetoichthys > Erpetoichthys calabaricus. The sequence goes on along the minus strand of NC_041397.2, from coordinate 144,648,033 downwards.
GACATTGGCATTAAAGAGTTCAGCAAGACAAAACGCTTTAAGTTAGAAGTAGTCGCCACAAGTTCCGGAGGATAATTCTGGGCACTACTCCTTCTGCACCGTTACTTTCTACACCTAGTTGATAGCGAAACTTGTATTCTGATTATGCGAGTGACATAGAAGAAGCAAACGCCGGGTCTACCTACCTGGCAGGCTCCCGCCACCGCTTCACCCAGTTGCAGCAATTAGCCATCAGACTAAACATGGCCCTCCGAAGAAGACTGTCCGGCTACGTCCTGCTGCAGCTGGCCCGACGCTATTTTCAAAAGCTTTTTCTCTCCACTTCCTCGGACGACACTGTCGTTTTCATTATTTAAGGATTAACTTGCTCATAACAGTAAGACAACAGAGAAGCCTACAATGTACCGCTTGGCCTTTGTTTACAGCGCCGCTACTCCTGCTGCTATGGCTGCGACCGTGGTAGCGCGCACGCACACGTGACGTAATTTTCACCACGCCCCCTCGTTCATACATTTTCCGTCCTGTGGCGTCCTAGGAGTTACGCTGGCAATAAGCTGATATGGATAAGTGCATCCCTGCTCTGGAAGTGCGGATTTGGGAGATAGATAAACAAATTCTGGACATTTCAAACAGATGAACGCACCCCAAAACTACAATCTATGGAACATGATACACGCGCATGATGCTTTTTAGAAGGTGAACGACAAAAGCGTTATCGCGTCAAGGATGTTCTAGAATTCCACTTCTTGTCTTTACTTTCGAGAACTTGTTACTTTCTGCTACTTCACATCTCGCAGTAATCGATGATTTAGGTGAAAGGTTTAATGTAAGTTATCTTGTTACTGATATAACGGCATTCTTTATTGTTATGAAGCACGTTTTCTTTTTAGGCAATCCTCCGAATACCGGTCCCAAATTATTTAACAACTGTTTTCCTATCGAGTGGACAATATTTAGGAGCGGGTGCAATAAGGTTAGTTATAACCAGCTTACTTATTTAAAAATATCGGTTGCATCATGACATCTGACAAGATAATAATGATGATGTACTTCTGGCTGTATGACGTGAAGTCGAAGCATGTGATGTTGTTTGAGGGTCTGACCAGCTGGGACACCATAGTGAATTATAATAACTACTTTTACCACTAAGAGACGTTGCAGCTGTTGTGCTGGAATTAATACAAAATATTGGAAATACATCTTATTGTCTTGCAATAAATATTTTTTCGCGGCTTTCAGTGTAATATTGTCCACTCGATAGGAAAACAGTTGTTAAATAATTTGGGACCGGTATTCGGAGGATTGCCGAAATATATATATACTCATACTCATCTACATTATATCAGACTTTGGTCTTTATGTACAACCGATATGTGTAAACGTACAGTCACCTGCCACTTTATTAGGTACACACGATCAACTGCTTGTTAACTCAAATAATATCTAACCTCTTAGTAAAATGGCGACATCTCAGTTCATTTATGCATGTAGACATTGTCAAGATAACCTGCTGAAGTTCAAGCTGACCATCAGAATGGAGAAGAAAAGTGATTTACAGTAAGTGACTGTGAACGTGGCATGTTTATTGGCTGATATACTGGGATTTTCGTGTACAACCATCTAGGGTTTGCAGAGAATAGTCCGAAAAAGGGAAAATATCCAGTAAGTGGGCAACAATGCCTTGTTGATGCCAGAGGTCAGAGGAGAATGGCCAGACTGGTTTGTGCTGACAAAAAGGTAACAGTAATTCAAATAACCACTTGTTATGACTGAGGTATGCAGAAGAAGATCTCTGAATGCACAACACATCAAACCTTGAAGCAGATGGACTACAGCAGCAGAAGACCTTATCTGGTGCCACTCCTGTCAGATAAGAACAGGTAACTGATGCTACAGTTCTCATAGGCTCACCAAAATTAGACAATAGAAGATATTAAAATGTTGCCTGGTCTAATGAGTCTCGATTTCTGCTGCAACGTTTGACTGGCACGGTCAGAATTTGGCATCAGCAACATGAAAGCATGAATCCATCCTGCATTGTATCAATGGTTCAGGCTGGTGGTGTTGGTGTAATAGTGTGGAGGATATTTTCTTGGCACACTTTGAGCACCTTGGTACCAACTGAGAATTGTTTAAATGCCACAGGCTACCTTAGTATTGTTGCTGACCGTGTCTATCCCTTTATGACCACAATGTACCCATCTTCTGATGGCTACTTCCAGTTGAATAATGTACCATGTCATAAAGCTAAAATCATCACAAACTGGTTTCTTGAATGATTCTATCCGTCCCTTATTTTAAAAGTGTAGTGGCTTCCTTGCTATGTAAATCTGGTGGCAACATCCGCAATTGCTAGAAATGGGGTGTGCTACAAACTGAGGCATCTGGATAAAGTCATTAATAATGATCATATCACCAGGGTCTGACAGGCATCAACATGGATAGAAGAGAATCAGATTCTTATCATCTGCAAGTTACAAGACCTAGGCGTTCCACAGGGAACTTTTTTTATGTAAGTCAGATGGAAAGCCTTTAGATAATGAATTGTTAAGGCAACTGTCAATAGTTGGTATTAAATGTACCTGACTGGCCATTTGTAATAGACCAGATCAGCTCCATTCTCCCTTGTCGTGTCCAGGAGCCTCTTGAACCTGAAACCTTTTATAGTCATGAACCACGATGAGCCAGGCACAAATTACAAGTGCTTTTATTAAAAAACCAATCAAAATCTCAAAGTGCCAATACTGCAGTGCAATAAATAAATAGTCTTCAATAAAATTCAGTGCATGTGGAGGATAAAACAAGTCAATAAACAGTCAAATGAAATGAGGTTAAAATCCAGAGACAGTTCCTTCTTAGAATATTTGCCATAATACTCCACCCTAAAACCTTGTGTGTCCTCCACTTTTCCTGTGCAGACCTTGCAGTAAAAGGAGATGCCCACCAATAGATGCAGTCATGCCTTATGCATCCATGGGGTGCCACACTGAGTCACACTCGAGACACTGCATAATGGACCACCCCTACTCCAAAGCATCGTTCAATAGGAACTCCCCTTCTTTAGCCTAAGGCTCCTCTTCCTGAGGCCCAACCCTGACAACTTGCCTTCATTTCCCTTTTGCACAGGTTCTCTTGCTTTTTGTCTTTCCTCTTTAAACTCCATTCTCTCTTATTCGGCTCTTCTGATCTCTTTTTCTTCTTTATTTTCTTTTTCTGTTCTCCCTTCTGTCTGCTGTGCCGGCTTCTTTAAATGACCTGATCGGATGTAGATGAGACCCTCTGTACATTCTGAGGTGTGAATGAGGCAATTGACTGACCCACTCACATTTTCACTTGAGCGCACCAAGCACCACAGTCAACCCTGGAGCAACACTGTTATGCTCCCACCTGCATCCATTCTAAGCCTGCACTCTCTCAGGACTTGAATATTTATTTAAAACCTGCACTGTGCTCCAGACCACTTATTACACCGTTATCACTTGTTATTCACTGAATTACTTTTGGCTATTTCAACCCTTAGAAACTTAGTAAATTTGGATTGTGTAATGAGGAGAGGTGTTCAATTCACTCAAGTAAGGTATATTGCTGCTGTTTGTAATTTATAAATCTATAGATATCATAATTTGTAAATAATATTATTTTTTGTATCGTAGTTTTATTTTCGACTCTTTGAGCAGTAGTTAGCATGCTATGACAGGGTGGGAAACACAATCTTGTAGACAGTAATTTCGGTAAATCACTTTCTTTCAGTTTTGAAGAGAGAGAGGATGAAAAAGACTAATATGAATGCTAAATGTTTAGCTTAGATGTTGAGAAGAAAGAGCAGGTCATTCATCCAGAAAGATATGGAGATTGCCTGGCTCGCTGCCGCCAGCACTGTTACACTAGATATGTATAGATAACATCTGGTAGAGTTAACTGTTCTTGTGAATTTTGATAGACAGTATAAGAGGCACCAAACTTCAAAGGAGCATCTATGTCAGGATTTCTTAACTTTGGGGGTGTGTGTCTTATCATAGTTGCGAGATGGGCATATGTATTGGGAATGTGCAGCCCAGTTGTAATTTACATGCAGCTAAACAGATGAATTTATTATGTAACTGATAGTAATATGCTTTTATACCTCACTTCAGCAATAAGGAGAGTGATTATTTTTTGGTTGTCACTTTTGTTGAAGATGGGTTGCAAAAAATTTAAACCCAATAAAAAGGTTGCATTTCTAATAAGTACATTTGCCCAACTTAGCATACAATCACAAGGTGAGAGTGGCAGATGTGAAGGGCGCAATTTACATGCAGCTAAACAGATGAATTTATTATGTAACTGATAGTAATATGCTTTTATACCTCACTTCAGCAATAAGGAGAGTGATTATTTTTTGGTTGTCACTTTTGTTGAAGATGGGTTGCAAAAAATTTAAACCCAATAAAAAGGTTGCATTTCTAATAAGTACATTTGCCCAACTTAGCATACAATCACAAGGTGAGAGTGGCAGATGTGAAGGGCGCAAGTGGCAAAACATTGTGAAATGGTGAGAAAAATGGGGCTGTTCTCAGGTGTCTAATAGATGCAACATTCCTGCATTCCTGCCAGTAGTGAGTGTCAAAGGGACACGATGAGAACAGAGATTTTGCCAATAAGCTCAATTTGAGAGAATTTGCAAAGTTAGATGATATTTTGGCATTTCACTTTATAATTATATGTGTTTTCTGGAATTATGGAATGTCACAGTCCATATAATATGGTTTTATAGTTGCTACTACAGCGACAGTTTAGAAAACTATAGTCATTGTGTATGATCATATAATGATGGTGTTCTATAATATAGTGTTCATTCTCCAGTTAAGTTATAAATGTAGCATAAATTGAATGTGCTTCTACATAGCATTTAAAAGTTATACAGGATTTTTTTCCTGTTTGGATAGACTAGCAAGCTGGCCCTCATTCTGTATATTAAAGGCAACCATAATGCAGCACGTCCTGGCGAACGCAAGAAAAAAATCTGCTAGCTGTTCCTTTCATTTCATGAAAAGCTCACAGAACTGAAATTTCTTTTTTAAACAGTGGACTTATTTGTCTACAATGAAGGCAAAAAAGTTGGAGTAAGTTGGCTGCAAGGAAGCAGAATGGATGACTCTTTATCCTATAAAAGGCATCCAATTTTCTTCTGTTTAAAGGAACTAGACTTGCATTTTGGTATCCATTCGAGTTCATCACAGATGGTGCTTTAGAATCTAGACAAATCAAATAATTGGAAGATCATGGAGCAAGTTATCAGGAATAACTAACGAGGTCTGACATGCTAACACTCCAAATTAACACAAATGTAGACAGAGCCTGATCTTTCTTAACAACATATCCCCTAATGAAAGTACAGTACAGTTTACTTAGTTATTCTTCAATGTCACTGTTTTACAGAATATGGACTACAGTCCTATGAAAAAAAAGTCACACCTAGTGAGTAGGTTGATCAACCAGCCAATGCTTCATTTTATTCTTTTAGGTGTATTTACAAGCCAATGAAGTACAATATGTACTTGAGGCTCATATAATATGAGTTTACTTTTGGGTGGAATGGTGGCACTTACTTAACACTGCTGCCTTAGAGTTTAAGTGTCCTTGGTTTGAATCCTGGTCATTGTCTATATGGAGTTCGCACTTTTTCCCCATGTGTATCTGGTTTTCTCCAGATACTCTAGTTTTCCATCCACATTCTCAATTATTTACATGATTAAATTAATTGGCAATGTAAATTGAACCTGCATGTCGGCTCTGTGATGGACTAGGGCCCGTCCAGGGCTGGATCCTGCTAACACCACTCCATCATCACCCTCAGTTGGGTTATGAATGTGTGAGGATATGTTGTGAATGATTGGGTGCCCATTCAACCATGAAACAAAGCCTTTCAGTAATATTTCTGTCTTTTAAAGCATTAGGATATATCTCTTTATTATTAAAAAAATCCTGGGAGAGAATGACTAGGGAGACGAGATGTGATCTTCATCACGGAAGACACTTAAAAGACTCGGGAGACGAAAGAGATTGGCCACAGAGCATCTCGCGGGGACCTTAAACATGGAGACTTTGTGCCAAGAGATTGACCCAGGGACCGTCTTGCGGGAACGTGGAACATGAGATTCTTGCAAGACACGCCCTACTTACAACCAATATCAAATAAGACCATGGGCAGCAAAACACTCAGTCGTGTCAAGGCTTTGAGCACACATAGATCCAGGGCTCTCAGCGCATATAATGCGTATAAGGACAATACGTTACAAATGAAACGTCGACGACTAAGAAAAGAAGAAAGCAGCACGGAGAAAAGAGACTCAAAAGCGTTGGAGAGAAAAAAATGCAAAAAAGAATAATCTAGGTGCAAATTCAGAAAATAAGGAAAGTAATAATCAGTCCGGAACAAGTGGAATTGAAAAAAAGCACGTCCAATCGAGCTCAGAATTAAAAGACAAAGTATAACTTCATAAAGACGTTCAAAACGTTGGTGCTATACACATGCAGAGCAGGATAGAGATTATGAAAGCAGTGGAATTCGAAAGGCTCAAAAAAAAACGATGGCACGATACACATGCAGAGAAAGGTAAAGAATATGAAAGCAGGAAAATTCTAAAGTATTATAGCGTCCCTTCCAGGTTGAAGCCTTTTTTTTTTGAGTTACTGTTAGGTTTGACTGAGGGAGGGCAGAGTACAGCACGGAAGACTGACAGCGGGGTATTGATTGATGCGGTATGGGGGAGGGGGTCTCGGGACAGGAAGAGGGGGTTGGAGAGGGTGCTAGAAGGTTGTGTTTGGGGTTACGAAGTCGCCGTTCTTTTTCTTGATTGTTCAAGTAAAACTTTTCTGAGACTTTACTACATCTGTCTTTTTTTTTTTTACTTCTTCTCTTTTCGAGCCGGATGCGGAGGTCGCTACAGTATCAAAAAAAGATAGTAAAGATTGCATTAGCACAAACAAAAGAAAATTATTACTTGAAAAAAGGGAAAATAATCATCACGGACCAGGAATAATTGAGAAAAATAGCAGGACAAAGCAAGGTCAGAAATAGAAGAAAAGAGTAGAAAACAAAGTAAAATGTCATAAAGAGGTTAAAAACAAGGGGGCAAAACACATGCAAAGCAGGTTATAGATAATAAAAACAGTGGAATTCAAAAGACTAAAAAAAAACATAGGCGCGAAATACGTGCAGAGCAAGATACAGAATATAAAAGCAGAAAAAAGCGAAAGTGTCAAAACAAAGAAAATAAAGATCGCATTAGCACAAACAAAGAGAAATTATTACTCGGAGAAATAACGAAAAGGTGAATAGAGATCAAGTATATGGACATAGGTAATATGTCTGAGGTATGTAAATATTGTAAGGCTTTGAAGTTTAACTCAGAGAATTTCAAAAACAGGGTTACCTCACATGCATTTATTGGTTACTTTGAAAAAAAAATTATTAACTGCTGATGATGTAGATCATTTTGTCTGTGCTGAAATTCCAAACAGAGAAACCTATCCTGAATTATGGTACAAAGTCATTAAACACATGTCTCACATACCTCATCCTCTTTAATAAAACCCCTGTGTGCGTCCAGTGTCCGTATGTGTGTGTCTTCTGGTGAAGTGTGCATGCGCGGGGCACGGTGCGATGCTTCAAAGTAGATGCTTCAAAGGCCGCCTGATGCGTCACACAAGACCTATAAAATATTGCACGGCCAATCCAATTGGATTTCGGTAAATGAGGTAAGACCTAAAACATAAAACACGAAAAATCCCATTGGGTACTGAGACGCGGAGACCAGCTTCCCCATTGTTGTGCAAGAGTGTAAAACACGAAAAATCCAATCGGGTACTGAGACGCGGAGACCAGCTTCTCCATTGTTGTGCAAATGTTCACTCAGATTTGCGATTAAGAAGCTTGGCCCGGTAAAGGGTAAAGTGTCAGTCGTTGAAGGGGTTTTCCTAAATATACAAATTTTCATGATATTACAATACAATGACTTTTGAAAGTAGATTTATTTTCGCGCACATTAAATCAGTTGCTGGGGTGAATCTGCTGATTGCCCACTGTTGTGACAGAAAATTAAACACATATTATGGACAGCAAAGCCAGTATTACTGTCAGAGAAAATTACAGGCATTTTACGGAAAACATTTAATGAGGCAAAAGGTCCCTTGCCATTTAATATAGACTGTTCCTACTAATGTTTATGGACTACTGTTCTAGTGCCCGTTATTGTAACGGGCTTAATGTCTAGTTTAAAATATTCAGCATGTTGGGACTCTAAAGATCCCAAATATTGTTTTTAAAGAAGTTCTGAAATAAAAGTGAAACTAATGAAGTAGCAACAATTCAAAGAAAAAAAAAATCTTAAAAGTGTGTATCTGGAAAACCAAACACGGGGGTTGGCGAGCAAAATGAGCAGGGGCAAAGCCCCCTAGTTTAATTAAATAACAGATTTACCAATAAAGAGCTCAGCAGAAAAAGCTTGTGTTGGCCTCCTTCAGTGCTTCTTTGGGTATAGCAATGGCCTCTTCCTAGTTTATCTGTGTAGACTCCTTCATAGCCATGATGCCTTGTGCTGATATGGTGGAGTTCTTCCTTCAAGATGTGTCAGAACAGAACTGACCTGTTCTCATCCTCTCTCTCCTTTAAAGGGACCCTGAATGCATAGTACTTCAAGTCCTAATCTGACTGCCTGGCTAGACTCAATGGATCTTTTGGTGACCATCTTTTACCCTTAAGGTCCTTTCCTGAAAAGTCTGAAGAACAAGTTTTGGGGCAACTAAAGTACTTTGTCATTTTCCTATGGGTTCTGTGTGATCTTTACTTGGTTTTCATGGGGAGGTGGAGCAAATTTGAAGTTACTACTTGAAAATCTATAGTGAATGGAGTTTAGCAGCTGGCTGCTGGCATGCTATTGCATTACCCAATGGTGATACATTTACAGGAGAGGTTGGTGTGTCCCCAGGGACTTTAGTGGTCCATCTGACTAGTTCATGTGTGGAGCTGAAATAAATGAAGACAATGAGGGTGAAGGAGGAGGCCATTCGTGTTATGACTGAGTTAATGAGGGAAAGCATGGTGTCAGTGTAAACAAATTTGTGTATCGAGCAAGAACTGAGAAACAGCAGGACTGGCTGAAGTCATGTTTGAAGACTCTCAGACTTTTCTTAGCAATAGGTGAAGCAGTAACAGAATACAGAAATTAGAAGCATTATTTTTATATAGCCATGCAACCTGTAGACAGGGGGCTAATTTGGGATTTTGGCTGAGTCCATACCTAAAGAACTTCCTGGTTTTAATCTGCTGCTATCTTTTGGGATTTTGAAAGTTAACACTGGCAAGGCATGTGTTATTGGATTAGAATCTCCCCTTTGTTTTCCTTCTCACACTTTTATTCATACTTTTTTATTTTTTTGCTATCGTTAGCTATCACTTTAACAGGAACAACTGATTTAGTTACTTGGCCCCCGCACTGAATGTTGTTATACAGTGTATTAGCGATGTGTTTGATCACAGTTTCTTTCCCTTTATAGACATTTTTATGTTGTGATCCTTATCATTTTTACATTTGGATTTTACTAGCAAGTTTTTCTTTTTCTTATAGTTTGTATGTTGTTGGCACATATGTGGCATTAGGCTTCGGGTGTATTATTAGTCATTGAACTCTCAAATTACCATATTAAGGTATACTTTCTGTACATATTTTGTATAAGAAACAGAGTAACTTGTTGCTGTATACACAGAACTTGCATTTTTATATATGCACTCTGTATCATGTCTGAATTGCTAAAAACATCTCAAAACAATTAATACAATTAAATTTTAACAGTGTGTTCACTCTTTACAACCTATGTCCTGTTGCTACACATGTAATAAATACAGTTATCCCAGGAACGAACACACAATGCTGCTGGCTCTGGACATTTAAGTAGGCTAAGACGTGTTGGGAACTACAGTAAATAAAAAGATGCAAAGACTGTGTTGACAGTATGGGATACTAGAGAGGAATCAATACTGGATGGTGCTCCATTCTTTTACATGGCACAGTCATTTGTACCAGACTAATTTATGAAGATCCTGGATAAATACTTTGTCCAGTTTCAAATAATTATTTCAAATAATGGTAATATAATTAAATTCATACCTGGTATTTAGATTTCAGGCACAGAGAAAGCTTCAGCAAGCAGTTCAATCTATCTGCCTGAAGACAGAATCACTCAGGTGCTTAATATGACCAGCTGAAAATAATGTAATCATCTTTGTGAAGTAGGGGATATACGGTATACATATATAAACAGTATCGTTCAAAAGTATTTCTCTTAAACAGTTAATATATAAAGTGACATGCTGGCCAGTAAATGCTGTGCTTTCCCTTTCTAGACATGATTTAGTTTCAAACAAAACACACTTTATTATAAACAGTAGTCAGAAAGTTGCAGGGCCAACTGCCTTAACATGGAACTCTCATACTGTATCTCACAGTAATAAAAGTATTTAAAACTGTTGTTCTTGCTAATACAGTTAGGCTGTCTCCTAGCTATGGGGCTTCTGTATGTTGAAAGTGGTGTCCTTACCTCTCTTCTAGAGATGATGCTTTGGAATTTTACTAAGTCTGAATGGACTGTTTTGGGGGAGAAGACTTTCACTGGGGTCAGAATTTTTCTTTGTATGTTTATCTTTCTTGTGTTTTCTTGGTATTCATTTTGAAGTAAATGGTTGTATCTGTCATATTATTATTATGTGTTTGATTGAGTGGCTTACTATTATAACATTCTAGTTTTCAAAAATAGAATATAAAAAAATTGAAAAGACTGTAATGGAGTCAGGTTTTATGATGAGTTTTTCTTTTGTGTTTTTATTTGTTGCTAAAAGACACATAAAATGTTTCTACTTCTTCAAGAATAAAGTGTGCTCTTAAAAATAACTTTATTAATATTGTGGCAGCCGGCTGGGGGTGGTACCCAGCTATGTTACTAAATGGTGTACTGTGGCAAAAATAAATACATAAATTCATTCATTCATTCATTCATTCAACTAAACTCCTACTTTCCGAAGCAGTAATGACCCTTTATATGACTCTTTATATGGCAGCACTATCAGAAGCAGACACAAGGTGGCAGTGCAGTCCCATTTTCTAAAGTCTCTTAGACAAATCTGTTATATTTTAGAATTGGCATATTCACAGTAATCTCCTAAATTTGCCCATATATTGCATATGAATAAGTGGAAATGGTGTGGGATATCGTGTCTAAAGTAATTTAAAACCTTTTAAAGGTATCCCAGTGTAAATATTTGGGGAGGGAGGTGTTCAGATACATTTAAATAATCTTTCTGCTTATCTTAACTGAGTGAGAGGAAAATAGATTCAAAGGTAGATGCACAATGCCTTAAGAAAAAAGGCTGCAAAAACAGAATGCTGGAAAAAAGAACATGCATGTGTAATTAAGAAATGAGACCACAGGAGCTAAATTTTGAGCTCAAAGATCCTTTATCAAATGCCCCTGCTGATTTGGATTATGTTTTGCATTGTGAAGACAGTTCTGTTGGCTTTTATGTTGGATTATAAAGGATTATAAAGCCTTTCACTGTCCTCCATGTCCCTATCTACTATGCCCTCCTTGTGTTACTTCATGTTAAGACAACAATCAAAGCCAGAAGTATTGACATGGAGACTTGTTTTCTTAAGCTTTGGGTCCAGTTAAAGAGTGGTACTAGCCTTTGAATGAAGAAATGGTTTAAATAAATTCCCACACACACTGGGGGCCTCTAGCCTGCTGTAATCTACTTTGCCTTGTATGAGTCTTTTAAAGGCTGGGGTCACAATGTCAAGTTGATGTAACTATTTGGTAACTGTAAATCCTTTGCTTCCCCATCATGAAGAATTTGATTAGATACTAAGAAAATCACCAGCAACTACTTCTAATTCTCCTGTTCCCCATTATTCTCTGTATTACAAAGTAAAACTAACCTTAAGAGTGTAGCGTGGTAAAGCAGTGCCAGTTTTGTTATAATATTCTCCCAACAGCACCTTTTGGCTGGCAGCCTGTGGCCACTAGCTAGAGCCAGGTAGGCCAATCCAAGGCAAAGCTGGGAGGGACTGACAGGAAGCCAGTGCTCACTCATTTGTCTTCATGTGGACAGTCTAGTGTTGCCTTCCTGTAAACAATGGGGAGTTAAGGCAATGAGTCCTCACTTTGAATTTATAGGATAGGACTCTTTCCCAGTTTACACATTATCCCAGTTTACAGAGTATCAAGTATATTTTGTAATGTTCTCTTAACTGTTTATAATTCAAACAATGTTAAAAACAAAATGTTGACAGAATCATCAGTATTTAAATATGACAGCTATACTGATGACATTTACAAACATGACAGATGTAAATACTATCTAAACTATACATAGTTTTCATTATAATAGTCAGTGAAAACCATGTATGCTGGTCCTGCTGAACACATGCTTAGAGCTGTTATGTTTCATAGCTCTTCTACTGTGGTGTGCTGACCTACAAAAAGACTGGGTAGGGTCTAATTCATCTTTTGCTTTTATTTACGTGTAAAGATTTATATAAACAAAAAAAAAAACTTTTATGGTAACCAGAAGCAAATTTTTAAGATGTTTAAGGAGAAATTTTCAACAATAAGAAGTCAATTCACATGCTTTTCAAAAATAATCTCTATATGGTATAAATGGTGTTTTTTAATCTCACAAAGAAAATAAATTCCATTATGATGACTACAGTATTTAGCAATATGCCCTATAATGTGATGGAGTGCTTGCATAGTTAATGTTTTGGCTTTGTGAATCACCTAATATACAAAGTGAGGTTAATGAGTTACTTGAATCACTCAGGGGAACAGTTATTGAATAGTATAGATTTGTGAAAGGTGATTGGAAGAAGTTTATGTTTTGAAGTTACCCTTCAAAGCACACTATGAATGTCAATTGGAAACAATTTGACCTAACAAAGATGGTTCCTCATTCCTTGTAAAGCCAATAGTTTTGGTTTATGGAAAAGAAATATGTCAGGGCTAAACATGGACTGTTCTAACTTGGCCTACTTTGAACATTAGACCAGACAAGCAATTTCCTATGAAAATCTAGGAAAAAGTGGATGAGACCAAATATACAGGAGTAAAAGCTTTCCTAATCTGCCAAAAGTCTGGGATGGACTAGTAGTAGTAGTAGTAGTAGTAGTTCATCTTTCAGCAGAACATTAGCATTAAGCATATAGTAAAAGCAATGATAAGTTTTCTTCTATTTTATTTAAAAAATTGACTATTCTTGATGAAAAGTCAATTATAGGGGCGGAGTGGTGGCTCTGAGGCTAAGGATCTGTGCTGGGATCCAGAAGGTTGCCGGTTTGATTCCCCGTCACTGCCAAAAGAGATCCTACTCTGCTGGGCCCTTGAGCAAGACCCTTAACCTGACCCTGCGAAAACTAACAAATTCCTAATACAAGAAATTGTATAAAGCGAAAAAAGAACAAAAAAATAATACTGTAATACATTAAACAGTGGATATTGATAGATAGACAGATACTGTAGATAGATAATCATAAGAGCAAATGTTGCAATATATTTGTAAAAAGAGTGGAGATAGATAGATAGATAGATAGATAGATAGATAGATAGATAGATAGATAGATAGATAGATAGATAGATAGATAGGAGGCAGCTGAAGGGCTCACAAAGGGATAATTCCATGCCAGACCAGGGGGTGGCAGAGTGCCCTAATCTTTCCTCTTTTTCATCGGCAGACCATCCAGGGGAAATTTCGCCTGGACTTGAGGACGTCACTTCTGGTTCCGGGCCCAATGACAACACTTCTGGTTCCTGCCTGGCTGACATCACTTCCCCTGCCCAGCTTTAAAATCATCATGTTTGCCTGTCATTCTATTGTTGGACTGAAGTCTGTTGAGACATGTCATTTGGAACCAATCTTTAATTTTAGCAACCTGATTCAAGTATATGCGTGGTTTCCTCCAAACCTCTTTCTGTGTCTTTTCAATCATTTCACAATCTGTATAAATATATACCAGCAGTTCTACATCTAGCTTGTATCCATTTCCACCCATGTGTATTTATCATTCACTTTTTGGTTTAATTAAGTACTCAGAAGGTAACTGAAAAAAAAACTGAAGAACTGAAAATTACTTATCCGTTTTAGGCTTCAAGTCACTTGGATGGTACATGTATCATTAGAAAGGAAAAAAATCTTATGATTTAAGAATGAACTGACATGGTACCATTAAAACACTAACAAGCCAAGACATTTAATAAGATCTGTTATTGGTGAGGATTGACTTCTAATTAAGCATCTGGGTTAGAACAAAAACCTTGCAGCAACTTCAGTCCTCCAGGGTCAAAGTTGGCCACCCCTTATTTATACTGTAATACTTGTAAACATTTGTATAATAGTATATAAATGTACTAACTTAATGGCACAATTATGTTAAATGGTGATACTAAATAGCCCAGTGATGGACTGGTAATCTGCATTGGTTTCAGTGCTTCTAGGACAGGATCTGGCCACCCAGTGACCCTGTATTGGTTAAGCATATATGGAAAATAAAATTGAAGATGGTATACATGCCAGTAATAGAACTGCTTGAGGTATTCAGTGAGTATATAAGAAAACAAAATGGTTTCTTCTCATTTGTTGAGCTTTAGAGATCAATTTTGAATTGTGAGTTTTTGAAGACAAATATAACTTAATTCATGGTCTGACATGTCTAACTTGATGAGAAAGAAGTACTGAAGAATTGCTATTTTTACACAAGCTTACATTTTATTTTACTATAATCTAGATTTTCTATGTGTACTTCTAGAATACATTTAAGTTTTTCTTCTTCTTCCAATTATAATAAAATCTGCTTAATTGAGTCCTGAGTTATGGAAGCTGGGGCTTATTCCAAGAGAAGCCAATCCCTGGTGTGATGCTGGTCAACTGCGGGGCACACTCACTCTCACACTTACATTCCTTCATATCGGAGCAAATTACTCATTAGTCTA
Organism: Erpetoichthys calabaricus; assembly: GCF_900747795.2. Classification (NCBI taxonomy): domain Eukaryota; kingdom Metazoa; phylum Chordata; class Cladistia; order Polypteriformes; family Polypteridae; genus Erpetoichthys; species Erpetoichthys calabaricus. The sequence continues at coordinate 144,633,015 of NC_041397.2, read as the reverse complement.
TTGAATATCTTTGGGATCTATGAGGAAAAATAACTACCAAGTACTCAGATGGACATAGAACATGAAACCTCCACATAGCATTGCCCAGGACTTTGGAGTTATAGGGGTCACCACTGATACATTATACTATTAAGCAGCCCAGCATTAAGCTTTCATGTACAATATTGCTGCTATACTCACTCTAAGGTTCACTTGAGAATCCCACTGTTCCACCACCTCAGAGGTTTTTCTGTCAATTCTAGGTAATCTTTACTATTACATCAATATACACTTAAACTCTAAAGCAGAGTAGAACACAGCTTCTAATGTTGTGAAAGGTGGATTTGAAGTTAATATTCACAGAGCTCACACAGTTAATAAAGTGACTGGATGGACAAGAGTCATCTGAGCAATTAAATACATAAAGAGCTGGACAAAATTTGGAGTCAAAATTCTAAACCCTGTGATCAAAAGTACAAATATATGGATTAGAGGTTAGTCTTGTTAGTCTGCCTTATTTTGTAAGTATGGACAAACAAATGAAATGTAAGTATGATAGATACTAAGGGGATGAATGAACAAACAACTTGGGAGCATGAGAGAAATATTAATCAATGATGTATTTTAAAGCACAGAGCTATGAGCAGAGAAAGGTTGTAACTGCAGAAGACTGGCCATCCACATTGCAAGCATCTTCAGAATTTTTAGTACTGTAACCACTAGATGGCATAAAATGACTCATTATTGGGAAAACATGTACAGTATCTGTACTGTAAACTCGGATATTTATCAATGTGTCAAAACATGCTTTTACCCTTGTAGTTTCATCATCTCTAAAATAAATTTTTTCTCATTGAGGTACTTATATCTTTCTCACATTCGATCATCATTGAGAAGGTTTAGTTGCTCATCAACCAGCTGTAGCATATGTGCTCCAGGCCGCTCAGAGCCCTAGTTTTTGATATCATATTTCTAAGATTTCAGTTGATTTCTTAATAAGTTATACTGTGCAAAGTTAAGATTAATACATCAAAAGTTCCAATAATTCAGCCAAATGGGTAAAATGTTTGACCTGAACATGCAAAACTGAGAGCTTTTGTTCCACATTTGACACATTTGAATTGCCTTAGATTACGTGTACACCGTAATGCACCATGCTAATCTTTCACATGGATGTGCCTAATATTACATTTCATGTAACAGAGATGTGGACTTGGACATAGCCTAAAAATAAGTAAACTATATATTTGGAGGCACTATATTATTTATTTATTTGAGTGTTATTTTTTAAGGTGACTAACAACATTTGAGATACAATTAGTTACATTTCTTTATTTTTTCTAATTGGAGTACATGCAGGTGAAGTGACTTGGTCAGGGTTACACACTATCAGTTGTGGGATTTAAACCCACAACCTCAGGGTTTCAAGTCCAAAGCCTAAACCATTATGACGTCAAGACAGGTAACTCTGATCAGGAGCAGAGTTTATTGATTTAAATTGAATCTCATCTTTACACACTATTTTAAAAATCATTTCTCTCCAGACAGGCTGCTTTGGTCTTATAGGTCGTACCCATTAGGGGTTACCACCAAACCCCAGACCCAGTAATGTCCAGCACTGTCATGGGTTTAAATAATGGATTTGTTTTAAACTAACAACCACTAAACACAATGAAACATAGCCAAAACCATACAAACAATACACCTTTTCCGCTCCTTCCACCACTAGTTGAGTGTTTTCAGCTGTCTTCTGACTCCCAACTGCTCGAGGTAAGGCAATGGACTTCTTTTATACCAGACCCGGACCAGCATCTGCTGACCCAGCATGACATGTGGGGAGTACTTCTGGGTTATTTGGGAACTAGGGCAGTCCACCCCTGATAGCAGCCCCTTGTAGCACCCAGAGACCCCAACAGGGCTGTACTTCCAGACTCTAGTCTCTAGCGTCTGTTTGTCCATCCCCTGGCACCTTCCATTTGATCCAGAGGTCATGCTGTCATCCAGCCAGGATGCCAGTCTGTCCTCTATGGCACACAAAAGATATGTGGATTTAGATGTAGCACAAGCATTTTGTCTTACCACTGAAACATCCATAAATTGTTACCTGTATCTTTGCCATTTTCATGACAAGACAGAAAGCTGAAACAGTGTTTCAGAAATAATCTTAAGAAATGAGCACATTTTAATAAAACCTGAGATTGCTGATACCAGCCTGAGCTCTCAAGAAGCTCCCAATGAGAGTGCTGTATTTGCTTCAGGTGACACAAAGTTAATAAAGAGTGAAACATGCCACATTTGGCACATCTAGCTGTCTAATCTTTTAATCCCCTTATATCTCTGAGAAGCAATGAAGTGGCTGCCTGCATCTTTGAATAATTGGATTCCATTTCCATAATCAACACAATCTCAGACAAATATAGGTGAGCAGCAAACAGGGCAAATGTTTTATCTTGTTTCTTCTGCTTCATTACATGTGCACATTGTGAGCAATTAGAAATATATTTTTCCTTTCCTCTGTTTGGCCATTAGTTTTTAAAATAGGAAACAGACAAAAGCAATAAGCTATGTCTCTATCTTCTCTTCAGTTCTGTTTTGGCACAGAGTGTAGGGGGGCTCAAAACCTTAGTGTTGCTGTTCCAGTTTCCTGACTCCCTGTGTTAGTCCAGATCACTTTCTGTTGCTCCATTTAAAAAACACACACACACACACGGAGACAGCTGTAAAGATATCTGCCATTCAAACTGTAATAGTAATTAGTGTTGACTTATTTGCCAGAAAGATATATATGCTAATCCAAGTGTTGTGTTTTCTTACATGAACACAATAAACGTTCCCCTGTGTATTATATTATTTCTCTCCGGAGTATAAGGTTAACTGCTACTTTTTGTTCTGTCATTGCAAAATCTTGATCTTCATTTATACTCTTCAGTTTCTCCCTTACCCTGTTTTCCAGTTAATCTAGTCCATATTTTATTGACACATAATAAAGTAATGGGTGTCCAGTTTTTTACTTCTGCAAGTCTTCTTTTTTGGGGATTAATGTTATTACCATTTTATGGGACCCTTACATATTTTCTTACCTTGTCTTTGTTACTGTACATATTTCCCAAATATGTAAAACTAAATTGAAAGACAGTTTAGACTTTTTAGTTATGAATCTTTTTAAGTGCATTTTCCCTCTCTTTTAGGTCTATCATCCTCTCTAATCCTTGTTTGGATACTTTTACTTCTTTTATAACTTTCCCCAATTCCTCTTTTCCTTTGTTCTCCTTATGATTTTATAAAGTTGGGTGGAAAAGACTACCACTTTTACTCTCTTTTCTTCTTTTTTTTAAATTTTATTTATTAATTTTATTGTAATCATTCCATACAAATAGATCAATTTATACAAAAAAGAATTGAAGACAAATCAAACCCCACCCTTGAGAAGGAGAGCATGGCCAAAGGAGAATTGCTTAGGGCTTTTTAATAGGGCAAAAATAAACAAAAGAAAGGAAAAAATACATTTTTGTACATTTTCTCATCTTTAAAAGAATACAATTCTCATTTTTAAAGAAACTTGTGCATTTCATGCACTCTATTTAGGACATTTGTTTTCTTTTCCCCTTTTTTTCTAAAGAAACTCTCTATTTGGCAATTGCCATTATTTCATTTTACCTTTTATCATAATATTTGGTCTTGTAAATCCAAATTTGTTTAATCCCCATCTTCTGTAATTTTGTCAGACCTGCTCATTGGTTTTGTGTTTCAAAACTGACTTTTAATGTACCTCTCTGTGTATATTCCTCCTTATATATTCTTTTTTATTAGTTTTGTAGTTAGGTTCCAAATATCCTTTCCTCTCTACCCCTCTCCATATTTTTTGAAATATTATGTTTTATGTTGAAAATCCAGAATATTACAATGGCATGCTACTCAGTCAAACAATAAATAATAACACAACAGATACAACCATTTACTTTGAAGGAAGGAAAAATAGAGATTCAGAGAAAAAAAAAAGATTCAAGCCCTCACCAAAAGAGAAGAAAAAGAAGAGAGACCCAAGCAACAACAACAAAAATCTAACTTTTTACATATAATGAAACAATTAATAGTATAGGAGTACAGTAATCCCTCCTCCATCGCGGGAGTTGCGTTCCAGAGCCACCCGCGAAATAAGAAAATCCGCAAAGTAGAAACCATATGTTTATATGGTTATTTTTATATTGTCATGCTTGGGTCACAGATTTGCGCAGAAACACAGGAGGTTGTAGAGAGACAGGAACGTTATTCAAACACTGCAAACAAACATTTGTCTCTTTTTCAAAAGTTTAAACTGTGCTCCATGACAAGACAGAGATGACAGTTCCGTCTCACAATTAAAAGAATGCAAACATATCTTCCTCTTCAAAGGAGTGCGCGTCAGGAGCACAGAATGTCATAAAGACAGAGGAAAGCAAACAAATCAATAGGGCTGTTTGGCTTTTAAGTATGCGAAGCACCACAAAGCTGTTGAAGGCGGCAGCTCACACCCCCTCCATCAGGAGCAGAGAGAGAGAGAGACAGAGAAAAACAAGCAATCAAAAATTAATACGTGCCCTTCGAGCTTTTAAGTATGCGAAGCACCGTGCAGCATGTCGCTTCAGGAAGCAGCTGCACAGAAGGTAGCAATGTGAAGATAATCTTTCAGCATTTTTTGACGAGCGTCCGTATTGTCTAGGTGTGCGAACAGCCCCCCTGCTCAATCCCCCTACGTCAGGATCAGAGAAAGTCAGCGCAAGAGAGAGAGAGAGAAAAGTAAGTTGGGTAGCTTCTCAGCCATCTGCCAATAGCGTCCCTTGTATGAAATCAACTGGGCAAACCAACTGAGGAAGCATGTACCAGAAATTAAAAGACCCATTGTCCGCAGAAATCCGCGAACCAGCAAAAAATCTGCGATATATATTTAAATAAGCTTACATATAAAATCCGTGATAGAGTGAAGCTGCGAAAGGCGAAGCGCGATATAGCGAGGGATCACTGTAATCCCTGGCCTAGCATTTTCATGTATCTCCAGTTGTTTCAAATTTTAATATATGCACATGCAGCATGTCCAAGGCTGTTAATGAACAGTCCCACACCTTGATTGATCTAGTAGGTATGCCAAAGGGTGCAGCATGGTTGGAAAATAATTGGGAGTTTAGGATTGCCTTCAGTCCCAATTGGAGTAAAAGCTTTGAAGTGCTTTCCAATTTGTTACATATGACATTACTAGCATCTTCTACCCTGTCACCACTGGGGTGTTTTGTGACATCTCCAATGCTGTACACTGTAAAAGATAGCCCGGCCACAGACAGACACGACACCAATGTCCACAACATGCATGTTTATTTACAGTATTTACAACCAACACACACGATTATTCAGTCCTTTTCCTCTCTTCATCTGCCTCCACTCCTCTCTCACAAGCTCCGTTTTCCTCCTCCCGACTCACCAACTGGAGTGAGGCGGCCCCTTTATAACACCCCGGATGTGCTCCAGATGCTCTGAGATGGTCTTCTGGCAGCACTTCCTGGTGTGGCGGAAGTGCTGCCCTTGCACCTAGAAGCACTACGGGCATACACAGTTCCTGGAGCGGCAGCACTTCCTGGTGTGGCGGAAATGCTGTCCTCCAGGGCTCAGGAACCATCCTCCACAGCTCCGTATCCATGGTCCTTGATGGAAATCAGGGGGGCTGCCCTTTTGCACCCAGGGGAGCTATAGCCCCTCTCCCAGTCCTTCCCTGCTCCAGGTGTCCCGGTGGGGCGAGGTCCCTGGTCGTCTGCCACACTGCCCCACACCCAGCTGAAGCTCGTAGGCTGGTTCCTTTCTTGTGAGGGGGTCGGTGCATTGGAGTCCACGGGTTTCTCCTGTAAAAGAACAGAAAGGCCCGGAGACGCTGCCCCAACGCCACCTCCAGGCGTCCTCCACAGCCCTATGCGGACAGCGTTTCCAAGTATGATCAGTCCCGTGGCATTCATAACACTGATGCACTCCCCTCACTCGTGGGCAGCTCTTGGCTGCAGGTGGGCGCACCTGCATCTTGTCAGGAGACCCAATCCTCTGTTTCCGGATCCTCCTCTTTTCACTCTGGGGTGCAGTCACAGTCTGGGTCTCCTTATGGGATACAAAGAGACCCCGTGCCATCTGTAGACTTCAGCGAGGTTGCCGTTGGCCTTTGGAACGGTGTGCTTTGGCAACCGGCACTCACTAGCTGGATCCTCACATGCACCCCCGCTGGATCCGCTCCCACGGCACGATCGGCCACCCACATTGCATCCACTGTAGGAGGCGTGGCTACTCAGTGACTGTAACGATACTATACCGGCACTTCTTTGCTCGGCATTCCTTTTTCATTTAAGTTAAAGGTCCCACTTACCTGTACCGCCACTTCGCTTCAGCTGGAGAATCCAGCGTCGCACCTCTGCAACCACTCCTACACCTCCATCAGGGGCGGCCGCTTTTTCCTCTTTTTAATCTAGCCTCTTGATGGTCTGTCCAAGGACATGGATAATCTGCAAAAATGACCGGACGGGCTGAAGGACCTCCTCCAGCACTCTTACGGCCGCTCACCCTTACCTGCCGGCCGTGAACCACACACACGCTGCGCCCCATGCGCAGACTCTGTCGGGTCCTACTCCAGAGAGGGGGTAAGGTTCACTGCCCCTGCTTGCACTATGCTAATAGCGGGAGGCCGGCACACATCCTCCACCCCCTTACCTTCCTCACAAGGCATATCCAGGCCCCTCACCACCGCCTGCTTCTTCAGGCCACTCCCCAGGTGACGGGACTCCAGGCGCTCCTTCACGAACTGAGATGTCTTCCAAAGCAGCAGGCTCCTGTCCTCCTCGGACTTTGTACCGCCGTCAGCTCTGGGATTGGCGTCCTTCGGCCAGCTAAATGCCTCCGGATGGTCTCTCCCTACGAGGTAGGCACCCGGAAAACTGCGCCTCGTGCCCCCGGGCAATCCCACCCAGAGTCCAGTGCCTACCTCTGGAAACCCTTCTTCCGGAGGTAGCTTCCATGGCCTGGCCGCTTCTTCAGGCCCGCCGGTCCTTTCCTGCTGTCTTCAGGTCGCGTCTGGCCGTCTTCTTTCCCATCAGGGCGACTAGCAAGAGGGACTAAGTCGCTCGCACAAAGTGCGTGAGTGTCGCAGGAGCGCGCGTACTTCCCACTGCGCCATGTGTCTTGCGTTGCTGTGCCGGGCTACTTTACCAATTATTTTTAATGGGTCCCTGCCTTGAAACAGGCAGAGGGTCCCATCTGGGATGCCATGTAAAAGATAGCCCAGCCACAGACAGATACAACACCAATGTCCACAACACTTGTTTATTTACAGTATTTACAATATGGGTTCCACCAACTCACACACGACTATTCAGTCCTTTTCCTCTGTTCGGCTGCCTCCACTCCTCTCTCGCAAGCTCTGTCTTCCTCCTCTCAACTCATCGAATGGAGTGAGATGACCCCTTTTATAACGCCCTGGATGTGCTCCAGGTGCTCTGAGATGGTCTTCAGACAGCACTTCCTGGTGTGGCGGAAGTACTGTCCTCTAGGGCACAGGAACCATCTAGGTGCCCCTTGGGGGTGGCCACGGACCCCCACAGGGTTGAGCTTCCCAGCTCCATATCTGTGGTCCTTGATGGAAATCAGGGGAGCTGCCCTGTTGTGCCCACGGGAGATATTGCCCCTCTCCCGGTCCTTCCCTGCTCCAGGCGTCCTGGTGGGGCAAGGTCCCTGGTCGTCTGCCACAACACAAACTATGATCTGCTGACCAGATCTCAGAATAACTTACCCATTGAACTGCTGTATCTGTCACTATCTGCAATTACAACCAATTTACTCTACGTTGGAAAATTTAGAATATAGGGTTGCTGCTCCTGTGAGAATCACCATAATGGACAAATTCAAGGCTTGAACATCATTTGTCTCTTCTGCCTGGCTTCTGATTGGATTGTAAACACTTATTGGGAGAGAGTAACATAAACCAACTTAAGAGACACCCAAAGGGATATCCAAAAGCTAACACTGGAAGAAAACAAATATATATATATATATAATTTAAGGCTTTGGCATGTAGAACACAAGGATTTGGTTTCAATTCGTACCTGTTACTCACTATATAATGCTTAACCTGCTGTATGACTGTACTGTGCCTGCAAAATCAGCTAGCACTATGGACATGTTTTTGCCAGAGAAATGTGTAAACTGTGCTAATTAGACACTTTAGGATGGAGCTCAATGTGAAAAGGTACAATTAAATTAAAAAAAAGGCTGACTCTGGCAGACAAATTAGTATCTTTTTGTATGGTTGTTTGAGTACATATGACTTCTTTTATATTGAATTAATAAATTTTCCTTTTCCTGTTTTGCACCAAGAGATTCCAATAGAGGTTATCGCAGCAGCCAAGGCACAAGGTCATTCAAAATGCGCTGCATGCACAAATTCCCACAGGAGGTATTTACTATGGCCAGTCTAATTGATGGCATGTGCTATAAGAAACCCTTAAGAGCACTGGAGGAACATGAGACCATCCATCCATCCATCCATTTTCCAACCCGCTGAATCCGAACACAGGGTCACGGGGGTCTGCTGGAGCCAATCCCAGCCAACACAGGGCACAAGGCAGGAAACAATCCCGGGCAGGGTGCCAACCCACCGCAAACATGAGACCAGCATCTGCAAATTTTGTGGGTTGATGTTCTGACCAGAGAAGCAGGTGATGTGAAGTGGTGCAATTCACAATTCATGTCAGTCCTCTAAACAAGCCTAAAAAATTGCAGTCAGTGAGATTACGATGTTGTCTCACATCACATACTCCACATTTGCTCTCTCTGACTCTTCTCGGTGCTACATATACTCAGGTCAATGTTTTGAAAATGATAATATGAAATAATTGGCTCAAATAGGGTGCAGCCACTGCATTAAACTTTGTCTCCAGTTCATTTTTACATCTTGGCTTCACCATCTCGGCTCGAAAGTGTAACACTGTGTAAAGGGGTGGTGGTCACCAAATGGATCTGTTTATTTCTTCAGCAGCAATGGCCACAGTTCTCTGAATCATAGCTTTAAAGCATTGCAATGCCAACACGTTTGTGTAGATTACTTGTATATATGAAAAGTAATGAAAGCTGTAAATTTTCACCAAGAGCAAAGGAGGCACAAGACGGGTTTGGTTCCCACTAGGGTCTTGAAGAAGAATTCCAAACAAGCAAACCTCCATGCCAGTATGGGTGAGCAGGTGCTGCCAGGAAGTACTGGGTGTACTTCAGATATGAATTGTCTAAGACCTCCCAAGTAAGAAAGCTAAAAATGATGCTGTAGAAAGCCAGAGAATAGAAAACCTAGATTGTGCTATAGGTAGCTGAGGATACAGGTGATGTGCAGGAAAGCAGCATATCTTCACTAAATCTTAATATGAAAGAAACTATTATAAGTTAGAAAAGGTGGACTGGACCTTACTTTACTAAAATGTTATTTCAAAAAATGACTTATGTGGCTCACTTAGTCCCTGCAGATTTAAAAGTGCATATGTACTCACTGGACTGCACTTAAAGCTCTCACATTGTTATGTTAATTAGTGTTCCCTAATTTTATTTTCTTATTTATTTTGTCTTTTTTTCTCTTTCCTCATCATGTAAAGCACTTTGAGCTACGTCATTTGTATGAAAATGTGTTATATAAATAAATGTTGTTGTTGTTGTTGTTAGTTGAGTCTGGAGTTGGAAATTAAGTTAGGTGAAGGCTCAAAGATATGGGAAAGGAGGCCAGCGGCCGAGAAACTGAGAGAGATGACAGTGAGAAGAAACAATGCTTTTAACCCCCAGAAAAGTGGGGGAATCACAACACCAGACAGGAAGGCCAAAAAAAATTGTCCAATTGCTTAGGTTCTCTGGCTATTTTAAGGCCCTTTAATGTTTTTACTGTTTTACTGTTTTCTTCTCTATTGAATCAGCTTTTTCCTTTTTATTATGACAATTCTTTCTGTCAAGTCTGACCAAGGTTTACTGTTTCAGAATGCTCTAGTCAGCCTTTCATTCTTTAGGTATTGATAAGGTAACAGTCTCATTTTAATAGCTCAAAGTGTTTGACTACATGTGGGACATGTTGTAGAGGCTATGGCAAAAGTCCACTGAAACCATAAGCTTTATGTCAAATTCACGATAACTTTGTTTTGATATAATAATTGTATTAGATTGACAATGTAAGCCTTGACCATTTTTTTCCTTGTTCTGCTTCCACTTTTTAGTAGCATGACCCACACCAAGCCAAACACTAGTACACTCAAAGATTGATTTAAAGTGGCAGCCTTTGTTCTATGCGTTGTGATTATGCATGCAATAAAGTCCCCTTTAAATGTGTGGTTTCTACTTTAATGTTTTTTGCTTTTAAGCAGTACTGAAAAATAACTTGGATAAACTTTCATGGGGCTTCCTGTACCTAGTGGCCACATTGGGCATTCTGTCATTTACTTGCATAGTTGTATTTAATAGAATATATTTATGTACCCTGTGATTTGGATGGCAATGCCTCTTTATTTAATCTTTTTTTGTTTTATGTTTTTTTAAAAGTACAGTACTGCATATCCAGACAGATCCATCCTGTCATGAAAGATTGCAATTTGACATGAAAACAATAATAAAAGTCCTGCCTGATTATGGTTAGGGAAAGAATGGACTCATGGCTCCTTTCTACACTGTTAAATGATTTTTGCTCTGATTTTGCCATTCCACACTGATTACAACATGCAGTCTTTTTTTCTCCTTGAAATTACTACACAGTGCAGTGATTACACAATTCTTTATGAACATGTATTTTGTACTCTGAGGACTGTTGCCTAAATATAGTGTAGTAGTAAAATATCAATTCTGTTTTGTGTATATGTATAATAGCAATGCCAATCACAATATTAAAACACTAATCATTCAGATTTTCAGTTTGATGTTTTTTTTAACTACAGCAGTAGCATTTAAATTGCTTATGTAAGTGTTAGTGGGTGCAAGAGATGTGGAGACAGATCACCAAATTAAAATATAGAAACAGGGCTATTATTGTGTAATTGACAATGAAACGGAGTCATTTATACTGATTTATAGAATAGAACAAACTGACCTGTGCAGTATACTTTATAAAAAGAGGAGGGAAAAAATTGGGAAACAGATGAGATGAAAAGGCTAAAGATCAAGAAAACACTTAGCATGACTGACTGCAATGCTTTGTAACTGACTCTAAGTTCAAAAAACACAACATTACTAGTAATAGTAACCCAAAGCAAAACAAACATTGAACAAAATTTATTGTGCAGAGGAAGAGCTGAATCATTAAGGATTCGCTTAAGCTTTTATTTTTACAATAAGGTTTACATATAGCTGACCTTGGCCTAAAATGTTTGATCAACCCCAATGACTCAGCTTCCTACTTTAAACATGTATTGAACTTTAGTTTCACCTTGAGTGTTCATATGTCCAAAAGCACATACTGTATGAGATCAAAGAAGAGGAAAGAAAACTCTGCAGTTTGAGCACAAAGACCATTTTTGTAGTACTACAGTTACCATTAAGATCATTTAATTTACCTAAAGGAAAAAAAATAACCTTAGTCAGAATTGTCTAACCATATCCAGGTTACAATTGTAAAGAATCTCATTTAATATTTAACTAGAATTCCCAAATGTTTGATCTATGCACCATTTTCTTGAAAAACAATGGGACTACTGTCTTTTTCTGTGTGACCATTTATTTGTTATGAAAAGTTAGTTTTAAAAGTTCTACAGTACTGAGGATAGTGCACAGCTTATGAGTTCAGGCAAACCTTACTTCCTGGCTGCAGTTCATTAAATTGTATACTGACATAACTTATTAGCAATTATCAAGCATAAAACATTCTGTAATTTCTGTCACTTTTTTGTCATACATTGACTGCATTCAGAAGGTATTTGGACCCCTTTCCTAAACCTAACCTTAACCTTTTTCACATTTTCTTATATTCCATCCTTATTCTAAAATAATTTAAATTAATTCCTTCTCTCATTAAGAAAAACTCAGTAATCCAAATTGACAAAGCAAAAACAAGATTTTAGAAATTTTAACCAAGTTATTAAAAACAAAATATTGAAATGTTACATTAATGCATACATGTATTCAGACCCTTTAGTCAGTACATAGTTGAAGGCCCTTTGGCAGCCATTACAACCTGGGGAATCATGTATAACACCTTGCATAGAATTCATGCTAAAACATAGCATACAGACAAAACTAGACATGTGCGTATGCATAAAAAATTCAGAATCATAAAACCGTGCTTAAGTTAATCAACGTGAATTTTAACTTACATGCACACACCTACAGCCCCACCCCACCTCATCCCAGAATTGCCTATTTGAATATGCAAATCAATATAAATAGCCCCTTCTGTTCAGTGTTTTGTTAAAAGACAATGGCAAAAGCACATGTAAAAAAGAAGAATTTCAGAGAATGAGAAATGGGGATCCTTCTCAGTGAAGTGTAGGTAAGGAAAAACGTACTATTTGGTGCCCTAAGCACTTAATCACAAAATTTCAACATTAATCTCATAGTTTATTTTGTCATTAAAGTAGAACGTCATAAACTTCATCTTAAAATCAATGTTTAATTTACTAGAGTTTCTCAGACTCAATCGGAACTAAATTGGCCAGTTAAATGCTTTGTATTCTAAGTATTTCCTGACCCAATTAATCACTATGTGCTTCTTCAACAGGCTTTCTCTTATGACAGCAGGAGTGCGCAGACATTTCTAGGCACACAGAATACATTACATTCATGATATTACAGCTTTTTGAACATTCTAGAATATTAAGATGTATACCTGATATAATTTTCATGATGAAATGCATTAAAGCATGGCACGGTGGCACAGCGGTAGTGATGAGCTGGATGGAATAATTTATTGCAGCAGGACTGTCTCTATCAAACATACCAACCCCCAATTCCTGTCCTTCTGTTTTCTTTCTCCATGTAACCAATCGCCACATAGTAATGTATGTAATAAATTTAAATCTAGCTGTGAGCTTAGAATGCCAATTCTTCAAAACTTTTAAGGAACACTGAAAAATCTTCATTATACCGGTTTAATTATTCCATCCATCCAGGGTCATGCCAGTCCCAGCAGGCATGGAGCACAAGGCAGGAACAATCCCTAGACTGAGCACCAGCTCATCACAGGGTGAATACAAGCACACACATACACTAGTGGAGTCAGTTTAGCATCACCAAATCCCCTAACCTGTGTACCTTTGGAAGGAGACTGAAGCATGCAGAGGAAACCCACCAGGAAAACATATGAACTCCAGGTAGGGGACACCCAGGACATGACCCCCTTACTGTGAGGCAGCAGCGCTTCTGCCACGCCACAATGCCCCCCACATGTTTAATTATTAAAAGTATACATTATTTAAATAAAGTTAACAATTTATCTGTAAAATGTAATATACATACTTTAATGCATTTCATCATAAAAATAATATCTAGTATACAACCTAATATTCTAACAGCACACAGCTCCAAGAGGATAGATCTTGGAAATCTAAATGGACTTAGAAGCCATTCATCATCATGGGGACAGGAAATCAGTATGATCTGTAAATACATGCTCTCTTTTAATTCTTCCACTTGCAATGTCATCTAACAATGCTAAAGAAGCCATGGTAGTTGGAATAGTTTGTCCTTTCCATGCTCCATTATATTGTTACAGATTGATTACAATCAAGTGCCCTAAATTTGTAAATGAAATGCAATTAATATTGGTGTATTTGATAAGCCTGCATCATGGATGCAAATCTAAAAAAGAAATGGAGACTACACAGAAACAGTAGCTCTGCTTTGACACTGGGTGCCACCCATTTGCAAAACCAAGCAGAAACATGTATATGTATGGTCTAAGGCTGTTGTGAAAATGTGCATGGCTTTACGCCAAGTTTAGTTTTTATGCATCTCAATTTCAGCGTGGAAACAGGCATAAGCAACATTTTTGTGCGTACACACCGTTTATCCATGAGGCACCTGGAATCTTCTTAGCTATGATGTGACAAGCTTCACATACCTGAATGTTCTGCCATTCTTCTCTGCAGGTCCTGTCAGGGTCTTTCATGTTGGATGGAAACTGTTGGTGGACAGCTATTCAAAAGTCTGTCTAGAGATGTTAGAGTTCAAGACTGGGATCTAGCTAGGTTGCACAAAGACATTCACAGAGTTGTTCTTTTAGCCAATCCTGTGGTGTCTTTGCTTTGTGCTTAGGGTCATTGCCGTATTGGAATGTTAACTGTTGGCCTAGTCTGAGGTTCAGAGCACCCTGAAGCAGATTTTTATTAAGGTTGTCGGTGTACTTTCCTCCAACCCGCACTTCAATCTTGATTTCATCAAACCAGGGAATTATGTTTATCATAGTCTGGGAGTGTTTTAGGTGTTTTCATGTGAAGGGCCATTATACTCTTGGCACCCTTCAATGCTGCAGCAGATTTTTTTATAGCCTTCCCCAGATCTGTGCCTCAACATAATCCTTTCATTAAATTTGGCAGGAATTTTTTTGTTTTTGCTCTGATGCAAATAGTCAGCTGTGGGAGCATCTTTAGACAGGTGTGTGCCTATCCTTATCAGGTGCAATCAATTGAACTGACTACAGATAGACTCCAAAACAAGGTGTAGAAACATCACAATGATGATCAATAGAATACTGTTTTATTTTAAGTGTCTAAATACACCTGTCAATGTGATGTTGCAGTTTCTTTTTTACTCTTAATGATATCCTACTTAAACATTTCTGATATCCTACTTTTACTTTATCATTCAGGGTTATTGAATGTTGCTTGATGGAGGAAAACTTTATTTAAATGATTTAAACATAAGTCTGCAACATAACAAAATGTTGAATAAATGAAGGGTCCTAAACACTTTCTCAATGCACTGTATACCTCACCATTGTTCGATACTCTCACTGGCACCATTCAATTCAAAGAATCTACTGCTTATGCTTTGGCTTGGCCTACAACTATCACCATCTAAATTCCAAAACATAAAGAAAGAACAGATGTTGACCATAAAAGCCTAATTCCGTTCCAATGAATGGAACTAGGATTTTAGGGATTTGCTGTACTTTTCTGTCATTTGTTTCACAGTGCAGTATTAGTGGACAGTTTCAAGAAGAGTATGACCCATATATAGAAGGCTACTGTATTTTGATTGGAGTATAAAAACAGCATTAGAAAGCACTGCAGCATCTTTAGAATATATCAAAAATGTTAAGGAACTTACCCTTAATCATCATAGGGAATGATGGAAATGGGATCTCTCAATTAAAATTTCTTAAAAGAAATAGAATTCAGCCATTCATGAAATACAGTCTAGTTCAATATGTGGCAAGCACACTATAATTCAACTAAAATTGTTTATTGATTACACATATCTCATCTAAAATTGTATAAAATGCACCCAGGGCAAAATCCAGTTTGTGAGTGATGTAATCAAGGACCTGTTTCACTAAGTCACATATTTTGGAAATGCCCTACATCAAACCATTTTGGATAAAAATATTTCTATGTCTCTTGGATACCTTAGATTTAAAATCACTTCTAATGCCTTAACATAAAAAATTTGAGTAGTAATACCAGTTGAAATAAAAGTGAACGGTAATTTCCTACGCCACATTATACAGTATGCAATAGGTCTTATTTTGCTCAACTCAAAGAATCCAAATCCATCCTCTCTAACTCAGTGGGAGAGCACTTTTCTATGTTAGCATAAAGATATGTTCAGAACTTCTTCAGAAGTTGGCAAAACTCATTAATAAGCAAATATACAGGGCTTGTTCTGAAGCCATTTTACCCGCTACAGTAGCTGTCATTTTGGTGGTGGATTTATTTATGTTCTATTATAATATTTTATTTCTATATTAAAAGAATTCAAAATCTCGTCTTAATCTGGCAATCCAAATTAAGAGTGAGTAAAATGGTGACAGAAACTTAATGGACTACACAAATGCATGTGTGATATAAGTCAAAAGCAGGCTACATACTGTATAACAGCAGTACTCAATAGGTGGACCCTTTCCGGATCTGGTACCAAACAATTTAATCCAGACCGTGAGCAAAACAAAAAATCAATTAATTTTGTTATTTGTTGTCAGAATGCAAAAAAGAGAGTTATACTGTATAAGCTATCTGACTTTAAAGCACTCATTACTTGTGCTCTTGTATATGGTTCAATCACAGAAGCTACAACGTTCTGTGTATGAACTTCATGACCGCTGCTGTATAAGAATAATGCTCAAATGCGCAATTTCCTTCCTAGGCATTTTGCATTGAGAACTTGCTGCCATACTCCTACAAAGGATTTCAGTTATTTTATGAAACAAGTAGATCATTGTCATATTAATATAAAACAAAATGGAAGCCCATTTACTTTAGTCCCAACTAAATCTGAAGGATAGTATTACTGTTCAAAAATTGAAAACTGCGATTACCACATGCATCTGCTTTTCATGCTGGCCATTACAGTGGTTCAGAAACCCAGTTTTAAATTCCTGCTTCATTAGTGACTGTCTGCAGTTTATACATTTTCATGTCTGTGTGTCTTTTTTTTAACACATTGTCTCATTTGACTCCTCAAGATAAAGATGTGCATTTTAGGTTAGTATATTTTCAAACCTACTTTCTCTAATATAGGGTTGCAGATGCCAGAATGCATCGTGACAGGTTTGGGCACAGGACAGGAACTAAGACTGGACAGGGTATGAGCATCAGAGATGTTTAATTTTATTGGCAACTTGAAACTAACTTGGAAAAATATGTGTGTAATTGTGTGCCTGAGTATGTCAAGTAATGGGTTGGTGTCTAGTCCACAAAATAATGAAATAACAGTGGTTAAATAATATTTTGGCATTGCCGTTGTTATGGTTTTTTAATCCAATTCGATCCAATACATTCTTGGTTTATGCTGTTAACCAAAAGGAGTAATCTACACTTTGAGTTATGGTCTTGTTTTGGAGATGGACTGTTGGATTACTGGTCTCTACAGCAGTAATATCTAGATGAAATTCATACACTTCTTTTTAATCCAAGGATGAAATTGGGGTTTGACTGTCAGGGTCTGGTATACAATCAGTTAAGAATGAGTGTAATAGAACCATAAAATAATATGTTCTAGATGAAGGTATACTATAGAATGAGGAATTGAACTGGCAACCCCATTAAAACAATGCACTTACTTTAACTGGTTTAAAACAGAAATTAGAAGTCATGTAGCAGTTACATGGTACTTAGCAATCCAATCTGAGTAGAAGCCACGGCTTTCCTGCTCTAATTTAAGTAATGTAATATACAGTATTTGTCGTAAATATTCACTGTAAAGGCTGCCTGTTCAACTGTCTTTAATTGGTTTATAAAGTGATTTATATTGCTAATAACTGCATCATAAAGGCAAAAGAATGTATGTACGGAACATTTAATTGTGCATTCTGCATATCCTAAAAGGATTATGACCCGAAAGAGCAGTCTGGTACATCACTTTGGAGAGCACAAATGTGAGTGTGTCTCTAGGTTAAGGGCAGAACATCACATTAGACTCCATGATAGTCTCTTATTACCGAGATTGAAAACAAGCCCAGGTGTTTCTTTCCAAAATCTTTATCTGCTGTCATTATTAAAGAGCACCATAAAAGACTAAGATAAACACCAATTGTAGAGAATTTCCAGCCACTAAACACTTTACCGCCAGCCCAAGATTTGAGTGTAATCCTTGTTTTGCAACATGAGACAAGCACATCTGTAATTTTACAGAGATCCCCAGGCTGCTTCAAAGTAGTTTTTTAATGATGCAGTCTTCCTTCTGAGATGCTAATAAATTTGTTTCATTGACTTTTGACAGTTTTAGCAAAGTGAAGGAATCTGCTGTCTTATTTATTGAGTAAATCAAGTGAGGCACATAAATAATTCTAAGACAGGAAAGGGTTTTATTTCAAGAAGAATGAAGAAGTCACTTTTTGTGTTTTTGTGCACACTTTTGTAACTGATGAACCAAGCCTCATCCCAAAGGTTCTTACCCCACAGTGTCTTCAATTGAAATCTGTCAGATGTTAGGGAACTACAGAGGAAAGTAACAAAATGAATTAGCAACTCTCTAAAACTGCTCAACTTTGACTAGTGTAATATAAAGAGTGTTAACACAGTCAAAGATTTGGGATGCCAGCCTGGCAACCCGGTTTACTGTGAGGCAGTTTCTTCTAAATAAAGTAAACAGAAAATAAGAAATGGAAGAACTGTCAATCCAATGTCATGATGGTTCTTTCAACCAATAAATCATGCTTTCTCCATGGAGGATCTGGCCTGTTTGAATTCAAAGAGGATGAATCCAAAATCAATACCAACTTTTTGTGGTCCTTCTTTTTAAAACGGGCTAAAGGGTAAGGCTTGTATATTTATTTTTCATGCCTTTATGTTATATGCATTGGTTATGTATGTGATTGTGTATTGGTGTACTGTATTTTTAAATGTGAGTATGTTCCATGTTCTTTTTGGGTGGATTCCCCAAGAGGTGTGCCACCTGTCCATCTCCATTTAGGAACTGGTCCCAGACTTATAAAGGCCGTGCAGACAGCAGACAGTTCAGTGGAAATCACTCTATAGTTTACTGGAGTTATATAAGTATTATAGTTCTTGGTTGGATTTTGTGTTTATTTATTTATTTGTTTGTTTGTTTGTTTTATGACATGTCTTTGGATTTTAATTAATGGACTGTGTCTTTTGGGACTTTGATATGGACTGCCTGTTTGGCAAATTCTTTATCTGATCTTACTACCTTTCATAACATTTGTTTTAGAGTTTTAGAATTGTGTTAATTCACTCAACTAATCCATCCATTTGAATACTGGTATACTGAGGCTTTTAGATATGGCCTCTTTTGCTGTGTATCTTGACTCTGCCTCTGCAAATCTGATCTGCTGCGCCGTAACCTGTACTTGGAGTCACGTCACCTCAGCTGGTCTCTAACTTTCCGATTCAGTGCTCTAAGTTCTGACCAATCTGTCATCTACCTTTGGGAAATCTAGCCATCTGTATCACTGTAATATAAAAAGGGTTGACACTGTCAAAGGTTTGGGGTGCCAGCCTGGTAACTCCTTTTATTGTGAGGCACTTTCTTCCAAATACAGTAAAGAAAAAATAAGGAAAAAATGAAGGACCATCAATCCAATGTCATAGTTCTTTCAAGCAATAAATCAAGCTTTTTCCAGTGAGGATCTGTCCTCTTTGGAAGTGGGCGCCAAAATGATTGCCGACTTCCACTTGTCCAAAAGCAAAAAAGTTATCAACAGTGTCACACCTTCAACCTTCCTACTTGATTAGATAGATAGATAGATAGATAGATAGATAGATAGATAGATAGATAGATAGATAGATAGATAGATAGATAGATAGATAGATAGATAGATAGATACTTTATTAATCCTAGAGTCAGTGAAATGCTATTGTATGTACAACTCTCATTAAAACTGGATCTTAAATATCAGTAGTCAGACCTTTAAAAATCTTGCTTTATTGTCTTGGGTCCAGAGATTTATCGTTTGCTACACATGCTGCTGATTTGCCAACTTGGATTGATTTTTTTTCCTTCACTCTACATGCAGCTGAGGTAAATGGATATTCCTGAAACTTTATAGACAATAGGTTGTATCTTTCATACCACTGTCTCTCTCCTTTCTGCCATAGAAGGCACACCCTGGCACCATGCTGTCTTTCCCTCTGGTCCTTCTCTCCAGACTGCTGAGTGCCATCTGTTGAGCTGTCAGATCCATTGATGCAAGGCAAAGCATAAAAAAATAAAAATGCCAGCTGCTGTCCCAAGCCCAGCTGCTTTTGGTTTGTGCTATTTAAAAAACATGCATTATGCTTGTGTACCTCCCTTGTTAAAGGCACTATATGTAGTAAAGCCTATTTGTATTTTGATTTTAAAAAGAAAACTGGAATTATTTGTGCTTATTCTTTCAGTAACAGGACAAGATTGCATAGTGCCTTTCCATTGTAACCATAATCCAGCAGCACTCTACATGTATACTGCTTCAAAATTTTGTTTCTAAAATGCAGTGGACTATAAATCATGGCCATAAACATAATAGATGGAGGGAACATGTCTTTGGGCTCAACAATTGTCTTAGTGGCAGCAGCTATTGGACTGGTAGCGTAGAACATCATAAAATGCAAGATATTAATGTCCTTAATGCTCATTCATAACACAGTAAACAAAGATATACTGTGAACACACTGCTACTTTCAACATGTAGGACTTAATAAAACAGAAAGAACGCTTAATAAAAAGGTGTGTGAATATATTTATTGGGTTTGTATTGGAGGACAGGAAGATATGGAAAAAGATGATCCGCTGTGGCAACCCCTAATGGGAGCATGCTGAAAAAAGAAGCAGATTGGGGTGGCAAAAGGTTTAGGCTACTGCCTCAGCTCCATTGTTCTTATCCTACCCTGGTTACCGTCTGTGTGGAGTTTGAAGGTTTTCCCCAATTGCAAAGACTTTTCTGTTAGGATGACGACTCAGAATTAGTCCATAGGTAGCATACAAGTGTGTGTATGAATTAACCCTGTCATGCACAGACATCTTGTGTAGGGTTGGGTCGTGCCTTGTACTTGATGCTGTTTGGATAACTGCCATTAATCAATAAAAACCAGTATTGTAATGGCAAATCAGAGTGTCCATACACAGTAAACTGCAAA
The DNA here is from genome assembly GCF_900747795.2 of Erpetoichthys calabaricus. Lineage (NCBI taxonomy): Eukaryota > Metazoa > Chordata > Cladistia > Polypteriformes > Polypteridae > Erpetoichthys > Erpetoichthys calabaricus. Next base: position 144,612,289 of record NC_041397.2, on the reverse strand, counting down.
CCAAGTAAAAAGGAAATATTTCAGTTAAAATGTCATTTGAGTTATTATATTATTTCTGTTTGTGCAACTTTCTGTAATGTTTTGTACTTGACTATCTTCCTAGTGCTCTTCAGCAACCTATCATAAAGGATACTCTGTTCTGTAAAAGTAAATTGATGAATGATTTGTTACATGACCCATTCAGTGCACTCTCCAGCAATTCCATCTATCTCACATTTAGACCTTGTTAGACTGAATTATGTGTAGCCGTGGTGGATGCAACGATTCATGCAACATGCACGTGATCTTCAGAGTTGTGTCTACCTGACCAAAGTGGATTACTATATGAGTAGCATGCAACAGCAGGGAATGTGCAGGCAGCAGAAGTCTACCATATGGGGCAAAAAAGAACAACTGAGCAATCAAGAATGGCTACGAAACATGAGGTGTGGTAGGGTGGCTTCCAGAACAACTCCTGTGAATATAAAGGTGAGGACCTGCAAGGATGAGTAGCAGCCAATAAGTTCCAGCAGACTGAAGAAACAAAGACTGGCCTTCTAGATTCTCTGTAATTCCAGGTGATGAGTGCATTGAAAGCATGCAGAGGCACAGCAAATCCCTCACGGCTGTGTTTAATTTATTTTTCATTTTAGTTTTAATTAGCCACACTGCCTGCGCTGACATTGCTTTGTTCATTTAAGAAAATTGCTATTGCTGTTTTCAGAGACGACTGATCAAAGAGCCCTGTCATTAAACAGCATGTTCAAGTCAGAAAAGGGGCAGAGAGGCACACCACGCCACCCCTCTGGCTTTCAGCAGTTTGCTCTTTGGTCTTTGTTGTCCATATCAATCAGAAAGACTTCAATAAAACCAACTAAAACACTGAGTGAAGAAAATTGAGTTGTCAGGAGAGCCTTTCACTTTGGCTTGGGTGCTTTTAAAGCTTGTTATTGAGAAAATAAACTGGAAGAAAAGGGACATGAACAACACTCTGGTGGTGGGGTAGGGTGGAATTCACAATACTGTGAGTACCTCCATGTGGTCAGAGCTTGGCATTTTGGTGGGCACTGAAGCACTGGGATTAGTCACCCACAGATAGCTCCAAGGCATTAGGAGGCAGAAAGTGATGGAGCTGCAGTGAGGTCTGAAGATTTAAAATTCCACCACTGGCTCACTGTGTCACCTCCCCTTGATGTATGAACATTTGTACAGCTGGACCTTGGGCTATTTGACTGACTTATTAACAGACACCCAGGAAGCTAATGGTGGGGACAGAACAGGCAATATTATGTTTTACAGTCCAGCAACAACCACTAGGTGGTGGCATTTAGCCAAAGATGTGCTTGGCCCTGGGCCAATATACAAAGGGTAAATCAAAAAGTATAGGCAATTTGAAAATTACGCGGTAACCACAATGGATAGAAGCTGATGCAATACAACACAATCACGATGGCTTATGGGATATTAAAACATGCACAATGCAGTGTTCTGCTGTTAGTCCAGTTGAAGCCAAAGTCAAATGAATGTAGGTGCTTCACCACGGTTGGCCAATGCACTGTAGTGAGATTTCTTTGGGCAGAGAGAGTGAAACCTGCTGAAATTCACTGAAGGATGTAGCAGATCAGTAAGCTGTTTGGGTACTCATCTTGCACAAACTTTACAGTACCCCAATGTCATCATGCACTATGGCATGTGCAGATCCATAGCTGATATCCAGATGTGCAGCAACAGTGGACATGTAATCCCTCGGCCTTTTCTAATGAAGGCATTGGCCATGTTGGTATGGGCTTGTATGCATGATGTTGATAGGGGGACCAGATTGAGCTTCATTGATTACACTTTAAACCTTTCTGTCCTTTCATAAACGTTGTTCTGTCCTTTCATAAACGTTTCACTCAATTTGCCCAAAAGAAATCTTACTATGGCACATTGTATTGTATTAAATGTAGTCAACAGTGCAAGCCAAGCACCTTCTGATTTACAGGGGGATAACACTGCTCTCGGTGCCAGGTAAGGTCCTTGCTAAGGTTGTCCTCAATAGGATCCGTGATCACTTGCTCACCTACCAGTGACCAGAACAGTCTGGTTTTACGCGCCTAAGAAGTCTACCATCGACTGCATCCAGGCACTGAGCGCAAACGCGAATATCGGCAGAGTTTCTTTCCAGCCTTTGTCGATTTTTGCAAATTGTTCGGCTCAGTTGATCGAGCTGCCCTGTGGGACATCCTGAGGGTTCGCGGGATCCCTTCGAGGTTGCTGGATATCATGGCCGGCCTGTACACTGGTACTGTGAGTGCTGTGCAGAGTGGAGGCAAGACCTCTGCGTTTTTCCCTAATTGATTCGGGGGTTCGTCAGGGGTGTGTTCTTGCTTCTACTCTGTTCAGTGCTTGTATGGACTGGGTGTTGGGCAAGGTCATGGGGTCCAGCAGCTGTGGGGCATCTGTTGGTGAAGAAAGATTCATGGATCTTGACTTTACTGACGATGCTGTGATCTTCGCAGAGTCAATGAAGGCTGTGATTGGGGTGCTCGAGAGACTGAGTGAGGAGTCTGAGTGTCTGGGCTTGCGAGTGTCCTGGATAAAAACCAAGATCCAGGCCTTTAATGACCTCTTGGGCACAGCCATCAGCAGTGTGTCTGTTTGTGGAGAGTGGCGACCTTGTTGAGAGGTTTACTTACCTTGGCAGTGACATTCATGTCTCTGGTGACTCTTCCTATGAAGTCAGTAGATGGATTGGGAGAGCATGGGGGGTCATGATGTCGCTGGAATGGGGTGTGTGGCGCTCCCGATATCTATGCAAAAGGATGCAGGTCCAAGTCTTTAGAGTCCTGGTGCTTCCTGTCTTGCTATATTGTTGTGAGACATGGACGCTATCCAGTGACCTGAGATGAAGACTGGACTCCTTTGGTACTGTGTCTCCGGAAAATCCTTGGGTACCGTTGGTTTGACTTTGTGTCGAATGAGCGGTTGCTAATGGAGTCCCGAATGAGGCACATTACCTGCATTGTGAGGGAGCATCAGTTACAGCACTACGGCCATTTGGCGCGTTTCCCCGAGGGTGATCCAGCTTATAAGATCCTCATTTTTGGGGACCCGAGTGGCTGGACCAGGCCAAGGGGTCATCCATGTAACACCTGGTTGCGGCAGATAGAGGGTCATTCCAGAGGGTTGGACTGGACTGCGTGTCTACCTTGGGGGTTGCAAACCGGGATCCCGAGTTGTTTCGTTATGTAGTGGGTGTGGCAATGCACTGTACCAGTGCATGCTCCCCAACTTGACTTGAGTTGCTAGCTCCTCACCTTTATGCATATATTTTCTGTTAAACAGATGTCGCTTCTACCTGTCCTTCATTACAGTGCAGCTCTATATCATGTCTGACACAACACCCATAAAAACAATGCAGAATCTTACAGCCTTCTCCACATATGTGCCCACCAAGATCCTGCAATGGAATAAGCCTCTTCTGATCAGCTCCACTTTCACTTTTCTTTCTCATATCATTGTGCTTTATCAGATGCCCACCTGCTCAAACTGACTGTGATAGAAGAGGCTCTCTGATCATAGGATGTCAAAAGGGCTTTTATCTCTTTTGGTTACAAAAGGAATGTCTGACACACTGTCATCATTTTAACAAAGGAAATGCTTCTGTTCAGCAGGTGGCCTTAAATAAATATATAAAATGAACAAAGTGGGCTTATGTGAAATAATAGAGGAAATTGTGATCTATCATTAGCCTTTACAGCTACAGAGCCTGTCTACTCCTCCCGAAAGAACTAAAGGATAACTGAGCCTGAAGGAATTGCTCTCATTTATGTGCATGTGAATAGTACTGGGTTCTGCTTTAGTGTACCTTGCATGGAGAATATGTGATCTTGTCTTGTTGACTGTACCTCCTATCATTCCAGATATTTCAGTGAATGTGTTTGTATGTTTAACCTAATGCCTCATGCACTCCCACCATACTATATAGTCTGGAACATGACAACCCACAAGTGTGCAATATTTGTCATCATCGATTACTCTGTGGTATGCCTGTCAAAATTTATTCTGCATCTCGTGGAAACAATTCAATACACATTTGCTGTCAGTGAGAAACATTTTGTTTTTGTAGAGCTTATACATTAGAGAATATTTATTAAGACTAATGGATTGTCTGAGAGATTCAAATACTTTAATGGAGTGTGGGAAAACAGATAGAGACACCAGTTTACCACTTCCAAAGTCTTCTTACACTTTACAATTTCTCATCTTGTTAGGAAATAGATGCATCCTACCTTTTACTTTTGGCCCCTTCTAATTGTATCTTTTTGTTCAGATTGTACTAACATGCCACAGACACATTATAGGAGTGCCAATAAGAAATAAATGAGGGAATCTCCCTGAACCCTGAAGTGCTAAGTGTTTTGGATACATTTACCTATGTTGGGCTTTATTTTTGCATTTTGACGTTTGCCTATTTTTGACTTTTAGAATTTTATAAACTTTTGATTAATAGTTTTTAATTTGTCTCTTGCCTGATCTGCATGCTGACCAGAGAGTTGGTTACCAGGTAGAAAGCCACACTTCTGTGCAAGGATATGGCAGTTATATTTCAGTCATGGTCTAATTCCTTGCTTAAGTATATAAACTGCTCAAAAAATTAAAGGAACACTTTGAGAACTCGTCAGATCTCAATGGGAAAAAAATTCTGCTGGATATCTATACTGATATGGACTGGGTAATGTGTTAGGAATGAAAAGATGCCACATTGTTTGATGGAAATGAAAATTATCAACCTACAGAGGGATGAATTCAAAGACACCCTGAAAATCAAAGTGAAAAAATGATGTGGCAGGCTAGTCCATTTTTCCCAATGACCTGAGACGAAGACTGGACTCCTTTGCTACTGTGCCTCTCCAGAAAATCCTTGAGTACCGTTGATTTGACTTTGTGCCGAATGAGCGGTTGCTCTTGGAGTCCCAAACAAGGCACATCACCTGCATTGTGAGGGAGCGTCAGTTACGGCACTCCTGCCATGTGGTGCGTTTTCCCAAGGGTGATCCAGTTCATAGTATCCTCATTGTTGGGGACCTGAGTGGCTGGACAAGGCCAAGGGGTCGCCCACATAACACCTGGCTGTGGCAGATAGAGGGTAATTTCCGGAGGGTGGGACTGGACCGCGTGTCAGCCTGGGGGGTTGCCAACCGGGAACCTGAGTTGTTTCGTTGTGTAGTGGGTGCGGCAACGCACTGTACCAGTGCATGCTCCCCAACTTGACTTGACTTGGTTTTTGGTCAAATCCCTTTACTATTTTGAACATTTTTGATATTTCATCTACTTTGTATGAATAAACTTTCAGCCTATAAAAAGTATGCTTTTGGATTATCCTTACTCGCTTGTATTGTCACTAATTTTATCTTCCTTATAAGGTATTTTTAAATATTTGCAACTTTTATTGTCTTTTTGAATGTTTAACCAGCCTCCCATTTTTGAAGCCTGTTAGACCTGAAACCAGAACTTAGCAGATGAAGTAAGATAGATCAAGGTGGAACTCTTCTGGGCAGGCTCATGAAGGTCCTGGCCTGGGGTATTTTGGAGTCCTCACACCCATTTTCACCTTGTTTGTGAATCCCAATCACAACAACCACGTTTTATATAGTGTTCTGTTGAAAATGTGAAAATATTGCCCATTGCATATATAATTGAGGGCGGCGCGGTGGCGCAGTGGGTAGCGCTGCTGCCTCGCAGTTGGGAGATCTGGGGACCTGGGTTCGCTTCCCGGGTCCTCCCTGCGTGGAGTTTGCATGTTCTCCCCGTGTCTGCGTGGGTTTCCTCCGGGCACTCCGGTTTCCTCTCACAGTCCAAAGACATGCAGGTTAGGTGGATTGGTGATTCTGAATTGGCCCTAGTGTGTGCTTGGTGTGTGGGTGTGTTTGTGTGTGTCCTGCAGTGGGTTGGCACCCTGCCCGGGATTGGTTCCTGCCTTGTGCCCTGTGTTGGCTGGGATTGGCTCCAGCAGACCCCCGTGACCCTGTGTTCGGATTCAGCGGGTTGGAGAATGGATGGATGGATGGATATATAATTGACTTTACAATAAATTATGATCATTTTCTTCCTCAGGGGAAGAAAATATGGTCTTCCATTTGAATTCCCTAGATATTGCAAATGATACATACACTATTTTTTAAGATGCTGTGTTATAAAAATTACATGTTGTGTTGAACCTGAGAAGTAAATCCTCCATTGCTGAATGGTCTGCTGATAATCCAACCTCAGGAATGAAAAGTGTCTGAAACTTACTGAAATTAACAAAGCAGATTTATTTTGAAACTTCGACATATTCTAAATGTAGCAGTTTGATTGTACCCTGCTATTTGCATTTGAGTCTTATTACAAAACCTTAACAAAGGCTTCTTTTGGACTACATAACACTTATAAAACTGCAGTAAATAGGTTATTCATGCTGTGCAGTGTTACATATTGACATGATGGTAAAATTACTCGTTAATATTGAAGGATGCACAGGTCTTATGCTAATTATGTAATATCAAGAGAAATGTGTCTTGGTTAAACTACCTCAGATCGTTACAAAGTGAAGCTTTGTTAATAGGCCACATTGCAGAGATGATTAAACACTTCACTGATAACTATGTTAAGGTCTTGTTACATAATAGTAAATGAGTAATACATGTATTTTTGCAGAACCTAAACTCAATTGTTATCATAATAATGAATAGATATAGATATTTTTGATATTTTATTTAAGACCATAATGCCAGGCGTTTTGAATATTTAGTAAGTGTTATTCTAAACTATCTATGAGTATTTAAACTACTATAAATGAAGTTTAACCTAAAATCTGAACAAATACTGAGCATTTTTTAACTTAAACGTGTACATTCACATTTACAACTAAAACTGTGCAGCAGAATGCGTCCCTATTTACCAGATGAACGTGGGAAAAGCACCCCAAGTGCTGGACTTAAATCTCTTCCTTCTCACCATTTTTCACCACAAATTCTTCTTCTTGTTAATCTACAGTGTGTCTATTGCATTTTCCGAGAAACACACTTGATGAGCACTTGCAATTCATTTAATTTTTCAGCCATTGCCAGTGCCCCTTCTGTACAGATCCCCCACACAGTCCTGCCATTAAAGAATAGCCTCTTTCAAATAACTGTTAATGTTGGTGAGAATTCAGCTCACAATCTCCACCTGACTCAGTCTGCTTATGGGCTTGGTGCAGTTTTACATCCCAAACTTGGTGTCCATTTAATTTGTCACCAACATGTTTTTAGCTACAGGCACAGAGGGCTTTAGCTCCTTTTGGCTGCCTCTGGTATCTACAGGGTACTGTAGTTTCCCATCTGGTAAGGTGGGGGAATATTGACCTTCTGCCAATCCACTCTATACTCACTCACACATAGGTGACACGTTTGTAGCTTCTCCAACTCTTTCATAGACTTAAGTTTTATATCTTGTTGAGACAGTACATTGGATAGTTGTCTTTCATTTCTTCATTCAATATAAATTAATTTTGTGCCCAACACAAAACACAATCCAGTAATTTGAACATTTGTAGAATTACACATTGACCTACACAATGTTTGAGACAGGACTGTTGCTACAAAAACACCAACTTCAGGATCCAATAGTAATGTCACACATGTAAATGGCTGGAATCTTTGTACTTGGGCATTTTATTTTTTCTTTTCTGATCCACATGTGAGGTTATTGAGGTTTCATATACATATATGGTTTATGTGAGATATATTTTATTTAGGTACATATGTGTGGGTCTTTGCTTTGTTTGTTGTTATGTGGTAGCAGCAAAGCAAAAAGTAGTTATTACCGCTGTCTCACAGCCCCAGGAGTCTGGTTTCCCATTCTCTAACTGTGTTTTCTCTGTGCCAATGTATATTTTTCTCCAACATCCCAAAGATGAGCAGGTTTGGTTAAATTAGTGTGTATGTTTGTATGTTGTCGTAGACTGGCATCTTGTCTTGTATTGACTGCTACCTTGTTTCTGGTCTTTCCAGGATAGACCTTAGCATCGTTCAATCCAATTTTGTGATAGGAAACTTCAAAAAGTGAACAAATAAATGGTGGTGTATATATGCCTAATTTAAGTTATTAGGTATTAGAAAGGGTACAAAATGACACAGTGCCTAGTACTGCTTCATGGATCTAGCATCTTGAGTTTTAATTAGATGCTGTCCATGTGACTATGAAATATTCTCCCCTCTCTATGTGAATTTTTTATTTGTGACTTTAGTCTTCCTTCTTCCCCCTATAGACATTGAGGTTAGGGTAATGGGTGATTCTAAATTGGTCCCATGTTCAAGTTCATGTGCACAGTGTACAATAAAATTTTTACTTGCGTGCCCAACCAACATGCAATACTTTGACACTCTCTAGTGACATGGTCAGCAAGTATTACTTGACAAACATAGACCTCACCACATTTACTAAAGAGGTGTAAAAATAGAGTAAATACAGTTCAGGTTTCCTTAAAAGTCTCAGGAAAAAACAAAACCAATATGAAAGAGTGAGCCACTAGCAACTGGGCATTCAGATGCCTGAACTATCATGTTTAGAAGGCATGTAACAGTAAAAAATGTGCCACTGAGTGATCAAGAAAGTCAGTGTTTCCACCGCAGGGTAGACTTTGGGCTCTCATTGACCCTGAATTGTATAAAGTTATTTTATGATAAGGAACAGATTTATTATTTGATGGTGTTCTTTTCACTTATGTTCACTGTTAATAAATACACTAGGCTGGCTTTCTCTCCTTTTATCCATCCATCCACTTACAGATTAACACACTTAGTTAATTTAAGAATTTGGATGCTATACCAGAAATATCAGGCTCAGTGACAGGAGCTAGCAATCCATAACAGATTTGGCAGTTATACTTAGGTAAAATAATACTCTCAGGTTTTGGATGTTCTCACTTGCTGTGGCACATGGATTGAGATATTTATGTATATTAGAAGGGAAATAGTGGGTTAACTGTAAATCTTGGTTTGTCCTATGAAATCTCCAAAAATAAAATCTAAGGACTGTTATGTATTACTGGGATGCCTTTAGGAATCCAGCTAAGATTTTGAAGGATCGGTGATCTCATTTGAATGCTAGAAATGGCAAATGCCAAAGTTGTTTCATCATTGTGGAGACAGAAATCCATGATAGACCTTGTCCAAGGGAGCAGGATGCCAGAAATTACATTATGAAGTCTCAACTTCAGCTTTTGGACAAATGCTTTTCTAGTTTAGTAGCAACCTCTCAGTGTTGTCATATAAGTCCATAATAACTGTAGCCCTCGAAGTATAAGGCAAGATCAAGCATGGGTAAAATGCGTGGCGAAAGAAATCTCTCAGTCCAAAAGTTTGTTTTAAAAATATTTAGTGAAAGTTAAAAGCAAATTATCCACAAAAAAAAGGAAAAATATATCTTCTTTAAACTTAGCTTTTCTTGAGAAACTTTAGTTATTTCTATACTTAAGGGTTTTTTACTTCTTCTTCTAAACGCTTTAAGCGTACGGCATTGCGCTTAAATAAGCACTAGTTACTTCACACACTTAAAATATCCATAAGCCCGTAGGCACGTAGATACGGGCACATAGGCACGTGCATAGGCATGGTTTAAAACCATATGCCTTCTACACCTTACACATGGCAAGGCTGGTCACTAACTGAAGAATAAGGTTTAGTCAGAGCAGATAGAAATAGCTAGAATATACCAATTTTACTCAACTTATGGGGGTTATAGGAACCTATAGATTATGCTTTGTCATCTAGTAAAATATTTATGAATCTTATATAACTATGAAAATGGCTCTTACAATAACCTATATCATTGAGTTTCAAACTATAAAATCCTATTAAAGCATGGACAGCTGGGCATAGAAGGAGAGTCGAGATAATTGGTTAAAGCAAAACCAGTTGTGCCATTATTGCAACCAAATTGGTAAGGGTAAATGGAAACAAGCAAAAACCAAACGGTCTAGGACTCTGTCTTGTCAGAGAGGTGTGGTGTAATTTAGTAAAAAGGTGACCATCCAGAGAGAGAGAGAGATGACCTGGCCCACAATCTGTTAAAAATGAGCCTTTTTCCCTGAGAGAAAAACATACTTATCTGAAATTAACACAAACATTGATTTCTGGTAAATTCAACAAAAAATAAAATGGAGCATAGTCTTCAATCTGGGACATAAGATTTATTGTAAGAGCATCTCAAAATCTATCAGTCTTCTTTGCAGCACGCAAATGAGCGTAAAGAGAATGACAAGCAAACTATATATGAGGATTAGGAGAATACATTTAATGCCCATCTAAAATGGGATTTGGGTATGTGTGAATGTTGTAGTCCATTACATATCAGTTGGTCTGGTGGTCATGCACTGAGTCTGTGGTGAGATGAGAGCCTAATTTATTATGCTCTGTTTGTCACTAAGGGGTCCAACAGCCACATGCATTTACATATTAATTTCTTTATGTGGCCCAGATTAACATACAACTAATAACTGCATTGCATGGTTATTTCCAAATTTGTAACTTTGGGGTGCTGCCAAGTCATGTAATTGACTGCCTATCATTCACAGAACTGAAGTACAAATTAACAAGCAAATTCTGACTTTACAGTTCAATGCATTGGCAACTAGAGGTCCACACTTCTTTAAATATGTCTGCAGTAAGACTTGAGTATACAAGCGTTAAGATGAATGAACTAAGAGGAAATTTTCAAAACTCCCCTTTATTAAAAAAGGTGGAAAGCATTATAGAATGTTCAATTAATTACATACAGTGTTAATATACAAACTTAGCAAATATTGCATGTGTTTTTTACTGTATAAAGTGATTCAAGTACAGGCTGACACATGGGCTACATGACTTACAGAAATTTGGCCTTCAAATGGTTACTGTTATTAAAGAGGGGCAATCTGATAAAGGATCTCTCAAGGATTATTTGACTTTTTGAAATTAAGCATTATCATTGTGTGCATTTTGACTAGTAGTGTTTAGTGATACAGTATATGAATAACAAATATCACTGCATGTTGGTCTGTGCTGCTGCCTCACATCCCTAGGAGACTGAAGTTTAAATTATTATTACTTATTATTTGACTGATGCCTTTATCCGAAGTGACTATCAAAATCAGAGAGATACATTTGGTTACATTTCTTTTTTCCAATTAGAGCACAGGCAGGTGAAGTGACTTGTTTATGGTCATACAGTGTCAGTGATGGGATTTGAACCTACAACCTTAGGACTTGGAAATAAGATTCCTTATTCTCCAGTGATCTGTGCCTTTTCTCCTGCTGCTTTGATGTCCCTCACCACATCCTAAAGATGCGCAGGTTAGGCTGATTTGCAACAATACGTTTGTCCATAATGTTAATATTGGCTTGTGACAGATAGGTGTCTCATCCAGTTCTAGATCCTGCTTTGCACCCAGTGCTGCTTGCATTGACTCTGCTTGACTGTAGTGCAAAAAATGGATTCACTAAATACTGGGTGAGAATCATGATACTGCTCAATTCTAGGCAGGAAACATGGGGTAACATAAACCTATCCAGAATAATACTACTTTGCATATATAATATTATAATGACCTGGGTGGGGGTGAAAGCCAGAAGAATTGAATTAGCTTCTTATGTGAATAGCTGCTGAGTGGCCTCAAAAAGGACCGTTGACATCTTCTGCGTTGTTTCCACTGAACATCTGAGTGGTGCTGCCCAGCTCCGCCTTACCTGGGATCAGACGCTACCCGTATGCTACATTATTCACCCAGCTCTTTGTGAACTGACCCAAGGCCAGGGTCCAATCCAAGGATCAGCAGCAACAGAGCATTCACACCATTTGGATTCAGAAGCCAGAAGACCAGTCTATTGAAGTGTTCTTCAAAGTGCTGTGTCTATGCCCCCTTTACCTGCTGCTCAAGGGCTACTTTATAGCCAGCTTCTTCAAGATATTCCTGCCACCTCTGAGGCCAGGAGTTTGTTATAGTTCTTCTCAGTGCTAGAAAGGAATAGGTTAACATAAACCCAGCCAGAATAATACTGCAAGTTTGCATATATAATGCCAACTCCACACACATTTTTATAATTTTTTTCTCAATTTTCATACACTTAAGGATTATTGGAAGTGTTTCTGTTTTTAATAGTTCTTCAATATTGTCTTTTTATCTGGGCAAATCAAAAAATGAACTTCCCATTAACCTCTTGAGTACCCAACAGTTTCTCAGATGATTTGTGAGAACATTTAGCTCAGCTGTCAAACAAATAGCAGGTTATCTGTCCGAAATTCGTGATTCATTGGGCTCATCCCTCATGAATGTGACTCGAGCTCCCCTAAAATGATCGCTTTTTGAAAATTTAGAAGGATCCCCTAGACCAGGGGTGGCGAACTCGAGTGCCACAGTGGCTGCAGGATTTCATTCTTACCATCTTTTTAATTAGTGACCAGTTTTTGCTGCTGATTACATCTTTTAATTAATTTGACTCAGGCCCCATATTTGTTTCTTTTTCTTTAATTAGCAGCCAAACAATAATGAGACACAAAACAAGCCACCACATGACCAGCTCCCCTGTGCCCATTACACAATATCTGAAATTAAAGAGAGGTGATGGTCTTGGTAAGGTTGATCTCTCAGGTCACCAAAACATTTTGACGGTGCTCTTAGAAAGAACAGAAAAACAACAGTTGGAAATGTCTGCTGTGACAGAATGAGAGCAGCAACAAGCCATGGAATTAAATAATGGGTTTAATTAACAGCAAGAATTGGCTTCTCATTAAGAAAGTGATTGGAGTGAAATTGGTTGGAGTTTGAAGCCCCAGTTTAGCTGGTCATCTGTTCGTTTCACATCTCATTTCTGCTTGGCTGTCATTTAATGAAGAAAGGAATCAATTCACAGGGCTGAACTCTTCTAACAGGGCTATTAAAGTGATGGAGAAAAAGTTAATTAGCAGTGAAAACTGGTCACTGATTAGGAAAAGGGTTAGAATGAAAACCTGTAGCCACTGTGGCACTCCAGGCCTGGAGTTCACCACCCCTGCCCTAGATAATGAAAACTGACGAATTAATTATAATGATCAAAAATAAAGCTATTTTAGTCTTACATTTATGATGTACGTGACCATATGCGTGAGTTAGCTATCAGGTCTAAGAGATGTGAATTACACCACACTGCCCCAAATGCTCTTGCATAACGATCCGTTAACACATTCGAATCTGGCGTTCGCGGAGAAAATGGCATAATTTGCTGCCAATCGGGGAAGACTGCATTTTCCTGCGTCTTCAAGGACTTCTCAATCAATCAATCAATCATCCACTCATTTTGAGGAGCAGACAGCAGAAACGCGTATGTAAACACAGACATGTATTGTTTGTGTACTTCACGGTTGTTTTGTCCAGCCCTAAAAATAATATTGCTCTGAAGGAGTATTATGGTGTTTTTTAAGGCACTGTGTAAATTAAAAGATGACTGACCATGAAATCCGCGGCGAGATAAGACCACAGGGGGCGGCACGGTGGCGCAGTGGGTAGCGCTGCTGCCTCGCAGTTGGGAGATCTGGGGACCTGGGTTCGATTCCCGGGTCCTCCCTGCGTGGAGTTTGCATGTTCTCCCCGTGTCTGCGTGGGTTTCCTCCGGGCGCTCCGGTTTCCTCCCACAGTCCAAAGACATGCAGGTTAGGTGGACTGGCGATTCTAAATTGGCCCTAGTGTGTGCTTGGTGTGTGGGTGTGTTTGTGTGTGTCCTGCGGTGGGTTGGCACCCTGCCCGGGATTGTTTCCTGCCTTGTACCCTGTGTTGGCTGGGATTGGCTCCAGCAGACCCCCGTGACCCTGTGTTCGGATTCAGCGGGTTGGAAAATGGATGGATGGATGGATGGATAAGACCACAGGTCAGTGCACTCTGCTCTTTGCGGAGAGCATACCAGGGCGCTTTGCTGACTGCCTTCTCGTATCCTCGATGGTAGAGCGGACAAAAATCAAATCAAATGAAGACGAAATAAAATAGCATTCTGGCATGCAGCCCGGGTAGGCCTACACATTTAAATCGTAAGATGTTAATGCGCTCTGAGATTCTATTGTAGCTTAATTCTCTGACGGCCCGCTAGACGATTTGCTTTCAGGTGCGAGACGTCCGTTTTAAAAGAAGTGCTGAATTTTCATTTACTTTAACATGCTTTAATTCTTTATTGAATTTTAAAACACGTTCAACTTGTACTGTCGCTCCCACCCTGAGTTAATCAGTTACTATAAACGAGTATCTCCTAACGTTATGCTGGTCAACCCCTCTAATGCGCACCCTGCTGTTTCTTTGCCGCCTACAGGGCGCCCGCGGTGGGCGGAAGGTCGTCAACTTGATTGACACGTTAATGACAGGTGAAATGTATTCTTGGCGGGGTAGGTGGTGTTTAGCAATTCGCCCACACTTCCGGAAAAAGAATGAAAGAACTGCGATTTAACAAAAATATCGCAAGAAATTAACTATACTTACAAGGATCTCAGCTTAACTCTCACTGGGCAAAATATGGCATGGCTCCCGTTCATCATTAAAATTTCTACTAACTCGGTTTACATTTTGCCTGAAGAAGGGTCCCGAGTTGCCTCGAAAGCTTGCATATTGTATTCTTTTTAGTTAGCCAATAAAATGTGTCATTGTGCTTGACTTCTCACTACATCCATAATGGCTAACACGGTACAACACCCTAGTACTTCTAACTCGGAAAAGTCCATGCATTCTCTTCAAGTTGAAGACAAGATGCAGGAACCATCGCTGGACGGAATGCAGCCCCATAATGCACTTGGCAATGAACTTTCAATCATTATGACAAAGTTACCTGGACGTATTTTTCCTTATTACACTGCATGTCGTGTAGAAAATCATGAACGGATTAAATCAAAATAAAATTTACATGTTAAGTCAATCATTATATAAAGTATCAGAAGATCACTGGGGAAAAATCTAGTCATTAAATTTAGGATAATGCATTTTGTAGTAGTGGATTGAGTGGTACAGGAGTTTATTCCAATAGTACTTTGTTACAAGGCAGGACCTAACCCTGTCCTGAGTAAGGATAAATAATAATAGTCTGTCCATCCTGTACTGACTTCACTTGAGCTAATTCAGCATTATGCATTGCTGTAACTTAAACAATCAGCATTGGGTAAAAATTAAGAACCAGTTCTGAAATAGACACCACTCCATTGCAGAGAACCATCCATCCATCCATCCATCCATTATCCAACCCGCTATATCCTAACTACAGGGTCACGGGGGTCTGCTGGAGCCAATCCCAGCCAATGAAAACTGCTTTGCCCTTGCCAGGCTGTTAACCAAAGTGGTTCAAGTACAGAGGTTGAATGAAAGAATGGAGGATGACTAAAAACAAATCAGTTAACCTGCTACCCAAGAGCTTTGACTGTAGGAGTTTTTTATTGGATAGTGGGTACACCTTGAAAGGTGCTTAATGAAATGAAGGTTGATTGGTTCTAGAGGCTGCTGCTGCTTGGGCAATCTTGCATAAACAGTATTATATTTCCTTCTCAGATGCTGTCTCATATTTTATATAAATTTCATTGGCTCTCAATATAATCTAATGCTCCAGTGAGTATCAATCTAATCATTCATACAAAAAAAAAAAACGAGAGAGAAAAAAGTCAGTGATGGGCTGTGGCAGAGTAATTCAACTGACCTGCACTACTGAATAAATGGTGTGCCGGCCATGCCAGAGGAACCACTTTAACAACAGCTGAAAGTCTCTTTTAACACAGAATGCAAATATTTGCGATTGAGTGCTGGGTCGGTCAGAGTTCTGTGGAAGCAGTCATGAATGTTTGACTTAATGCATGAGGAGAAGATCGAGCTGTGGAATAAAGGTCAGGAAACGAAATGGCTTTCTAGCAACCTTTAAAAATTAATGTCATCCTGGCAAGTTTAATAGAATGGTGGTGTAGTGGCTAAAAAGAAAATTACGCTTCTAATATCCTGTGACTACAAGGGAAATCAAATAAGAAGTTTCCGATTGAACTGCACCTGCTGTCATACATATGCAGTGCTATTCCCTGCAGTGCCAAGAGGCTTTTAATTGAAAATGGAAATGACTCCATTAAAATGCAGGTTATTCCAGCAGGTGAAGAACATTAAGGACGGATGAATGAGAACCCGCCTGTGCCTCTACGTCAAGGAGAATAGAGTGCAAGTGGGCCGGCAGCAGGCTTGATGCAGGAGGGTGGATGCTACCTAATAAGAGTCACTGATAATATCTGGAAGATCACAGGGTATTCAGACAAAAAACTCATGTAAAGCTACACAGACCCATATAAAGACATTCTGGTAGACCTGCATTTCACAAATGGTGCATCTCTAAATGGAAAACACAATTCTGTGTTCTGGCTTTTATCTCCTGAGAAAGAAAAGGAAGAAAGTTCTAGCTTGAATAAATCCAGCACTTTATTTGATATAGAGCCTTTCACAAGAAGCACAATCACAATTTTACAGAGCAATTAAGAATCAATCAATCATTATGAACTATAGTGCCTTTCATACTTTTAAACTTAACTTTACAAAGCAGCTAAGAAGCAGCCAAGCTTTGTTTGATATAGTGGCTTTCATAGCCCTTGTTATTGTAAGGAGTTTCCCAAAAGACTTGAGAATAAGTTTTTCAACCAGACCTAAAACTTATAATCTTTATACTGAAAAACAAGAAGAGTAAAATCACTGTAGCCTGAGAGACTCCCTATGCTTTTAGTTTTGTGGGCATTAATGTTGCACACTATCATATGTAACTTTAAAAAGCAAGTAAGAAGTCTGCTAGCATTTACTGTTATGACTCCATTCCTATGACATCCTACCATATATACTTAAGTGTCAAACATGCCATATTTTATTTGTCATCTTTCATATTACTCTTCATCAAATGAAATGTTAAAAAGTGACTAAGTAACTCATCTTATTTTTATCGTCTGTTCTTAATGAGGGTCACAGTGCTATTAGGTTTATAGGGTAATTTTTATCACATGTACATTCTTACTTGCCAGTGCTAATCAACATGCAACAGACATGGTTGGTCAGACTAAACTTCTTTAATGTTTGACAACATTATTTACCTCCTCAACCTATCCCTACAGTGTGTTCTAAATCTCCTGCTAGTGAGAAACGTGAATCATATCTTCTATGGCTGATGGCCCAGGATGCCCAGAAACACACAGATTGGAGAAAAAGGGATTTGTGGGAGCGAGCAACCAGATAATCTGGGTAAACCCAATAAATGGCAATTGATTCTGTGATAATGATTCTGTTCCTTTTGTCTGTGTGGTGAGTTGGACAGTGTGGCAGACCTCTGCTGCACAAGCTGTAGGTGATGTGACTCAGCTCATCTTTAAAACACTGTACAAAGCTGGCTATGCGCGAAGCCCAGCTTGGAGTATTCAAATTTACCCTTTTCATGCTGCATTGCTTTTTTTTCGAGTTTAATTTCTGTGTGTTTTCTGGATTGAGCAGACACAACAAGCTAGTAATGGGCGAGAGAAGCAATTGTTCATGTCTTATGGCCAGAACGTATTAGCAAACTGCGATTTGGTGACATTTTAGAATGTTTTAAATGACGCTTTGAAGTGATCAGAATTCAATTATAATAGACTAATTATAATAGACTATAATAATTCTGTTTTAAAACTGTAATCCTTCACAGAGTTGGGATTAACTGCTACATTAGCATCATACTAGTGTAGCATTTGCATAGTCAGAGAAACATCATTGGTTCCTTTGTTAAATGTCACGTATGTTGTGGGTAGTTCCTGAGAGACAGATTATTTTGGCACAACCAGTGAGGATTTTCAATCAATCTAGTATGAGATCTTGGAGACCACTTACCAGTTTTGCCAGCACAATGTAAGTATACCATGAGGTTTTAAATGATGTTCAAGGATTTAATGATTTCTGTGGCCCTTGGAAGAATGAATCAGCTGTATTTAGCGGAAATCACTGTTTTAATGGGGGCTGGGATATTGAGCTGGGAGACAGAAGGCAGATAGACAGGAGACAAGCGAGCATGGTGTAGTGGGGTAAGTGGAGCAATCCCAAGCTTGTAATGAACAGTTAGGCCAAGAATTGCTTAGACTTCCAGATGCAATGGCATCTGCTATTCACATAGGTAAAGTTCACTGACCTGGGGTTGTGAAGGGGTTCTGCTTATAAGACAGTGAGCAAAGAGGAAGAGAAAGAGAGCTGAATAAATTAAATTTGAAAAGGACCTGAGCTTTGCTGCTAATCCAAAATTAAAGAGAATGCAAAGGAAAAAGCAAATTAAAGACTGGAACTGCCAGGATAATGTCGACTCAGAGCAAATCCCAAAGAATAAAAGTTTCTGAACCCAGTGGCCCTGAGGTAATAATGCTAATTTGATGAATCAGGCTCAATTTGCTCGGATGCAGGGCAGATTTGTGTCATGAAGCTGACGAACCGACAAAGCAGAAAGAAATGGTAATAATCATAATCTGAAAATTTGAGAAGCAGCTACTGGAAACTCATCTGGTCAAATGTCTTAGAGTGTTCCCCTGAGTCAATCTGGTAGCATGGAATAAAACCAAAACAGTGAGTAAATCCACAAAGAACTTTATTTAACATTTTTTAATAGTGGATTTCATGCCAAAGCAATGTCCAAACTGATGCAATTGTTTGCATCTTTTTTGCAGTTGGAGCACTGGCAGGTGAAGATAACACACTCAGGGTCAAACAGGGAGTCAGTGGTGAGAATTAATAATTCAGCCTTATGCTTCTTATTCTGGTCCAAGAAGCAGAAGTAGTGACCTGAATTATTTTGCCCCATTATGTCAATAGATGTCATGTGGTTTTAGTTGAATGAACATTTCCAGAGCATTACCTCCTACCTTGAGAGAGAGAGGTATGTCACTATCAAAGCTGACTTTATTGCTGGCATCACAAGTTCACACCTGCATCTGATATATTATAAGGGAGATGAACACCACCCCTGATCACCTTTTGCAGTTTAGACCCTTTAAGATAGCTTGGATAAGGAGGACCCACTTTTAACTAGATCTACAGGTCTGCCCTAATGGTGGGTAAAAAGCGTGTGTTACCATGGGTTTGCATTGCAGTCATTGCAAGCACTAGTGCACCTCTTGTCCATAACACTGTACAGTAATTAGTACTTTAAGTGAGCCAGGCTCACCTGTACCAATGAGCACTGGCATCTCTTCAAGAATCTTCAAGGGGAGCCCCCTCGGTTTGATTGACTTTCACTGTCTAATGACAATCGATCTCTGTTTTATTGTACCGGCACCTATTTTTAGCATACCAGTGAGCACCGCAACCTCTTTGAGAATCCCGAAGTGTGACACCCCCCACTTCAATCAAGTGTGGACATATGCCAAAGTTTGAATGTCACTGTATTGCAATCAAAATAATACACTAGTTATTTGCTTCCACACCAAGCAATGACTGGAATAACTCTGTGACAAGATGTTGTTAGAAATAGAACACGGAGAAATAAGTCAGGAAGAAATAAAAAGGATTTAGAGTAGCAATATCAAAGATAAGCCTACAGTTGTGGAATGAGATGTACCCTTTATGCGGGGAGTTGCTAGGGAAAGGTACATTCTCTACATACCAGAGGTTCTCTTAAATGGAGGTTTTATGGGGCATCAAAATGAGATGTGCCTTTTGGGGTGGTGCTAGCCTGGTGAATTTATATTTTATTGTATGTTATCTTGTTTTCATCAGCAAGAGTGAAAGGGAAGGTCTATAGATCGGTAGTGAGACCAGCTTTGTGATATGGGTTGGAGACGGTGGCACTGACCAGAAAGCTGGAGACAGAGCTGGAGGTGGCAGAGTTAAAGATGCTAAGATTTGCATTGGGTGTGACGAAGATGGATAGGGTTAGAAATGAGTACATTAGAGGGTCAGCTCAAGTTGGACGGTTGGGAGACAAAGTCAGAGAGGCGAGATTGCATTGGTTTGGATATGTGCAGAGGAGAGATGCTGGGTATATTGGGAGAAGGATGCTAAGGATAGAGCTGCCAGGGAAGAGGAAAAGAGGAAGGCCTAAGAGGAGGTTTATGGATGTGGTGAGAGAGGACATGC
Source organism: Erpetoichthys calabaricus (assembly GCF_900747795.2). Lineage (NCBI taxonomy): Eukaryota > Metazoa > Chordata > Cladistia > Polypteriformes > Polypteridae > Erpetoichthys > Erpetoichthys calabaricus. The sequence continues at coordinate 144,592,218 of NC_041397.2, read as the reverse complement.
AGGTGATGGGTGTAACAGAACAAGATGCAGAGGACAGAAAGATATGGAAGAAGATGATCCGGTGTGGCAACCCCTAATGGGATCAGACGAAAGGAGAAGAAGAAGATCTTGTTTTCACTGTACTATATAAATAAATATATCTACTCTATATATATAAAATCCTAAGCCTAAAAGTGCAACGATTTTGTGCGATTTTATGTGACGTTTTTATGTCACTTTTTTGTCACGATTTAAATCAGGCTTATTTTAAAACCTACATATATATGTTTGGTATCATTCTTTTAAGAATTTATCGAACTTTAATGTGATGTTGTTAGATTTTCAGATTCTTTTTCCGTTTTTAAACTAAAAAATATTAAGAACTCATGTCCCGCGTGACAAGACTTTGTGCCAAGAGATTTAACCATGCCCGGGGCCGGAAATAAAAGGCGAAGAGTAAGACAGCTGCTGTACAGGCTTTTAGATGTTCAAAGCACCGCGCAAGAAGCAGATCACGTGGCACAGCAGCAGCAATCCAGTAGCTGATCGAGCAAAGAGGAGGTAAAAAAAAACTATTTGTTTCCCATTGTATCACTGTCTCCTTGGGGTGCGTTCAGCCCCCTTCTTCATAACGTGAGTGGCACAGATGCGAAGTGGCTTGCGTGTAGCTCAGGCCTGTGGGGTTGGTGAGCAAAGTGAGCAGGAGGCGAACCCCCTAGTAGTATATAAATATATTCATTTAGTGTTTTAGTCTTAGAAAAAGAAGAAAAATAAAGAACACAAGAATCAATGTAACTGAAGTAAATATTACAAAGGGAAGAGGCCCTGAAAAAAGGTATATTTATTATCATGTCTGCACATTACAATGGAACCTTTACTTGCATGTCTCCCCAGAATAGTGAGAATAATACAATAACAATGAAAAACACATGAACAATAAATGAAACATAGGCATATAATTATATAACATATGTACTATATGTCTCTATAGGTATAACATTCTGAGATTTGTCAGGCAAGAAAGGCAGAAGTTTCAATGTAAAGTTGTTATACTCATATAATGACCATGTTATAATCATGATGCAGAATGGTGACATGCTGCATGTGGATTAGCACATGCAAGTAAGAATTTCACTGTAGTCTGTGGATATGACAATAATCAACTCTATAAACCTCTAATTGTATTTATTTTGCAATTTGTATGCATGCCATATGTGTATTTAGATCTTTAACTAAAATATAGCACTTAAGTGTGCATACTGCAAACAGAAAGCTGTAGTACACCACTGCTTTATATAAATGATGTATTTTGCGATTGCTTTCTGGAGATGTTCATTCGTCCCCCGTGGCTCTGCCTGCGTAGTAGTGAAACAGGACAAACTTTAAAAATCAATAAACAAACAGGTACCGCTAGCTAAGCGGAGGCAAGGTCAGCACCAAAAAGTGGCCAGAGGTTGAGCGATTCGAACAGCGGCTAGCGCGTGAGTGAGGAGGGCCCCACCAATCTCCTCACTCCTGATATCATACTTCCCTCTCCCCTCGGCCCGCAGCCTCTGTCTCAGATTAACACGAATAAATTGCTCCTGCCAGCAAACTATGATAGTGCAATCAGAGAAGTCGCAAAATCAACCAGAATGTTCAAGCAAATTATAGAAAAAAACTCGATCTAAATCCTTTAAGTAGTTCTCTCGTGAAAAGCAGACAGACATACAGACAGACTGACATATATTGGATTTTATATATATAAAGTTTGATTGAGTTGTACTTTATTCTAATGTTTTGTTGCTTAAATACAATTTTAAGAAGTCAGTTTCAGCCAAACAATAATAGAAGCCCCCAAAAAGTCTTACATCTATTTCCAAGGGTGTTTCTTGTTCTCCTTTACATTGAAAAATCAAAGGAGAACAAATATGATATTGAATAAGCTATTTTTCAATAAATCTGTTTCATTTAAACTGAGAACAGATACTACAGTGTTTAAACATAATACCTCCTCTGGCCAGTAGAGGGAGCCAACAAGTCCCAAACCTCAAACATAATTGCACCAACTCAGTCTTGGGTTCAAATCAAAAGTGATTTTATTATACACAGACCCTTTTACGGGGTCTTATAATCAAACAATCATAATACCATTTATCCATTCCTTAGTTCGTTTGTCCTTCCCTCTTCCTTCAGTTCTCCTCATCTCCTCCAGCAAGTGTTGTTCTCTTCCAACCATCTCCAAACTCTAGATGCATGGTTGCCTCTTTTATACTTTTTGAAAAATGTTATTTTTAACTTATTAAGTCTGTCAGAATCAGAATATCTGACATTTAATACTTACAGTATGCTTGGAGGGATAGGTTTTTTATGAGAAATGGCATTATGTTGCAGCCATGTCTCCAAATGCTATCTTTGCTAGTGGTTATTAGATATCATTACAGTGTTTTTAAATAAAAAAATGTAAATTATACAAATTAAAATTTTATTCATAGGCTGAATTTGGCCCACAGGGTGCCCATTGAGTTTCTTTGCCCAAGAGTGTAATTAGGATTGTGCCCCCCTCCAAGGCCCAGTTAAGCCTGGAGTAGAGCTAGAGTAAAAACTCCTCTTGCAGTGCAAAAGACTCATGAAAGCAGTCTGTAGAAAGAGATTAGGGGCCTAATGTATAACGCCATGCGTAGAACTCACACAATAACATGGCGTAAGCACAAAAGTGGGAATGTGCGTACGCACAGAAAAATCCAGATGCAGGAATCTGTGCGTACGCAAACTTCCACGTTCTTCCGCTACATAAATCCCGATCAGCGTGAAAAGTAACGCATGTGCACGCGCCTTCTGTCCCGCCCCAACTCCTCCCAGAATTTCGCCTCTTTGAATATGCAAATCAATATAAATAGCCCTTAAGCTCAGCCTTCTGTGAAAAGACAATGGGAAAAGCACAGGGGAAAATATAAGAATTTCAGTGAATACCAAGTGAAGGCAAGGAAAAACGTACTATTTGTTGGTTTAAACAGTGGTATAATCAACAAAAGGAAGTTGATCGAGTGACATAGTGTCGGAGAAACTCGAAAGCTCAAGTTCACAAAGTCGCACAGTGCCTGAAATAAAAAAGAAGTTGTCACATATCAAAGTCGGCGTGAAAAGGTGACTCGTAGTCCACTGTCTGAGTGTCATATGAAAGCTTATTAGGGTACAGAGAAAAAAAATAGGCACACAGTGGGAAAAAAGCACAAAATGTCAACTTTAATCTTGAAATTTCCACTTTAATCATGTAGTTTATTTTGTCATTAAAGTAGAACATCATAAACTTCATCTTAAAATAGTTTATTTTACTAGTTTCTCAAATCCCATCGTAACTAAAGTAGCACGTTAAATGCTTTGTTCTGTGTTTGATCTTCTATGTGCTCTATGTGTGTGAATCACTACGTGCTTCCGTTCTTTCTCTTTCTCCGAGAGGACACAGAATCCATTACATTCGTGATATTACAGCTCTCTGAGTAATTAAAATACTGAGATGTATATGTGATATCTTTTTCATGATTATAAGGATGAAAGCTTGTTATTAAACACGGGAATATGGTTGCGCAGTGATTGTTCATATCTCACGCAAGAGGCTTGCTGCGCCATACGCGACCTTCGATGAAATAATTTATTACAGAAGTACTGTCTCTTTCAAACGTACTAACCTCCAATTCCTGTCCTTACTTTTCTTTCTCCAAATACCCAATCGCCACACAATCAGCTCTGTAATAGACGTTAAGCCATCTGTAAGCTTAGAACGCTGATTCTTCAAAACATTTAAGGAACACTGAAATATCTTCGTAGTACATGTTTAATTATTCTAACCACCTATCCTTCCAGTGTCGTGTCAGCACCAGCAAGAATACAACGCAAGGCAGGAGCAATCCGTGAACTAGCTAGCGCAAGGCACCGTGTCCTCACATGTTTAATTATTAACGATACAGATTATTTAAATGAAGTTAAAGTTTTATCTGTATACTATAATCAACATATTTTGCTGCAGTTCATCTTAAAAATGATATTGTCATCATACGCGCTTTATAAAGTGGCGCAGGTTGTGCAATTGTATAACTGTAGTGCAAGTTTACAGTGGGGTAATTGTACTTATAAGTACAAACAGTTCTACAAGGAGCACTTGATTGAGTGCGTTTATAGTTCTTGGGATGAAACTGTTTCTGAACCGCAAGTTCTGTACAGGAAAGGCTTTGAACCGTTTTGCCGTGGCTGAGGCAGCGTGCTTGATACTGTATACCAATAATTCTCTTTCCGATCAGCTGTTGCTGTGATTCCCCACTCAGATACAGTGATATAAATACTCCGAATGGTGCAGTGAGAGTAATATGGAAAAAGATGATCCGCTGTGGTAACCCCTAACGGGAGCAGCTGACAGAAGAAGAAGATGCAGTGAGAGTAACAACGCTAAAGCAGTTATGTTATTTGGAATACTATGGCTATTCCCTGGACCATTATATTGCTACGGGTTAATTACAATCAGATGCATTACACTAATAAACAATATGCAGTTAATTTCAGTGTATTTATAAAGCCGCGTCAGGAATGTGGGTCTAAGAAAGAAAGGTTAACTACACAGGAACAGTAGCACTGCTTTGACGCTGGGTGCTGCCAGTCTGCAAAACTGAGCGGAGAAATTGCGTACGCCAGGGTATGAGGTACCATGGAAATGTGCGTGGCTTTATGCCAAGTTTAGGTTTTATACATTGCGATTTGAGCGTGGAAACGTTCGTACACAAGATTTCTGTGCATACGCACCGTTTATACATGAGGCCCCAGGAGATTTAATGGAGAATGATTAAAGTGAGGTTTGGATATGTGCAAGTGCACAAGCCACCTCAAAGGTGACTCAATGACAGCAAATTGTGTTTACTCACTCCAAGTGGGAAAGTTAGTTTTTAGTTTACTAATATTCTTGGCACTCTATTATTATGAATCTTATTGCAAGGTTGGGATGACCAGCAGGAGTCACTCTTTAATTCTCTTTCTGTAGCTTTTGTGGCCCATCTAGTGAATAAAGCAGTTGACTGATACTGTTGATGATCTTTCACTGCTTTGACTCAGTTTTGAGATGAACAACATGGAATGTCATTAGTTAAAGATGTCCAGTGGTCTTCTTAGCAGGCACACTCAGCTTTTTGGAAAGACTCATTTGTTACATTCTGTAATCAACCAGCCTTTGTTTTATGTGGTGTCTTTGAAAACTACAGGATGATTTACAAATCAAACAAAATTACCTTTTAGTGAAACAGCAAAATTAAAAGAAACATGGCATTAGTAAACATTAAATATAAAGTGCAGGGTAAGTTTGGAAAATATATAATTGTTTTTAATAAATCTTAGCACAAACCAAGTAAAAAAGGATTAACTTAATAAACATTAAACATTCAGGTGCAGGAGAGGGAATTTTAAAATAATAAATTGATAATCTATCACTTGCCTGTGCCATTCCTTTGACTGCACCTCCACAGGATGTTACACTTTCTGTTATGAATATTTTTTTTCTTTTGATGAAATTATTCCTGTGCTTATTTTTGAAAAGTAAAAATGATTGTTAATTGTTACAGTTTTTTATTATCTCATTTGATTTCTTGAGTGCTGCCATTTTAGATCATTTTCATGGTTGGCAATGGCTCCTGAACCTAAGGCGTCACAACCAGAAGCTGTGTGAAATAACATCAAAGGTGTATCACTATTTAAGATGGCTTTATGCTATCTTCTTTGTCCAAGTTTCCCAATAAACAAATGGACGTCAGTGTTTTGTGATCTTTTTGAGTGATTTTCCAGCAGTGGAACTTTAACTACATTATTACCAATAGTGTTTTAAGTGCTGGTGTTTGTTCTTTTTGATTTATTGGTTTTGATCTCAGCCCTGATATGACTTTCTTTCTCTTTTTTTACCTCCTCTTAGTTTTTGCTTATTAAGATTGCTGCCTTCATCTGGCATAACACATTTGACGTGTTCTTTTTCTGTGGCCACACCTTTAGTTTTGCCATTTCTGGCAGCCATAATTTTTGCCCATCACCCAAGGTTGGTGTTGCACTGTTATTCTAGCAAACTATAACTGAGTCTGTTTCTTGTGGTTCACATGCTTTATTTTGTTGCTCTCTTTGTTAAATTTATGACCACTGTTTAGGAGTATTTGCTATTTTATAAGTTCCTATACTCTTGGGTTTCTGACCATATGGTATTCTGGTCCTTTGTGGGTCACTTTTTGAAGAACCACATCCAACCCGCAACAACAAAACCACAGCTGAACTATGTCCTGCAAATAAATGTTGGCTACTCCGTAATCAAGCCAACATAACATAATGATGATAGTACTGTAACCAAAAAAATTTCAAAGAAGTGCAAATTGGAACAAAAACGATAACTACCATGAACAAAAACTGGAATCAGTACAACAATGAAGTTGAACTTTACCCCAAATTAGTATTGAAATGTATACTGGTACTAAAAAAAGTACCAAGGTACCAAATTTTTAAAACAGTGCAACGCCAGCTTTCAAAATTCGGTAATCTTACTACATGAAAATGTGATTGAAATTACAAAAATTTAAAAAAGAGCTACCTACAACCACATGCTCATTCAGGAAGTGGTCCCCTGAGGCAGAGCAGGCTCTGAGAGACTGCTTTGGAACTACGGACTGGGATATCCTACAGGGGTCACAGAGTGAGAACATTGAGGGGGTTGTTGACTGCACTACTGACTACATCAACTTCTGTATGGACATTGTAGTTCCAGTAAGAACAGTACGCTGCTATGCTAATAACAAGCCATGGATTACAAGTGACATCAAGGGCCTTTTGAACCAGAAGAAAAGGGCTTTTAAAGGCAGTGATCAGCACGAGCTCAAGCGCGTGCAGAAGGAACTCTGAGTCCAGCTCAGGGCGGCGAAGGATCAGTACAGGAGAAAGCTGGAGCAGAAGTTGCAAAATAACAGCATGAAGGAAGTGTGGGATGGGATGAAGATCATCATTGGCTGCAGCTCGAAGCGGGGTGCCACCATCGAGAGAGATGTGGAGAGAGCAAACCAGATGAACAACTTTTTTAACAGGTTTGACCACCCTAACCCACTCTTACCTCGGAGTACTGCACCCTCCACCCATCCTTCTGCTGACACCAGCATAGGAGAGAGTTTACCCCAACCCACAATTACAGCAGCCCAGGTAAGCAGAGAGCTGAGGAGACTTTGTGCCAGCAAGGCAGCGGGTCCAGATGGAGTATCACCATGACTGCTGAAGGCCTGTGCGTTGGAGCTGGGGAGTCCTCTACAGCGCATCTTCAACCTGAGCCTGGAACAGGGGAGAGTCCCGAGGCTTTGGAAAACATCTTACATCACTCCAGTCCCAAATGTATCACATTCGAGTGAGCTGAATGACTTCCGGCCTGTTGCTCTGATGTCGCATGTAATGAAAACCATGGAGCGACTGCTGCTTCACCACCTGAGGCCACAGGTCTGCCACACCCTCGACCCTCTGCAGTTCGCATACCAGGAGAAGGTGGGATCGGAGGATGCCATCATCTACATGCTACACCGATCCCTCTCCCACTTGGACAGAGGCAGTGGTGCAGTAAGAATTATGTTTCTGGACTCCTCTAGTGCCTTCAACACCAGCCAACCTCTGCTCCTTAGGGACAAGCTGACAGAGATGGGAGTAGATTCATACCTGGTGGCATGGATTGTGAACTGTCTTATAAACAGACCTCAGCATGTGCGTCTCGGGAACTGCAGGTCTGACATTGTGGTCAGCAACACAGGAGCGCCGCAGGGGACTGTACTTTCTCCGGTCCTGTTCAGCCTGTATACATCGGACTTCCAATACAACTCGAAGACCTGACACGTGCAAAAGTTCACTGACGACACTGCTATTGTGGGCTGCATCAGGAGTGGGCAGTAGGAGGAGTATAGGGACCTAATCAAAGACTTTGTTAAATGGTGCGACTCAAACTACCTACACCTGAACACCAGCAAAACCAAGGAGCTGGTGGTGGATTTTAGGAGGCCCAGACCCCTCATGGACCCCGTGATCATCAGAGGTGACTGTGTGCAGAAGGTGCAGACCTATAAATACCTGGAAGTGCAGCTGGATGATAAATTGGACTGGACTGCCAATACTGATGCTTTGTGTAAGAAAGGACAGAGCTGACTATACTTCCTTAGAAGGCTGGCATCCTTCAACATCTGCAATAAGATGCTGCAGATGTTCTATCAGATGGTTGTGGCGAGTGCCCTCTTCTACGTGGTGGTGTGCTGAGGAGGCAGCATAAAGAAGAAGGACGCCTCACGCCTGAACAAAAAGGTGAGGAAGGCAGGCTCTGTTGTAGGCATGGAGCTGGACAGTTTGACATCCGTGGCAGAGCGACGAGCACTGAGCAGACTCCTGTCAATCATGGAGAATCCACTGCATCCACTGAACAGTATCATCTCCAGACAGAGGAGCAGCTTCAGCAACAGACTGCTGTCACTTTCCTGCTCCACTGACAGACTGAGGAGATCGTTCCTCCCCCACACTATGCAACTCTTCAATTCCACCCGGGGGGGTAAATGTTGTGAGACTTGCTTGGACACCATCCTCGTGGCCTGGAGCACAAATACGCCATCTCTCGGTCCTTCCAGGTGTCCCGGCCAGGAAGATATGGAAAAAGAAGAAGAAGATGGGTGGTCTTATAAATCTTGCCAGACTCAGCTTCAAAAAGACTCTCTTTACGTGGAATGATTTTTTTCAGGTGCAAGCTTGTAGGTTTAGTTTCATTTTTGTGAGTGCAGACTTATCATAAACATGGAGGGGAACTTAGTGAGGCCAAAAGCATAAACTACAACACAGAGAAATATCAAAAAACAATAACAACAATAGCAATAATAATGATACTACTGCTGCTACTACTACTACTAATAATAATAATCCTCAAACTGTTGTAGCATCGAAGACATAGACCTGGTAAAATAAAATTAAATGATTAAAACTGCAACATGATTGCAGCTCTTGAATGCATTGCTAAAGGTTTAACTCTTTGAGGGCTGAATATTTTTTCCAAAAAACAGTTTCTGAAAAGCAACGGTTTCACACAGAAATCTACATAAAATGTCTGTTGCTGCATGCTGTGGCTGCCAGTTTGCGAAGAATGTGCAGCAGGTTTGCTGCCAGGCTGTCTTCGCGTGGCTCGGGCAGCAGCAGCAGCAGCAGCAGCAGCAGCGATCACAGTCACAGTGCATTGCAATGTGGTTTCTACCTCTTGTCATTGTTAAGTGGCAGTTCTACCTGGTGAACATTGACAGTACTACGATTTGCTGAGGAATAATCAGCTGAAGCTGGAACCTCACATTTGTTTTCGATCACTTGTATCAAAATTAGAGTCTGACAAGTCATAGTCCAGTTCAGAGATAATAGACGAAATGTTGTCGGTGGAGTATTTTGCTTTACGCATTCGCTTTGATCTAGGCTCAATGGTAGGCATGGAGCTGGACAGTTTGACATCCGTGGCAGAGCGACGGGCACTGAGCAGGCTCCTGTCAATCATGGAGAATCCACTGCATCCACTAAACAGTATCATCTCCAGACAGAGGAGCAGCTTCAGTGAGAGACTGCTGTCACTGTCCTGCTCCACTGACAAACTGAGGAGATCGTTCCTCCCCCACACTATGTGACTCTTCAACTCCACCCGGGGGGTAAATGTTAACGTTAACATACTTGCATTTTTTATCACTTTTTAATTTATTGTTTTTTATCAGTATGCTACTGCTGGAGTATGTGAATTTCCCCTTAGGATTAATAAAGTATCTATCTATCTATCTATCTATCTATCTATCTATCTATCTATCTATCTATCTATCTATCTATCTATCTATCTATCTATCTATCTATCTATCTATCTATCTATCTATCTATCTATCTATCTATCTATCTATCTATCTATCTATCTATCTATCTATCTATCTATCTATCTATCTATCTTTTAGCTGCCTTCATTGAAAAATAGGCTCTGTATCTTTAAAAAATGGTATTGGCCAGGCAAGCTGATTATCGGAGATGAGTGTATGGAGTTGACTGCAAAATACGTCTGTGTGACTAGGAACAGACAACACATTGAATCTTTCCAGACATTTACTATAAAAATTTGAAAAGTTAAGATTAGTGTATTTCAATGGGTTAATAAGAGCAGCATTTTCACAGAGCTTTCCTGAGCTTGTTTGATGAACAGACATAAACATTAATTACTTCAAGAGTAATCATTGTGATTCAGTAAATTTGGATGCAAAATGTCACCTTAAATATTGTTAATCATCACTGCAGTCTATTCATTTCACACACTGTTTTAAATAATGCACTTTTCACTAATAATGTGTATGAATATGAGATGTAACAGTTCTGTGGTGGAGGGGGTTGGACATCAGGTGATGTGTTCAGTTTGGTCAGTTTTTTGTGCGTGGTGTGGGGGACATTAATTTTGCATTTTATCATGTGAAAATACAAAATTATGTGTTATTTGGTTTGGTATCAATTTGGTATGGGTATTGAGGTGTGAAAGCTGGTACTGGTACCAAGGTGAAAATGTTCTTATTGATCCAACAGTATCCCAGATACTGTATATCTAAAATCTTTATGTAAACTATTCACATATTTATAAAGTCATTTTGAACTTGAGTCTTATACCATAATATATTGTATAATTTTAGTTCCATAAGACAAATTTCTTTGTACAACCATGCCTAGGATCTTGCTAAAGTAAGCATCTTTTCATGTTCTCTTTCTTATAATCCATTCCTCTTTCAATACTCATGACTTGCTATCTTCAGCTTACTTTCCATCCTAATTGTTTCAGCTGTTAATAAATGACAATTGTCTTCATTCACACTTCACAAACACTCCTTAAATTGGAACTGGAGATTTTCACCCATGCCGTGTTGCTTGCTTTTCCCAGGGAATTTTCCAAATTCATACAGTCAGGTCACTGATCTTTTCTGCTTTTCTTTCTCTTTGCAGTTCATTTGTAGTCTGTCCAAATTATTCTCTTTTTGCCACATAATTCTCTTTTCTTTCGTTTCTCAGCGAGTTCACTTAAATTTTCTCCTGCCATCATTTTACAAATGTTATTTACAAATGAATCCTTTCCTTTCCCTCTGGCTGCCTTGTGTTTTTTCTGTATTATTTATTGTGTTACGTTGGATGGAAAAATCAGATATTACTTGTGTCACACACGCGCGATTAGGAAGCAGCCATCAAGTCCAAAGGTGAGTGGTACTTCATGAGGTGAGGGGTTGGTTATGTGCGCTGATATCTCTTTCTCTTTGCCAACGGAAATAAAGAAGAAAATATGAACAGTCTTACCTTATTTCCGGGTTCACAAAATGGCTAGGTAACGCTCAATTCCTAATTACCCTTGACATGACCAAAGGGTACTGGCAAGTTCCCTTAATGCATTTATTACTCCCAGTGGGCACTGGCAGTATAAGGTTCTTCCATTTAGATTGCACAGGGCACCAGCGACATTTCAGCCTCTGGTAGATATACTGTTATGGCCCCACAATTCCTATAGTGCCACCTACCTGGATGACATAGTCATTTATTCCGGTAACTGGAAGGAACATATACTGCAGGTTATAGCTGTCCTCTCTACACTAGTGAAAGCCGGCCTCTGTATTAAACCCAAGAAATTGTACTTCGGCTTTAAGGAGGCCAAGGATTTAGGCTACCTGGTGGTGGTGGGGGAAGCATAGTTAAGCCACAGTGCTCCAAAATTGATTCCATTCTTAATTGGCCCCGTCCGGTGACTAAGAGGCAAGTGCAAGTTTTCTTAGGTTTAGCAGGGTACTACAGCTAGTTCATGCCTCGTTTCTCTGAGAGAGCTGTGCCCTTAACGGATTTGACAAAGAAAACAGCATCCGTAAAAGTAGTTTGGGATGATAAGACTTAATCTGCATTTGGTGACTTAAAGATGGCCCTTATGTCACCACCTATATTGAAAACGCCTAACTTTTCTTTTCCTTTTATTCGCCAGACCGATGCATTGGACACAGGACTGGGCACTGTGTTGAGCCAATGCATCGATGGTGCTGAACACCCCGTTATGTACCTCAGCCAGAAACTGCTAGATCGGGAGACCAGGTATGCAGTGGTGGAGCTGGAGTCTTTGGCAATCAAATGGGCTGTGACTCAATTACGTTACTACCTTTTGGGGTGGGAATTCACCTTGATTAAGATACCATGCGGCGCTACAATGGATGGCCATACATTGAGAGTCGAATCCTCGTGTCACTAGGTGGTTTCTGGAACTTCATCCTTACAGATTCCAGGTCATTATTCGTCGTGGTTCCATGCAAGCCAATGCTGATGCCCACTCGCGCATCTACGACTTCTCGGTTCAGGACACTAGACCCGATGGGTCTGCGCTTCATGTCACACACACGAGATTAGGAAGCAGCTATCAAGTCCAAAGGAAAGTGGTACTTCACGAGGTGAAGGTTTGGTTATGTGCGCTGATATCTCTTTGCCAACAGAAATAAAGAAGAAAATTAAGAACAATCTTACCTTTTTTCCGGGTTCACAAAATGGCTTCCACAACAAAACACGCAACTTCCGTGATGCCACTTCTGGTTCCTGCAAAATGGCGTCACTTCCAGCATCCACAGATGACATCACTACCGATGCTTCCTTACAACATCACTTCTGGCCAACCCCGATGATGTAATTTCCTCAATGTCATTTCCGATGGCCATTTTGAATAAAAACACATTGAACCAAACTGTATTTGTCTGATGTGATCTATTTTGATTCATTTTTGACCATTTTTCTTTTCATCTTTGTCCGGAGAACAATATACAGGGTCATTCCCCAAATCTTTTTGAGTCTTCAATGTCTCTTCTTATCACACTGGATAATTTTAAGTGCGCTCTGTGGTACATGCCAACCCTTAGCCATGAACTAGAGACCTTCAAGTTATCTCATTTCAGTGAGCCTTAAAAGAAACCTCTCCTGTTCTGTCGAGGGGACAGCTTCTATGCTGCAATGGCTCATTGTGTGTGTTCAAGTCAGGCTGGCTCTGTCACAATCTCCTGCTTTTTTGTGTCACCTAGACTGTTACAAGTTCTAGGTGGCTTTTCATGAATGACTTGATCCTGGCTTTTCAGCCATCACCAGACATCTGTGGTAGAAGTGTGTGCTAGGTTGACAACAGTCACATGGATTTTAAAATGAAAGTAATTTAGAAATGAATATGAAAATGTGTAAAAGTTAATTACAAATAACATAAAGTTATAAACCCCGAGCCATGCCTTCAGTGATGCTCTGCCATACTTCATTAACTGTGTATCAGTTTTGTAGCTATTTTAATCACACTATTTTTCAATCAGTAATGACACTGAAGTGTGCTCATACATTCAAGTTAATCGTTTCAAGTTAACTGATGATCTGTTATTTAATTATCCGATATCTCTCAGTATTTAATTGTGTCTTTAGCATCAAGTACTATATTTCTGTAATAATGCTGGGGGTTCCTGCCTAAATATGTAAGTGACCTTCTTGGCAGAGCAAAGGGTATTGATTTGCCTCTGTGCCCAGGAGGTGCTGTTGGAAGCCATACATAGCTTGTTGGATCTAATAAAATTTGGCTGTTGTGGTATCAGTTAGACGAGAGGAACAATAAATACATTGTGTTTGTACTGTTATATTGTTTTTAAATTTTGGACTGTCTGCAAATCCTCAGAGAATCAAAACATCCTAAAATCATCAAATCCATGCATTTTTTGTGGATATCTTTGGGCACTGACTTCATACAATGATCATGGGGGGGTCATGAGTTCGCTGGAAAGGGGTGTGTGGAGCTCCTGATATCTAATCAAAAGGGCAAAGGTCCAAGTCCTGGTGCTTCCTGTCTTGCTATATGGTTGCGAGACAAGGGAACTATCCAGTCACCAGAGACGAAGATTGGACTCCTTTGGTACTGTGTCTCATCGGAAAATCCTTGGGTACCGTTGGTATGACTTTGTGTCGAATGACCGGTTGCTTATGGAGTCCCGAATGAGGCACTTTACCTGCATTGTGAGGGAGTGTCAGTTACGGCACTACGGCCATGTGGTGTGTTTCCACGAGGGTGATCCAGCTCATAGGATCCTCATTGTTGGGGACCCTACTGGCTGGACCAAGCCAAGGAGTCGCCCATGTAACATCTGGCTGCGGCAGATAGAAGGTAATTTCCGGAGGGTGGGATTGGACCGCGTGTCTGCCTGGGGGGTTGCCAGCCAGGATCCCAAGCTGTTTCGTTGTGTGGTGGTTGTGGCAACGCACTGTACTAGGTGCATGCTCCCCAACTTGACTTGACTTGACTTTGGGCACCTATCCCAATTCAGGGTGCTATTTCTGGCCTCAAATTGTTTGGACTGCACCTTCACATTCTGCAGTCACCCCTCTCACGTTTATGAACCCACACCCATACCAACATGATTTTCATCCTGTGCTGGCCATGTAAGTCCATATTGTTGTAAATTCACCATCTGTACACCTGAGGACACTCACAGACAATGTTATCTTCAGATGCAATAAACTACTTTTGATAAGCTACAGCCACGTGAAGTCAAATCCTAAATTCCCTACCAGATTTAGGCATTGTCTGTGACTGTTCTGAAGATTTTGTTTTTCTGACAACTTGAGGTGAATAATTGTAAATATTATATATAGTAAATATAGCACATGAGATGAGCCTGCTGTGGTTCACCAGCTGAGCAACAATGGCATTATATGCTTTTATTTAACTTTTTTATTTAAAATGACTTGTAAACCATAAATGTGTGAATAGAAACACAAGTTGTCCATTGAAACATTAAACTATAGAAACTATTATATTATTTTATATAAATGCTAATGGAAAAGACATATACATGTATCAATTAAATCCTTGAATCCTTACAATGCTAATGACAAAGTCAATGGAAAACCTACTTTTTTTTATATACGACAGTTGTTATATCTTTAGAATCTTACAGGTTTAGAAATACAGTGCATGAGAGCACCAAAGAAATGAAGTATTCATTAATCATTAACATACATAACATTACAGTACATCTAGCTAAATGAATACATAATGTCCTCTTAACTGTATGACCTCACAAATGCAACAATACATAAAGATAATCACAGCAGTCAGGATGAGTGGCATTAACATACTAGATGTTCAATATTACACAAGGTCAGGGAATGTTACTTTCACAGCTCTTGACCATGACAGAGAAAAGACAGTCATTACATGGGTATAATATGGGTCATATTTAAATAAACAAAGTGACAAATCAGTGAGGGTCACCAAAGACTGGTAGTACACAGTAGCCCACCAGTCATTCTGTTTTGACAGCCTTCAAGCAGGTGTTAGTTTTAGAAAACAATGTCCACAGATGGTAGAAGATATTGATTACTAAATAAATATACACTCACTCTATGGTCTGAACACACATCAGAAAGACTAAAAATGAACAAAATTAAAAAGAAAGAAAACTTCTGACTTAGCAGTCCCCGTCCCAGTTGGGCATTATGCAGACATATTGCTGTTGATATAAAGGAGCTCTAGTAGCGTTTCTTGACACACTTTTGTGTAATTCTTTGGCAGAAACTCTTCAATGTTATTCTGTCATGTAGAATATGCAGCATTGTTCATAATGGCACTCAGTTTTGTTTAATTCTCTCCTTTCTTATGACCTCTGGGGGTCCAAAGTGTGCCCCATAACTGTGCCTGATCTTTAATTAACTTGTTAATTCAGCGGGCCTCGCTTGAAATGATGTCACCAATCCAGCACACCATATTGTAGAAAATTGCACTGGCCATCAGAGTTATAGATGATATAAAGGATGTCATTTCCCACATTAAAAGAACACAGTCTCTTAGGAGAAAGTGCCTGCTCTGCCCTTTCATATATAGATCCTCTGTGCTCCAGGACTGGTCCAAACTGTCATTAATGTGGATCCACCCCACATACTTGTAGGACTGGACCACCTCAACATCCATTCCCTGAATATTGACTGGACATAGAGGCTCTTTGGTGTGGCGAAAGTCAATAAGCAGTTCCTTGGTTTTACTGATGTTAAGATGTGAACAATTCTCTTTGCACCAAGAAACACACTTCTCCACCTGACCCATATATGCTGCCTCATCCCCTTTATCAATACACCCCATTAAGTCCAGATTCATCTGATAATTTCTGCAAGTAAAATGGCCTGCTGTTGCATTTATAGTCTGAGGTCTGCAGAGTGAAGAAAAAAGGAGACAAGACTGTTCCTTGTTGTGCTCCAGTGTATCTCACAGCCATATCATGTCTGCCCAAATCTGTTTAGCCCCTTAATTATGATAAGTGACCCAGTAATGAGTTAGCCGGAAAAACTGAATAAAGTGAAATTTATGGGGAAAATAGAATTATTTTTCCATTCTTGGCAAATGTGTGGCACCTATAATGAAGATATTGAGAGCATGCTAACAACCATTAAGGGTACCTAGCACTTCAAATGTAGGAGCAAGGGTACATAGGCCTATTGGTCAACATAACCTTACAGAAAATAATATTTCCAGACATTCCAGGATGAGTGCCAGGGTCAGGAAGAAAACTGGGTTGAATGCAAAGAGAACAGTGGGCAGAGAACTAAGGAAAGGATGTGGAAAGAAGAAATTTGGTGAATTTTGACAATGAACAAGCCTGGTTTAGTTAAAGACTTTAACTGGCCTTTGGAGTGGCCTGGGTTTTCTTTTTTTATCATTTTTTTTTTATTTTTAATGTTTTGTATTGTAAAAACAGAAGCCATTAGACTCATTTGATAAACTATGCTGTTCAAGCATCATCAAGCTGGGTCTTAAAAGTACTCAGGATGCCCATCCATCCATCCATTTTCCAACCCGCTGAACCCGAACACAGGGTCACGGGGGTCTGCTGGAGCCAATCCCAGCCAACACAGGGCACAAGGCAGGGAACCAATCCTGGGCAGGGTGCCAACCCACCGCAGGTACTCAGGATGCCCAGTAGATATATCTGGGATACTGTTGGATCAAGAAATTTGTAGTAGATTACACCCTTGCCTTTGTTTACCTGTTTATAAACGACAAAGATCTTGTTTTGCATATTTTGGGCTTGCTTGCCCTTTTCTTTCTAAAATATGATGCCATAATATGCCACAGCCAAAATATATAAGCGTATTTTAGTTTGAAAATAATGAGACTAATAAAAAATATGAAAAAAAGCACAAAAAGCAAAGCAATGCCTATCAATTGCCACCTTTCCTCCGTACGTGAACATGTGTGAGGGTGACTTTGCAAAGTGTAAAGGTTCCCAATGCAGATGGAATTCTGAGTGATTCCAACACTAGGCAAAGGGCAGAATGTTCTGATTCACAGATACAATGTAATTACATGGTGTCACAGACAGCACATCTTCTTTTAAACCCTGATGAGCTTCAGTGCTCTACACCTTCACGTGCGTGGGGGTCAAAGGCATAGTTGACCTCAAAAACTATGAGGAATAATAAAATGGCCTGTCACTTCCCTGTGATTTTTCACAAAGGAAAGCAGCAAAATTGGTGCCTCTGCTCATTTTCACATTTTTCCAGAACTGCCGATCTGCCTTAGTTCTTAACTCTTTTTTTTAGGTTTAAATGATGTGCTAAACCAATTAGTTAGATATCATAACTTTGCACAATAATATATTCTGTGTACCATAAAACAATTTCTAAGAGCATTGGGTACAATGACCCAACCCTAAACATAGCATCACAGGTGGACCAATTTAAAGCATCCAAATTAGCATAACTTGCACCTTTGGGGTATTCATGGGAAGTGCTTCTATGATCATTGGGTGATTGTGCAAACAGCACGTAAGCACAGAGGAGGCTAGGATTTAAATACAGTAACGTGGAACTGCAAGGCAACAGCATCATTCACTGCACCAAGCACCAAGTTGACAAACTAGTAGATGAACCACATGTAATTAAAAACTCTTCTGTCCATTTTTGAATCAACTTAATCCTGTTCAAGATCATGAAGTAAAAAAATAATAATAATAAAAGAAATATTCAAAGTAATTTCAGTACACTTCAGTGGGTTTCAGACTTCTACCCTACAGAATGCAGATAGAGTTTCATGGGGTAAAATCTAAAATAATAACACTCACAGTTCCTGGAAGCAAAAGGTGTTTTGCTGTAATGGATTTTGTTTCCACAGCATGAGGCAGTTTCATAATCACACAAGGAGAAGTACTTTACTACATATCCAATGTTGCCTGCTGGAGGGATGAGCTCCATGCCTTGTTAGCCTGTACCTTTAATCGTTTCTATGGGTAATTTCATTAATAGCTTGGTTGATTTAATTTCTGACTTTAAACTAGCTTAGTGTGAGTGTTCTGTGACAAGACTGGTAATGTTTTTGGGTATATTCTGTCTTGTTCCAGATCTTGCTGCAACAGGCTCTGGCACTGGCCCTGGTGATCATTGAATGAATTAAGTGATTTTGGAATATGAGTGAAACTTATGAATGAGAATGACACATTCTCAGTGAGTCCCACTTCATAGCAGTTTATAAAGCAAACCAGAATGTAATACAAATTGAATCTGTGAATGTTGGCCATGCACTCTAAGAATATATAAAACATGAACTTAAATTTAAACTCTAAAATGTTATGTTTATTTACTTTAAAATCAGGACAATGTTAAACTAATTTCCAAAAACTGCTAAAAAAACTCAAAATGTATCTGCATCATAAAAGGAATATATGTTAAGGAGACTAAATGTATTAAAAATGATAAAGCTCACAGTGGATTCCAGTAAATCTGTCATGCCAGAAAGAATAAAAGGACCGGGAGATAAATGAGAGGTGTCACAATAACAGTCCACAGATATCAAAAAGGTTTGGGGCAGCTCCCCCGTATATTATGCTCTGGCTACAAATGGTAAATTTTGGTTGAGTTGTTCAAAGGTTGGAGTCCAAAACAGAAGTGATTTAAGAATGAAAATATGGCGGCTTTAAAGGCCGGGACAGGAAGTGATGTCATCGAGACTGGAAGTAACATCTTCAGGACTGGAAGTGATGTCATCAAAAGAGCCAGTATTGGAAGTGATGTCATCATTGGCGCCGGGATGTGGATGGTCTGCAGAGGATTGAGAGAGAAAGTCAGTGAAGCTCGCAAACCCCTGGTTTAGCGTGGTACTACTATTATTCAGGCCCTATAGCTGCCTCCCAATCACATGTGTGTGACAGAAGTAAATATTGAAGCCAAAGTCAGAAAACTGGGCAATCAAAAAGGAAATCTAGCTACTAAACTGAAATGTGAAGCAAAACTTATAGTTGAAATGTGTCAATATACTCTTAATTTTAAGAAAACAAGAAACGCAAACAAGCTTGTTATTTCAATGAGGAACCCACAAAATTGGATGAGGAAATGACCCAAACAGTAACCTTTATAAATTGCTGTGACAGTATAGCAAACATCAAAGCATATCATAAAGAAACCAAAACGGCGTCGCAGGAGAACACAAATATATAACAATATCTGATTTATAATCACAAAACATAAAATGACCATCTAAAAGTAACAAAATAATTATGTAAGATTATAGTTTTCAAAGAAGGAGTGGTGAAGTCATGGTGGATCCACCCTTTGAGTGACTGCACATTTAAAGGCACAGGATACAAATAAATAATAAACAATTCTGATGGAAGTTACATGAAAATATAAATAAAAAAATGATTATTAAAGAGAAAATATTCATAAGCCTGAGGATAAACCCTAGCTGTACTATAACAACGTCATTTTAGTTTTTCAGTGGGCACTGCCATTTTGGGACTTCAGTGTTGAGGATTGCCATGTGTTTGTTAGGGATGACATCAAGGCTTGCTCACAGCATGACATAATAGGTCAACGGGTAAAACGGTTATTAAAAGTATAATTTTTTATAGATTCTCTACTTACAAATTCCTTTTTTGTTTCTATCCATGATGTTTGTTGTGCATTTTGGCTCTGGATACTTGAACGTTTGGTTTCCAATCTTCTAGCACCATTCCTTGACCATGATTATTGTTTCATATTCTGCGCTTTGTTTATTAGTTTGTTTAACTTCTAGTTATGACCTGGGCTTGTTTATTCTGCCCACATTCTATCTCTGGATTCTTATTCCTTAAATAAATGTCTATTCCATGCAGTTTCAGTACACTTTTGCTATAGTCGACATACCAATCTTACTACCTTCTAATGGTTCCTTCTTATGTACTGTCACACACATGTGCATGGGAGGCAGCTAAAGGGCTCGAATTAAGATAATTCCACACCAGACCATGGAGTGGCAGAGTGCACAAACCCTTTCTCTCTTTCCTCTGAGGACCAGTTACAGAAAATTCCGCCTGGTCCAAATAACATTGCTTCTGGTTCCAGGCCCGATGACGACACTTCAGTTCTAGACCTGATGACATCACTTACGGTTCTGGCCTCAATTACCTCATTTCCAGTTCAGACTCTGCAGACCTCACTTCCTCTCCCTGACCATAAAACTGCCATTTTGTTTCTTGCAACTCAGTTCTGCTTTGAACTTGCTCATATCTTTTGCATTTTCAACCCAACTTACACTATATGGGGCAGCTACTCCAAAACTTTTGTGGCATTTCTCTTTTCTTTTAATAATACTTATTTTCTCAACTATTTCTGTATACCTTTTAAGGTTTTATTCTCAAGTTACAGTATGTGTAAAGTGAATTCCTCATAAGTAGTAGCAAGGTGCCTAGATGATGTTTCACATAAACAAAGGATAGAAACTTTGGGTTTAATTTCAGGAAAAGTGGCCATCAAGCAGCCAGTATAGTGATGGGCAGGATAATGGTGAAGGTAATAAATTTTTAAACAGTTTGCAACCACTTTGGTTCCTATTTCTGTCATTATATATAACCCTCAGCAAGTCATTTAAACTGCCTGCCACCCAACTGTGAAAAGTACAATAGCAATGTACTTGTAAAAGACTTTGTTAAAGGACAAAATAAAATAAAGATTGCCTGGATGATGTAATAATTTAAGTGCAGAAGAAACAAGAGGCACACCATCCATTAATCAATTTCCAAAAGCCAACTTTAGCAGCAAGTCAACTCAAGATAGACAAGCTACACGAACCATTTAGTGAGAAAAAGGAAAACATCTGTATGCGTATCTTTGAAGTATAATTCATTGGTCAGGTGAAAAGAAGGAGAACAAAAGATCTGAAGTGGGGCTGGGAGCCGGGGTCTATCAAACAAATCCTGTTGAGATGGCCAGCTCACCAGCAGATGGTGCTGCCAGTTTTTTTAATCAGGTATCGCATCTGGCTGCCAAACTCCAATTTGTTAGACTGGAGAACTATGGAAAACTAGAAGAGCAGTCAGTCATGAGTTAATAACTATAGCAACTAAAATTGAAAGAAAATCTTGTGATCTTAGCAACTCAAGACTATAATGCATAGAATGAAAACCAGTGGGGGAAGAATTTTGGTGCAATGAGTCCTAATTTGAAATTCATGATTCACAAAGATGCTAGTATGTCAGAAGAAGTGTTGGTGAGAAGTACACTGAAGTCTGCAACCTTCTGTTTAGAGTGGTAATGGCTCTGTCATGATCTGGGCGTGCATTTTGTCCACTGGTTTAGTCAAACATGACGGAGCAATGACTGGTGATAAATGTAAACATTTTAATTCATCATGCCCTTCTTTTGGGAAAATTACTTAATTGACTAAAACTTAATTAATAATGATGATGACAAACAAACACATTGCAAACACAATTAATACCTTTGTGGAGCTGAAATTTCCAGATCAAACACTAATAGTATTGAAATGAAGCTGTGTAAGACCACTTGGATTTTGAAAATAACACAAATTTTAAGGAAGTGTTATAGCAAAAGCTGCAAATGAATTAGGACAATTTACCAATAGATTAATTGAAATAATTATACAGACTTGTTTCAAGGCAATTTGCTTCAGTTTTGCATTCTAATGTAGGACACACAAGACACAGATATGATTTTAAAATACACCATATTTCCTTTTATTTTTATTGTACTAAGGGGCTTCGCCCCCTGCTCACTTTGTTCGCCAACCCCCTCAAGCCCCCGCCCAGCAAAGTGCTACGCGACATCCATTTCGCGTCTCTGCCGCTTGCGTTGTGAAGAGTAGACATGGTCGCTCCTCCGAAACCCCCACTTAAATGGTGATACAATGGGAAACAAATACATTTTTTTTTACCTCCTCTTTGCTTAATCAGCCGCTGCCGCCGTGCTGCGTGATCTTCATCTTGCACGGTGCTTCGAACATTTAAAAGCCTGTACAGCAGTTGTCCTTTTGTCTCACTGCCTTGTCTCTCTTCTCCCCCAGACATCCTCTGTTCATGTTGGGGGTCCCGCTAATGAGGCACGCCCCTATGAAGAGGAAGATTTTCTATTCATTTAATTGAGAGAACAGTCCCCTCTGACTACACACGGAGCTCGATTTACTCCTGAAAGAGACTTATGTTTGTTTGAAGTGTTTAAATAACATTTCTATCTCTAAAATCTCCTGTGTATCTGTGCAACTCTGTGACCCAAGTGTGACAGCATATGTGGATTTCACCTTCACCAAACAACAAATCTTTTAATTCTCGCAGATACGCCTCTTCATTGGGAAGAAACATTACTTTTCCCTGATGGCAACTTAAAGTTTAAATCCGAACAATATTTTCAATCTCTTTTCTCTGTTCTGCTATTTCACAGAGTAATAATTTCCATTTGTTTGTGCTAATGTGATCTTTACTATCATTTTTTTGAGACTTTCAATTTTCGTACTTCCATTATCTCTAACCTGCTCTGCATGTGTATTGCGCCAACGTTTTTGAATTCTTTACGACATTCTACTTTGTCATCTACTCTTTGTCTTTAATTTCTCTCTTTTATGTCTCTCTTCAAAAGATCACATCTCGTCGCAGAATGAACGGTCTCGTCTCCCAAGATTTTTTTATTATAATTGAGAGATCAGTATTTATTTGGTATAACCAAAGACACACACAAAGTGATTGTGAATGTGTTTTTACATTAGTGAGGTACAGGTAGGTGATGTTTGTGATTTATTTGACACTTGGAGCTTGTTACATCCAAACTGAAAATTTATAAAGGCATGCATTGTCTCCATCTCTCCATCCATTTTATAAGTTTACATAAGTCATTTGCAAAGTAACGGGGCTCTGTGTCTCAGAAGCATCAGGCACAAGGCAGGAAACAACCTTGGGTACATTCACACTGGCCAAATTTGGTGTCACCTATTCACAAAACAGTCTTCTATAACAGCCCTATAAAACATGACAAGGAAAGGTTCATGGGAAGAACCAGCCTTGGGATCAACAGTACACAGAAAAATATTGCAATGGTGCTGGACAAGTTAGATCAGCCAGGGTTGAATCACCAAAAGAATGAGCTGGCATCATATCATTCATAGCAGTAGCACCTATAAAAATTGTTTTGACCACCATGGGGTGTTGCAGCTCATCAAACTCCCGACACAATGGCACAGACATAAGTTCCTGTGTAATTTAAAGGTTTAATCTTGTGAATACCTTATACAAAAGGTTTCAAAGAACACTGCAATCCTTCTGACTCTTTTCCTTCTCCTCCTCTCATCCAGGCAAGCTTCATCCACCTTCATCCGATTCTGGCTCTGCGTACTGAAGCTTGATGCTCCTTTTATATAAAATCTGGGAATATTACTGGTGTCCTGAGACTGTGGCTTGGGAGTACTTCCAGATAAGGCTGAAGCCTTCTTTAATGCTGAACCTGAGAGTACTTCCAGTGTTGTGAAAATGTCCCTCATAAGACTAAAGCCCCACAAAGTAGGGATTGCCGATTCCTGCAGCTCCCCCTGGTAGAAACCATGGAACACAACAGGGCTGCCCCATGGGACTATAGCACCCAGCATGCCCTGTGGATATCTGTGTGGGAATCCTAGACTGGGTAGGCTGCCACCCTGTGTTTTGGGGAAGAAACCAGCCCAAATAAATTGTTTTCCCTTCTCCTTCCATTATGATGGCTTAATGGTAATGATCCATCACAACGGCAACACATTCTGTCTATCTTTGTGTGGATTAAAGCTATTAGTCCTTTTAAAGATAGCAATCTACTAAAAGAGCATAAAATGAGCTGGAATGCATTTGGTCGCCTCTGGCAAGCACCACAAAGCGTTAGATGGACATGGATAGGGCTTGCAGTATGTTCTGACTCAGCAAAGAGCCAAGTGCCTCACTGACCCAAAATGGATTTGCTGGGCTCTTCTGAGTTGCTGATGGAGAGTATTGAAAAAGAGATCCAGGATATGGAATGACAGCTGTGGCGTCACCTTAAAAAGGAGGATAGCCAAGAGACCACTACCGCTGCAACTACATAGAAAGAGTTTCCTGAAGATCTGTAAGAGAAGCTTGCCTTCAAAATTGCTTGGGGCACTGGCAAACCTGAAGCTTAAGCAGAACATCCGTCTGGCAGTGCCCAGAAACCTCAGTAAGGCACTTACAGAATATGAAAGGGTTGAGGCTGTCTTGTGTCCACCTGATGAACCTCGACATCGACAGCCGGGCACTAAGTGTGGGAGACGAAAATGTGAAGGAAGCAGACCACCACCCAGCAGAAATTAGGTGCTGGTGATGCTGCAAAAAGGACCACAAGGCTCAGACTTGCCTAGAGGCTCATGCATGATCAATGGGATAACTTCAGCGGGGCGATGCATTGATGGAGGCATCTTCCCAGTAACCCAGCCCTCCACAAAATCACATTTTCACCACTGGCCACCTGGGTCATTTGAGTAGCCCTCACCTTTGCTGCAAAATCGAATTTGTCTTCCTTGAAACCCTGCTAGAGAGTAGTTCCACCCTCTCTTTGGTGAGGGCTGGGCTGCTACTGGAGATAGAAAATGGATCACTGTAAAGCTGGGAAGCGGTTCTTGGTACCCTGAAGATGGTCACCAGAGAGGAAATTCAAATGTTTGGCAAAAGTTGGCTACAAGTCACCATTGGACAGCTCCAGTTTGAATATAAATTCTGATTGGCTCCACTCCATCCTTGGAGTAGATTTCTTGGCCGCACACAGAGCAGTTCTGAACTTTGGAAAAGGAAATGGGAGAAAAATACCACTTGCTGGGATCACACCATGGCTACAGCCTTCACGCCATTAGCACCCAGATTCCTGCTAGGTGGCAAGGAAGTCCATCAGCAGCATCCGTCACTCGCCTCAGGAAAGCTAAAAGTCAGCACCACCGTAGGGTTGACCCTGACACTTGAACATTCATCTACACAGCTTCCATCCACCACTTCCAGTAAAGCTGTCATGGCACTATGGAAACACAGCACAGTTGATTTGCCAGAACACCAATGCCAACACCTTTGCCTTCTGCTGGAGGAGCTTTTGAACATCTTTGCTACTTGTGATGAGTACTGCAGCAAAACAGAGTTGGTTCAGCACCACATCAACACAGGCACTGCCGTTCCAATCTGTTTGCGGCCACACTGGCTTTTGCTTGCTAAACGTCAGATAACCGAAGAGAAGATCTGGGAAATGGCTGAGGCAGGTGTGATTGAACTGTCAACAAAAAGGACAGCTGTTGACATTTTTGTATTGACTGCCGGATGCTAAATGCTGTCACAAAGCCGGACTCTTACCTGCTGCCCCTTATGCACGATGCCTTGGACCACCCAAGTGGCTCCAGCTGGTTCAGCTGCTTGGATTTATGTAGTGGCTACTGGCAAGTCGCTTTAGTGCCAGAGGTTCGAGAAAAGACTACCTTCACAATCGGACAAGGGTTGTGGCATTTTACAGTCATGCCTTTTGAACTGTGTAATGCCCCGGACAACTTTGAACACCTCATGAAGGGAGTGCTGGCTGGCATTCCACTAAGTTGCTGTGTGGTGTATTTGGATGACATCTTGGTGCACGCCAATGACTTTGATGAAGCCCTATTCCACTAGAAGGAAGTGTTTACTGCCATCTGGACCAGAGGACTAAAGGTGAACCCAGCAAAGTGTCACCTGTTGTGGAGAGAAGCCAAGTTTTTGGGTCATGTGGTCACCGCAATGGAGATAGCAACTGACCCTGTGAAAATTGCTAGTGTGCACGATTGGCCATGACCCAATAACTTGCAGGATTTCTGCAGTTTCCTGGGTTTAGCATTTTATTACCAGCAGTTTGTGAGAGGATTTGCAGACGCAGCAGCACCACTTCACGCTCTAACCAGACTTGGCAGTGAGAATGGATGGAGTCCATTTCATCACCACTGAAAAAGGCCCTTATCACTGCACCTGTTTTAGCCTATCCAGACCCAAAAGAACCACTTGTCCTGGACACAGATGCCAGTAATCAATGCATTGGAGCAGTCCTGTCCCAGATAGAAGGAGAGACAAGAGGGTGATCGGCTTCTATAGTCACTTCCTGAACTGACCAGAGTGAAATTACTGTGTAGTTTGGCGGAAATTCCTTGTAGTGGTCTTCAGTCTTTGGCACTTTCACCCATACCTTTATGAGTGCCAGTTTATGGACAGGCCATGTCTTACTCACCTAACTTCTGAATTTCATAGAGCTAGAGGGTCATGAGGCAAAGTGAGTGGAAGCACTGCAGGAATATAACTTGGTCATCAAACACTGAGCTGGAAGTTGACACTCCAATGCTGATCCCCTCTCATGAAGACCTTGTTTCCCGGAAAATTGAAGCTATCGTAGCAGAGCCAGTCAAAAACAGGCTACCTTCACTAAATGCTGTGTAATACAAGAGACACTTAAAGATGTGGCCAAACTGCACAGCATTGGCACAACTGAATTCTAAAAGGCACAGGAGGAAGACCCAGAGTTGGCTGCAGTTTGAGGATGGATAGCAGAGGGACAGCGCCCACCATATACTGAAGTAATATCCTTCGGGCCTATGATGAAGGCATACTGCTCGGAATTAAACAGTTTTGAGCTCCGGGGTGGACTGCTTAATTGAAGATGGGAAAGCCAACTTCCAGGACATCACATTTTACAGCTGCTGGCACTCCCATTCCTACGTTACCAAGTCCTTCAGGTATGTGGGACACTTTGGCGTTTCTAAGACACTGCGGCAGCTGAGACAACAGTTCCACAGGGCAAGATGCAGTCTGGATGTTGAGCTGTCTGCCCACTGCTGTGATGACTGCATTGCACATAAAGGTCCCACATCTTGATTGCATACACCTCTTCAACCTCCACAGGCAGGAGCCCCAGTGGAGTGAGTGGCTGTGGACATCCTTGGGCCCTTCCCAATCATAGATGCTGGGAATCGTTATGTCCTTGTGGCTATGGTCTATTTTACAAGTCATACGTGATTCTGGATTAGAGCGTGACCACCTACGATAAGAGGCTGACTTAGGAGATATTCTGCTGTCTTGGTGCACCTGAGGATCTGCACAGTAACCAGGGTTGAAACTTCGAGTCCAAACTAATGACGCAATTATGTCAGCTCCTCCATATCCACAAGGCTTGCACCACTGTGCTGCATCCTCAAAATGATGGCCTTATTGAAAGATTTAATCCAACCCTGGTCACACAGCTCTCTGCTTTAACAGCAGAGTACCAGAAAGACTGGGGCCAACATCTTCCTGCTGTGCTTTCGGCTTATAGTTCTGTAGTCTAGGAGTCCTTTGTGTTCACACCTGTCATGCTGATGTTTGGACAGGAGTTGGGAACTCCTGCAACTTTGGCCATTGAGATGCCCCCTGAGCATGCCAAGGGAGCCAAACTAGCCAACAGCTGGCACAGCCCATGTACTATCCTGGTGCTCTTAAACCCTGGTGATGTGCCCTCAATATCAGCTACACGACTGAAGTGGGAGAGAAGTCTACCCTACCCTTTCGACGTGTTTGTGTACTGTTACAAGGAGTTGGAAGTGGCCACTGGGAACAGTGCCTTTAAAGGGAGGGCTATGCAAAATGAAATGATCTGTAATCCATTGAGTCAGCGCTGGCAGGAACAGTGTTGTGTTACAATATGTGCAAGAAAGTACAAGGAATTGGGAGTCCACATCAATGACAAGCTGGACTGGCCTCATAACACAGATTAACTATGTAAGAAAGGGCAGAGCTGGCTCTTTTTCTTAGGAGACTCCTTTAATGTGGGAAGTGACATCTTTTACATGCTCTACAACTCTCTGATGGCCAGTGTGATCTTCTGTGCTATTCTATCACTTCAACTGTACTATATATATATATATATATATATATATATATATATATATATATATATATATATATATATATATATATATATATATATATGTGTGTGTGTGTGTGTATGTATCCATATAGTTTTCCAACAACATCCTCCAAAATGTGAGTGGGGGTTTGTGAGAGGGCCTTGTGACGAACTGGCACCTTGTCCAGGGTTGTTTCCTGCCTAGCAATTATGCAAGAGGACAACAATTAACAGAGGCAACTGAACAGACCAGACAAATGATAAAAATCATGTAGCACTGCTACGACTTAATTCTGCTGGGATAGGCAGTAGCCACAATGGCCCTTAATTTCAGGTTTGGGAGAGTATTGTATCAATTCAGACTTGAAGTGTGATGTAACTCTGCATTGTTTTTCAGTTTTGAGGAGCTATACTTTGACATTGAAAATGTGTTTAAGTGCCTGAGTTGTGACAAAGATAATAGTCATTTCTAAAAATATCTTAGGTTTTTAAATTATAGCCTGTGAGCCACAATGGCACTAGTCCGTTTTCTAAACACATTACATTCAATTCATGGTGGCAGCCTGCCAAAGCCTATCCAGGCAGCAGGTAGTCAGCCAGTATAGTCGAAGGTCTATATATTTTTTATTGTTTCTTATATATGAAATGCAGGATTAAATTGAGAAAATATCACTTTGGCAAATGTCATTTTCTGATCTTAAGAATGTTTAAGTTTTCAGGCATTTTTTTTTATCTTCAGAAGAAATCATACAATATAAAACTAAAAATACAGCTTAGGTTGTTGTCTCTGCATCAGGAGGTCTCAGACTGGAGGGCCAAGGTGCATATGAGTTTTCATTTCAGCTTCTTTCTTAATTAATGGCCAGTGAATGCTTCTAATGAAAAATGTTTTTCTTTGCCAGTCCTTATAATTAAATAAAGTTAAATTTATCTTTAACAACAAGAGGTGGCCTCTAATTATAAAAACTGCTTACAGTGAAAATGAAAAACTGTTGTGGTCTTTAAGCACTGAGTTTGTGACCCCTGCACAAGAGGTTGGTAGTGTACTCACCCTGAAACTTTTCTAATTTATTTATTTTTTTTACTTATTCTGACAACATCATCCAAATTTTATTTTTGATCTTTAGCAGCTCGGTAATTATTGTAAGCTAGAAACTGGTTGAAAAAAAGCAATTGAGGTTTTGGCATCTAAAAAAACAATTGAGGTAAAACGTCTCTATGTAGTACTCAGTAACTTGCAATTTGATCATTTCATGCTTTTGTAAAAAAACTTCATGTGGTATCACATTTGTCCAAAGAAATTGCATTTCTTGGCCGTGTGAGATGTTCAGCATTGCGATTTGTATGCATGTTAATTAAATATTAGAATATTAGAACAATTTTGATGAGAACGGGGCATTCAGTGCAAAAAAGCTTATCAATCCTATTTGACTAATTTATCAAAAATAACATTAATTGGACTTTTGAAAGTTCCCAAACTCCTACTGTCTACTGAACTGCTTGGTAATTTATTCCATGAGTACAGGGTTCCCTCTTTGAGTGAATAAAACTTTCCAACATTTGTATGAAATTTACCATTGACAAGTTTCCATTTGTGTCCCTGTAATCTTTAAGAATTTATTTTAATGTAACTGCTGGGGTCCCCCATACATAATTCCTTTGTAATTTTAAATGATCTAATCATGCCACCCTTTAATCGCCCTTTGCTTAAACTAAAAAGTTTTAATTCTTTCAGTCTTTTCTTATAGCTCATACCTCACAGCCCTGTAATACGCCAAGCCTCTCGTACAGCAGGAAATGAGAGACATCATCTATAAACCCTTGTTAGGCACATTTGAACTGTCACTTGAGAAAGGAGAAGTACCTGAGAATTGAAAAGTTGCAAATTTGACTCCGATCTTCAAGAAGGATACCACATGGATTCTTGTAATTATAGAATAATAAGTCTTACTTCTGTACCATGCAAAATTATTGAGACTGATTAGGAATAGATTAAAACAGTAGCAACTGAATATGAAAATAATATACTGAATAACAGCCAGCATGGGTTTATGACAGGAAGATCTTGCCAAACCAATCTTTTAGTCTTTTTGAGCACCTACTGAAGTAGTTGACAAAAGCAATGCTTGCAACATGATTTACTTAGACTTTGATACAATCACCCATCGAAGGTTAATTTTGAAACTAGAAGCTGTTGGCATCTGAGGAAATCTAAAAAACAGGTCTCAAGTTAGTTAACCAGCAGGAGGTAAAGAGAAGAGATAAGAGGAGTATGCTCCACATGAGATCATTGGTGTAGTTTCTCAGAGGTCTGCCCTTGGACTGCTACTTTTTCTAATTTATATTAATGACACAGATTTCAGTATAGTTAGTAAGCTTGTAAAATTTGTAGGTGATACTAAAATTGAAGAAATGGCAGATACTGAGGAGGCAATTCAAATAGACTTGGACAAGCTGCAGAACTGAGTGAACACTTGGAAAGTGCAGTTTAATGTAGACAATTGCTACATATGGGGAAAAGGAATGGCAATTATGAAAATAAGATGGAAGACAGTATCCTACAGGTAGCAACCTCTGAAAACGATTTAGGGGTTTATGCTGACACAATGTTCTTATCACCTAAGTAATGTGCAGAAGCAATTAAAAGGGCAAATGAAATGTTAGGTTATATTGTAAAAACTCTCAAATATAAATCAAGGTACATTATGCTTAGAGTATGTTATGCACTAGTGGGACAGCATCTTTAGTATTATGTGAAATTCTGGTCACTACACTACAAAAAGACAGAGCAGCACTAGGACCTGTGAAAAGGAGAGCGATCAGGTACATCAAAGGACTTAAGGACACGTTGTACTCTGATAGTCTCTGAGAATTAAGAGGCAGCGTGTGGACCTAATCCAGCTCATCAGAATTCTCAAAGGCATTGACCGAGTGGATCCAGTAGAGTTGTTTCAGCTACACAGTGAATAACATACTCCAGGATACTGGTGGAAACTAAGGTGATGTACATTTAAGCCTGAAGCATCAGCCACTTGGATGCTGTGGCTTCTCAGGCAGGTGAAAGAAGAAGCTTTTAATAGGTTATTCAACTTTTTGTAGCATTTGATTCAAAGAAGGAGATTGGGTATTCTATTATTATGTCAATGTGCGGTCTACATGCTCTCACTGGTAGAGATCCATCTGCTGATATGGATATAATTTCATACAATAACCATTAAAAGCAGCACCCTAGGCTGTCAAAAGGTTGAGTATGAAGAATGAAATGGGAAAATCTGGGATAACGACTATGTATTTTAAAGATAATTTGGTACGTGCAGACAAAATACCAGCATAAGCTCTTCATCAGGGTATTGAATGCTTTAAAACAAAGCCAGAAATGACTGAATATCAAATCAATAACATCCATTCATGGGTGCCTAATAATGTCCAATAGCTGGACACAAAAAGTCTGATCTGCTCCTTGCGTAATGTTCAGCTCAGGCCCAGAAATTTACATTTATCTCACATGATCCTGCAAACCTTTCTCATTTTTCACTGTCAACAGCTTTAGAGTTGCAATTGCCACACTTCTGGGTACTGAAAATCACTTTTCTGCAGCACTCAGAATATCTTTCTAACACTTATAGACAATGTAATAATATGTGGAACATATGTGAATGTTACACTGAAATGAGGGGGTTTATTAGAGGGTTATGTAATCTTAGGGTGAGTCTATGTATTTGTATGACGTGAAAGAAATCCTTGATTGCTAACTAGAGTTTGTTGTGAATTCAGTATGAGAGACTGCTTCTTGAAATAGACAATTGCTCCAGCGCTCCCCATCATTGTTATGATTTGATTTTTTACAACTTTATTTTTTCTTGGACATTTTGGTACATTTAAGGATTTTGAACATTGCTGAATCGTGTCTGATTACAGTTTTAGAGTAAAAATATTTTCTGTAACGTCTTTCCATAACATTTTACATTTCCACTGACACTACCATTTTGGCCTTAGTTTGTGTAATGTTGCTAGCCACATTACAATGTGAGACAACAGGAGGTCAAGACCAAGGTTGTCATGCGCTAGAAAATATTAGGATCAGCTCAAAGACTTCCTGGTTATTTGAGTTCTGGATAAAAGCCTTCAGTAGTGAGTGCATTTTGCATCTCAATCTTCCAGTTTTAACTTAGGGCTTTATCTTAGGCAGTCATCAATTCGTTTAATTTTCAGATCCTTATTCAGTTGCTTCAGAGAGCCCATGGTCGTTGAGTGTTGCACAATGGTTGAATAATTAAACAAATTGAATTGGCCCTGGAATTGTTATCAACTGACAATTTTAAATGACAATTGACTAGACTACTGCGGTGGGTTGGCACCCTGCCCAGGATTGTTTCCTGCCTTGTGCCCTGTGTTGGCTGGGATTGGCTCCAGCAGACCCCCGTGACCCTGTGTTTGGATTCAGCGGGTTGGAAAATGGATGGATGGATTGACTAGACTAATACTTAATAAGCTAAGGCAGACTAATGACCTTATGAGGTCTGAGACCTTGCAACTAAAAGAATGCCCAAACTTTTGAAAACACCACATTTCAGGTCATCAAATAAATCCTAGTGTACATTAACATTTTATTTGTCACACTTTAAATGTCAACAAAACACGTAAGGCTCAAGCAAGGTTAACCATTCTGCCCCACATTGAGAGGAGGCACTGCTGCTGTCTTTTTTTTTCTCTCTTCATCTCCGAGAATAACACCAGCGAAGGCATGAGACTTCACCCATGGAGCCCTGGAGGGCACTCTTTTCAGTTGGGACAAAAAAAATAAGTAAAATACAAAGATAAAACAAAAATAGATAAAATAAAAAGAGGCATGCCCAGAGAGAGGCATCTCATTCTGGACCCAATGCTAATGGTAGAAAGAGCTCCCGAGCTGCCTGAAACTCGAAAGCAAGCATTAATTGTTATTAAGGCTATATTGGCTAAATTTTTGCTCTTTGTGTTCTTTGTGTTTCCAACCTAACATATTTGCATCCTTTAAATTTAAATTGTAAGCTCCACTTGTCCTTCAGGCTTTGACAAGCACCGTAGTCGTTAGGATATGGCTGCGAGCAAGGATTTCAAAGCCAGCAGACCTGACTAAGATGGTGCAACAGCTTTTCGGATCATCTGTACAAGTTGCTACCTACAAGCAAAATTGGTGGGAGCCGAGGTGTGTTTTGAGGCCCGCTGGCACACAGCACATGGGCAAGAGCACAGGACTTGGCATAGGTACTTTTGTCGATGCATCCTCACAACAACGTCAATACTTATTTGTTAATATCTGATCTTACTGCTGCAAAACAGTGCTAACTAGGTATTGTATTGTGAACCCTCTTATAGTTCCTTTTTCAGGCACAACTATTGTGGATGGACACCTTGTCCATGGTTTGTATGAATCCAGCTGCAGCATTACCACTGTATGTACAGTCCCTCAAAAAAGCTATGCTCACCATTACTCCAGTCTGCCGGATGTACTCAGATGTGTTCTGTAAGCCAACTGTAGTGGTATTGCTGGGGTCATATCATACAAAACGAGACTAGCCACAAATTAAGTGTTAGTCAGACATCTGCACCCTGGGGGGAAACAGAGCCCCACCACCTCAAGGTGAAACCCAGCTATGTAAGTTAAGCAGGTTAAGGCAAGGCTACCTAGTATGATATGGCCGACTGTGGGGCTAGGGAAGCCAGCACATCAGCTGGATTAATGGTGGCTCCATCTTCTGAGCTGACAGTGCCACTAGACGCAACACCAAACCCTTTGCCCTTATTGCAATATGAGTATTGCACTCTGCCAACATCTTTTAATTGTGAGCAGTGAAATGATGATTCACTAAAGGGTGCGAGGAATGCTGTTCTCTCTTTTGTCTAGCAGCTGACTGTCAATTCCACATTTTGTATTAGATACTGATCTGTTGTATCAGGTTGAGGATCACCAAGTACAACTGCAGCGTCAACTCCTCATCTGGCAGACCTACCACCATGAGATTTGTGACTTGGCACATGCACACCTGCTTGTTGCTCATTTAGGAGCCAAAAAATCCTAGAGAGGATTATTGCATACTTCTACACTTATCAAATACTGTGGGTGGACAACGTTCTGGAGCACTTGAGCAGTGCCCAGTTTCTGTATGCCCTTTGACATGACGAATGGCTACTAGCAGATACCCTTGACCAAGCTGGTCAAAGAAAAGCAAAGTACCTTGGATATGTAGTGGGCAGTGGATAAGTAAAACCACAGTATACCAAAATTACTGCCATTCAAGACTGGTCCCGGGCAATGGCTGGATGTAGTCTCTTTAAAAACAAAGCCTGGTGCCTTCTTTTTACCTGGTGGCTCCCCTGCTTCTCCCATCGGGCTTTGCAACAGGGGAGTTGCCCTACCTGCAGCTGATCTTCTTTGCAGATCTGGTCTGGTGGCCTTCCGATCCCTGGCTCCGGTTCTGCTCACCTAGACCAAGACATGGGCTCCCCAGTGACCAGGACGCTCACACTGGGGCTTCTATTCCAAGTTCCCGACTCCCGCTGCCTTCGCTGCAGCGAGCCAACCTTCTCCCGGTCACTCCTGCTCTAAACAAGTGCTCAGCAGGAGTGACCACTACCGTCAGCCCTTGGGTGCCAGCCAAATACACCACTCGAGCTTGCCTCTCCCAGCTGCTTGTATACCGCACGAGCCTGCTCTTGCTCACTCTCCTTCTCTCTCTCTCACACACAGGCTTTCTCCTCGCTGCTTTCTGCCTTCTTCCCTGCAACCTCCATCTTTCTTTTCTCTTTTTTTTTCCTGCCCTACTAGCCACCTTGCGCTTCTATATATCACGGGGACGTGGATCAGCTGTGGCAATCAGCAGCCCCCAGGAACAATTATGGATGCGGACGACTCCTCACCTGTGCACTTAAGCAAGGACCGCCTGCATCACGAACTCCCCCGTGAACCACTTCCGCCATACTACCACACCCCCTTTCTAATCCGCCTTTGACATGAGCTGTGGACAAGCTATACCACAAGGAGCCTCTCATTCTGGACCCATCTCTATAGCAGAAGGAGCTGCCTGAAACTTGAAATCAAGCATTAATTGTTTTTAAGGCTAAATTGGCCAAATTTTTGTTCTTTGTGTTTCCCCAAACATATATGTTTTTTTCTTAAATTTAACAAGATTTCACATCTGGCTGCACAACTATTAGTGACCCTGACCCCAGCAATCCCCCAGTAGTGCTCGACAAAACCCTACATGCATTGAGCAATGAAACTCTGTTAAAACATGCTGGGGTGGTTGTCTGCTGCTGGTTCAACTGCAAGTTCGTAGGCTCAACGGGTAACATGTATGTCGCCCAATGGTTGATGTGAGGAACATTTAAAACCGGCCACTGACTCTCTTTTCTGTCTTCTCTCTTCCAGAATGAGCTTGCTCCAGCACCTGATCCGCAGCCGCTGAAACTACCTGACGAGAAAGGCTATCTGCTCTTTTAATCTGAAGAAGGGAGCTAATACAGGATGAACAACAATGTTACTGCTTGCACATGTTTTTCGTGTGCTGAAGTGGCAGCTCCTGTTTGAATAAATGCTGAGACTGTTCCTGTTTTCACTACAATAAAACTGATTTTCTTGGAAACCTGGACTCACCTTCTTTTCTTCTGTTGGTGACTCACACATCAATATATATACTGTCACACATGTGCGAGTTGGAGGCAGTCAAAGAGCCTAAAGGTGAGTGAAAATCGTGAGACACGTGGTACTTACCTGAATCTCTCTCATTCTACAGAAAGTCAGAAGAAAAATAAGGATCTCCATTTCTGGGCTCAAAATGGTCGCAATGACGTCACTTCCGGTCAATCCCAATGACGTCACTTCCGGTTCCACAATTCTCCACTTCTGTTGACTCCTGATGACGTTGGTTCCGCTTCCTGTCTCCAATCGTCACTTCCTGCCAACCATTTCCTGCCAACCATTTCCTGTCCCATCATTCCTTGTCATATAAAAACGCCATTTTGTGTGTAGTAAAGTGTTCATTATTCTTTACAAGTTACGAATCAATTCTTTATTATTGTCTGGACGACAATATACGGGGATGATCCCCAAATCATTTTCTGTGTTTTTGAAGTTTTGTTTTCTTCAAGACTGACTTTCACAATACATATATATATATATATATATAAATGTATATACTGTATATATATATGTCTTCTTATATAATACGCTACCGTGGCTGTTCGTTTGTCTGTCTTGGATTTTAAATCACCTGTAGCTTGCAAACCGTCTGACCTAAAATTTGGTACACATATACTACATGATGTCTACTATTCGCTTTCGAGGTGATGATTGACCTCCAAGGTTATTCCTCTTTTTATTTTTATTTTATTGAAGAATCAACACGGTGGCAGTGCGGCGCATGTGTACGGGCGCCATTCTCATCCCTGCCATTTTTGCCGTCACTTCCCCTACCTCTACATATCTTAAATCATTCTTGAGACAGATTGAAGACTTAAGTGCCAGCTTAAGTGAAAAATTAAGGAAAACCTACTAAGTAATTGCAACACAAACACTGACTTAATCAGTTTTAACGCGAAAAGATGCCGACGAAAGAAGCGGGCCGCTAGGGTGGAGAAAAGAAGAGCTGTTCAGGAAGCAGCAAGCGCATCAACCTCTGAGCAAACGAATGCTAAATGTACAGAGAAAGAGGATGAAAACTAAGAATGTTCAAGACAAGTGTACTCACTGCACGTTATCGTGCAGTGTGCCATTACTGGTATATGTATATATTGTAAGAAGACGCTATATAGCGCCTGACCCGACACAGATTGGACACGGGAGGCACGTGTGACATACAAAGACTTTTATTTATCTTCAGCTGGAGGGCATGTCTTCCCCGTAATCCCCCCAGCTACAACACAGTCCCAAGCACTAGTAACCACCAGTACAGTACAAGCACTTTCTTCTCTTTGGCACCACCACTCCTCCCTAGCAACCTTGTCCTCCTCCACCTGACTCTGGGCCCCGAGTGGTGGTCACTGGCTCCTTTTATAGGTCACTTGGAAGTGCTCCAGGTGTTTGGTCACGAGTTCCGGCGGCACTTCCAGGTGTGATGAATCTGTTGCTCACACGGGCTCAGGAGTCCCAAACACAGCACCCCCCTGGCGGGTACCTGCGGGACCCAACAAGGCTGCCCCCAACTGCAGTTCCCAGGGAGCCTTGTGGGAAACCCAGGCACTACTCCAGCCCAGGGGGGCAGCCATCTAGCATCCAGGGGGAGGTATTGCACTGTCCAGGGCTGCTCCTCCTGGATATAGTGTGCAGGGGCGTCCCGGCTGGGCATGGATGCCAGCCGCCTGCCACAATATATATATATATTGTGGACGCTAGAGGCACTGTTGCCCTGTGAAACCCCACAGACAGATGTCCAGGACACACATTTAAAAGCACCAAGAATTCTTTAATAATTTCTTCAAATAAAGTGCACAAAGCACCGCACACTCCACAATTCACAAATCAGTAATCAATAATACAATAAACACAATCCTTCTCTCCACCCAGCAGCTCCATCACTCTACCACCCAGCTCCGGCTCTCTTCGCTGGGTCTTGACCAGTCCTTTAAATAGTCCATGATGCAGAAGTACTCTTTCTCTTCTTCTGGGTCAATGCCACATCCTCAGTTCTCAAATAGCCTGGAAGTACTGCGGGCTTCTGTCCTCGTGCCTCCAAAGAACTTCCGGGTCGTAGTAACAGTAGGAGTCCCCGAGTTCGTTGTGAGCTCCCACTGGCGTCACCCACGGTACCCAACAGGGCTGAAGAAATGGACTCCATGTCCCAGGATGCCCTGAGGAAATCCGGGGAACCATTGTCATCCAGGGGAGCTGCCACCTTGCGTCCTTCAGGAGGCAGTGTCCCAAAAAGGCTGCTCTTCCCCCTTCTTCCTGTTCTGGGACGTCCAGGCCGGACTGAACCTCTGGCCGTCCATCACTATACAGTATGTATACACACATACATATATGTATGCAGAACCTGCCAAAAGTTTTAAAATAACCCCATTTTTCCAGGTTTTTTTGAAATTTAAGTAGCTTCAGTCTAGTGAATAACCTGAAATGGTACAAAGCAAAGCGGTAAGAGGTTAATAAAAGTTTAGGTTACCAAAAACTAAAACATTATGTAATTGTTAGAGCTATACAAAAGGGCCTTTTTCAGAGAACATGTAAAGGGTTCACAACTTTCATGTTTTTAACAGCAACTGAACTTAATTAAGCCCTGAAAGTTGATGGAGATAATTCCCACAAGTGTCGCGACATTTGTTGACTACTTATAAACCCTCTGTCAAAATGAAAAAAGCAGTGTTGGAACAACTGTGTTGCTACATCCTCTGAAGCACTATTTGGATATTATTGTACTGTATATTGCTATCATAATAGTGAGTAAAAAATCAGGTAAACAGAAAGACAGAAAGACCATTACATCCCTCAGAGGTGTAGGTCTCTCCTTTAGAGAAATTACAAAGAAAGCCAAAATGTGAGTATGTGCAGTTTCCCACACTATCAAAAGGAACTTGGAAACTGGAGGAACTCTGATAGGAAACATTTTCTGGAGACAGTGACATTTTATACTTTTATATATCATTCTAAAATCAATTTTCTTTAAGCAATACATTTCTCAGAGTAACTCTAACATGTTTTGTAGATGTGTTTGTTCAAAATTACCAAAGTTCTGCAGCTTTTAGCTTGCTTCATAGGACAGTTCAGGCAATATAGTATGACACGTTTTCAGATAATTCCACAGACCAAATACCCATCCATCCATCCATTATCCAACCCGCTATATCTCAACTACAGGGTCATGGGGGTCTGCTGGAGCCAATCCCAGCCAACACAGGGTGCAAGGTAGGAAACAAAACCCCAGGCAGGGTGCCAACCCACTGCAGGGCCAGATGAAATATCTTCGTTTTAAAAGATTCCCTAAAATTTAAAGCAAAACAATTCACATAAAAACAGAGAAAAAAAGTTCTTGATTAAAGAAAGTTCTGTTTAAAGCTTTTTTATCTCATTTCATTTCTACCTAAATTTGGTCATACAGTCATATTACGTGTAGAATGGTCAGAAAACTGTATGACAATCTCCTATTTGCAAACTTATCTAAACAGTCCATGTTAGCAGTGAGACTGTTTCCTAACTGGCTTAATTAACACTCACTTTTACAGATATAGCTAAGAAAGTTCCATTTCATGTTAACTTACGGGGGAAAAAGACTATACCATAATCTAAGAGAAACTAATATTCTATTGAAATTAAATGTGAATTTAACATTAACTTTCTAAAACTGGCACTTACATATTTCAATGGTCATTAAGGCTATATGATAAAGTAGGATGAATTGTCAGAACACCTGTCCCTCATCACATGCACACGCAGCTTGGTGATGACCTCCAAACCAATTGTGTACTGTACACACATATACTGTAACATGCCTGCTTACTGAGGTGCTGGCCACCTGCCTACTATACACCTGATACTCATATACATCGTGCAAATGCCAGCCTCTCTCGTGGACGTATCTATTTCAGGTTCAATGTCCCAGGCTGCACATGCTGCAGACTCTCATGAAAAGCAAATAAGACAAGTAAGCGAGAGTACACGTTTATCTAATTTTACTGCCAGCTGTCTTGAACACTTACAGAAGTTTAAAGAGCATAAAAACAAAACACCAATAAATGGCTCATTCACAAACACCTTTAGCAGAGTACGTCATTTCAATGAATACAAATGCATAGCACTAAGGTTACATTGCACGTTCAGGGTACAGTCTAGTCTATATCATTGTATTTTCTAAAAGGCAAGCTTCAAAAAATGATGGAATACCATTTATGGATCCATTTCATCCAATTAAGGATCCCATTGTGTAAAGAACCTAGCACAGCATCATTGGACATGAGACAGGAGTCAACTTAGGACTGAATGTTAGTCCATTACAGCTCACTATTACAGGCATGGAGCCAGTTTTGAATCATCAGTTAACCAATACACACAGTAATGAGATTTGGTAGTCAATCTGGAGCTCATAGAGAATGTCCCACATATAGACAGGGAGAATGTGCAGACTTCATACAGATAGCCACCTGCTGCAGGAGTGTAGCACAGGATGTTCGATCTGTGAGGCAGCAGCAATAACCACAGTGTACATGTATGCCTGGAAGGCACAATATACTAAAGGCACTTACAGTACATTTATTTATGTACTACTTGTTAAGCAGTGGACTGTTCATCAATGAATAGCCATTTAATTTAAAACCATTGAGAAGCACGTGGAAGATAGAGAGGCTACAAAAACTGAAATAATCTCATAGGAGAATATTTATATTAAGGTTCAGTTTACAGTAAAGCAGATTCCAGAACAGTATAGTAGCTATATACTGTAGTATGTTAACTATTGGGCGGCATGGTGGCGCAGTGGGTAGCGCTGCTGCCTTGCAGTTGGGAGATCTGGGGACCTGGGTTCGATTCCTGGGTCCTCCCTGCGTGGAGTTTACATGTTCTCCCCGTGTCTGCGTGGGTTTCCTCCGGGCGCTCCGGTTTCCTCCCACATTCCAAAGACATGCAGGTTAGGTGGATTGGCGATTCTAAATTGGCCCTAGTGTGTGCTTGGTGTGTTTGTGTGTGTCCTGCGGTGGGTTGGCACCCTGCCCAGGATTGTTTCCTGCCTTGTGCCCTGTGTTGGCTGGGATTGGCTCCAGCAGACCCCCGTGACCCTGTGTTCGGATTCAGCGGGTTGGAAAATGGATGGATGGATGGATGTTAACTATTTAATAAAATAATCACAAAAATGTTTCTATTAATGATTTGGATGCATTAACACTGGTTGAGACTCAAGGGCAGACTTCAGGAGAGAGTTCTGGAAAACCCAGCCACAGATCTTGGGCTGGTACACTATAAACAGTGGTGATGGGCAGCCTGGGGTGATGGACCATTTTGTTCTGAAAGGCAAAAATACCACAAAGCCAGCACAACCACCACTGCCACAACCACTTAGTCCAGCCCACTCACCTCAGGCACCTTATTTTATTGCTCTGTTTTTGTGTTTGTTTCTACATTTCACTCTTCTTATACGTTTCAAGTACGTTTTGATTGTGCATGCCATTAATGGTGCTATAAAAAATTAAAATTGGTTCACCTCTATTCTGCTTTGCAAGAGTCTTTCATACAAGGCAGACTTCTCAGGTAGCACAAACTCGTTTACTCTTTTCTGAGCTATTTGACCGGCTACCACTTTGGACTTTTTTCCTTAGGTCACTGTTTTTTGAAATGGGGGTTTTTGCTTGTTTCCTGTCTTTCTTAAAATTTCACAGAAAACAACTGGAGAAATTTCTACAAGAGCCTTGAGGTGCACTTGAAAGCTTTTACTCCCTGTAGAGTCAGTAAAGGGGCGATGAGTGCTGACCCTGAAAAGTGAGATCACAACCCTCAAGGAAATGTTCAAGATGGCACGTGGGAATAGCAACGCTGAAAGCGCATATGTAAGCCATTTGTGAGTCTGAATGTTCCATTTGTCTGCATGCAATACTAATTTCAGGGTATACTCACAGGTCCCTGAATGTATATATCTATCATGCACAGGCAATATATACTTAAGCACATATCTAAATGTAGGGGCAGCTGCATTATGTCCCATGTTGTGTTAAACTCACATGATAATGCTACACCAAAATGAAACAGCTGCCAGAAAAGGTATAGTCAGGGTATACTTTCCACTCCTTTCTATTGCCAGTCATTTTAATTAAATTGCAGTTACTCTGATTGGCGTGCAGAAGGTGCTCTGAAAGAAAACATTAATGAAATAGCGAAATCTGAATTAGGTAGAAGTAATATGGACCAGGACACTTCTCTTCAAGCAGACTCAGTACTGAGATGTTATTGTG
This sequence comes from Erpetoichthys calabaricus, assembly GCF_900747795.2. NCBI lineage: Eukaryota > Metazoa > Chordata > Cladistia > Polypteriformes > Polypteridae > Erpetoichthys > Erpetoichthys calabaricus. The sequence goes on along the minus strand of NC_041397.2, from coordinate 144,550,128 downwards.
CTCTGGCCTGATATATGGCTCAGACATGATAATATTGCCTATATCTCCTGGGCTTCATCTTCCATAGCGCTTAAATTAACCTAAGCCCCAATGAGCCCAGCTATCCTTTTCAGAATGGTGGTTATGTGACTGCAGTAGATATGACCTATCTGATGAAGACATTGGGCTGTAAGACACAAGGTTGTTGTCTTAATTTACCTCCTCCCACCGACACACTGTGTGAGTGACCTTGAGTTAGTCACTTCATCTGCCAGTGGCAAGTATAGAAATTCAAGAGCAGCTGTGATATAGAGTAATTTTAGTGTGGGTACTTTTCATAAATAATACTATATAAAAGATAAAATCCCCCCCCCCCCAAAAAAAAAAAAACAATAAACGCACAGTAAGCATTCATGGCTCACAGTTTGCTTTGGATTAAAGCATCAGGTAATTAAATGTATACTCACCGGCCACTTTATTAGGTATGTCTGTTCAACTCCTTGTTAACGCAAATACAGTATCTAATCAGCCAATCACATGGCAGCAACTCAATGCATTTAGGCATGTAGACATTGTCAAGACAACCTGCTGAACTCAAACTAAGCATCAGAATGGAGAAGAAAGATGACGTAAGTGCTATCTACTAGGATTTTCACATACGACCATCTCTAGAGTGTATAGAGAATGGCCCAAAAAAGGAAAAATATCTAGTGAGTGGAAGCTCTCTGGATGAAAATGCCTTGTTGATGCCAAAGGTCAGAGGAGAATGGCCAACCAAAGTATGCAGAAGAGCATCTCTGAATGCACAACACATTAAACCTTGAAGCAAAATTTGGTGTCAACAACATGAAAGCATGGATCCACCCTGCCTTGTATCAATGGTTCAGGCAGGTGGTGCTGCTGTAATGGTGTAGGGGATATTTTCTTGGCCTACTTTGGGCCCCTTACTACCAAAAGGGCATCATTTAAATGCCACAGCCTCCCTGAGTACTGTTGTTGACCATGTCCATCTGTTTATGACTGCAGTGCCAACACCTTCTAAAGACTACTTCCAGCAGGATAACATACAATATCAAAAAGCTCAAATCGTCTCAAACTGGTTTCTTGAACATGACAACGAGTTCACTGCACTCAAATGGCCTCCACAATCACCAGATCTCAATCCAACAGGACACCTTTGGGATGCGGTGGAATGGGAGATTCGCATCATAGATGTGCATCCGAAAAGTCTGCAGCAACTGCGTGATGCTATCATGCCAATATGTGCTCCAAAATCCCTGAGGAATGTTTCCAGCACTTTGTTGAATCTTTGCCATGAAGAATTATGGCAGTTCTGAAGACAAAATGGGATCCAACCTGGTACTAGCAAGTTGTACCTAATAAAGAGGCCGGTGTATATGTCCACATTGAATTGAGAGACAGGTGTCAAGATGGACTGTAAAGCATAAGATTGCAGGAAATTAGACTTTCAATTGTCAGCAGTATATTTAGATCTTCAGTATCTTTATTGAATGAAAGACAGGTAATAAAAATAAATATAAGTGAATTTGTAGTGTAACAGCATTACATTACATTAGATTTGAGGATCTATTTTGGATATAGATTAGAAGACACAATAATGAACTGCTAGCAGTCACTAAAGGCCATATCACATTAGATGACTTTTCAGTTGTAGCCTTCATTTACATAATCTTAGCGAGTCAGAGGGAGTCAGCAGTGTGCTCCTGCGAAGCTGGTCACATAATTTGACCTTCTCACTCTTCCACTGTAACTACTTTCTCTGACAAAATTGAACAGGTCTGATTTTATCTTTGATCATAGGGGCAGGCTCTATGTGCATGAGAGGTAACAACCAATGAATGTGCATTTGGAAGTGTAACGTATAATGTAGTGATGAGGAATACGGAATGCAGGTGTTTTAGACCTTACAAACAGAAAAGAAGCTCATCTGTCTGCTGTCTCATTTATAATTAGATTGTCATATTACACATCTTCTAGTTATAGGATATTGCAGATTTGATGACTGCAGTTTCAGAATGATAAAAGGAAAAAAAAGGCAGAAATTGCAGCTGAAATCACTGTACCTATTAACCCTTTGTATTGCACTGGCTCTGTCAGGCAGCACACTATTGGTTGTCAGAAAAAAGGAGTGAGCATAACTGTGCTGGAAAGTTGGCACGCAGTCGCTAAATTTGGCATGTCCAGTGATTTTTAATCATTTTGACATGGTCCAGAGATGAGATTAGTCTGACACATTCTAGAAGTTGGCTAGAAGCTCTTCTTGAGGTTTCTGTATCTTTCTTGGAGATTGTTCCAGCTACAATACCTCCTGGGTCTCTTCATTAGGGGGGAAAAGAGAATCCCACTGTGACCCTGTAGATCCTTAAAAGACCAGAAGCATTATGGTTATGGGAGCCCTTCTTATTTATTATCTTGAAACAGAGTGGTTGAAGGACCAAGAACCACTTGGTTACTCAGGGATTGAAATTTTCATATAATTAAGCATGGTTATTGACTTTCTCTCCCAGTAACTAGTAACATAGTGAAATCATGGCCCTTTGAACACTATAGATAGATAGATAGATAGATAGATAGATAGATAGATAGATAGATAGATAGATAGATAGATAGATAGATAGATAGATAGATAGATAGATAGATAGATAGATAGATAGATACTTTATTAATCCCAAGGGGAAATTCACAATATAGTGAGATATAAGAGTCTCCTTCTCAACAGCTGTGTAGGTCTATTCCTGGGCCATCAACTTCTGTCTTAGGGTGTTGTTCATTGTTGATAATATTGCTCCAGATCCAGTATGAAATGTGTCTGAAAAATGTCTGGAATATAAAAGGGAGAAAGAAGTTAGGAACAAACAATAATAGGTGCTGTACTAAGAAAAGTCTAAAGGTCCTTAAATGCTTCTTCTTGTGATTAAGTCCAAACCATAATATTTAGGACTTTCCTCTTTGTTAGTTACTTTTCCTTTTCCTTTGCCTACTACAACAATCACATGTTTCTTTCTTCACTTCTAAGCCAAAAATAACATTTTGCAGAATTAATTTGTAGGCCTCCTTATTGGAGGGAGGACACTACAGCCACAAGATGGTGCAAGAGTTCTTTCCAACTACTGGAAAAAATAATATTGTTAATGTAGGTGAAACCAAAGGTTTGATATAAGCAGAGCAGTCTATCCATCAGAGCCTTTAAAATGAATGGAGCCCAGTGGCGCTCAAAGGGAAGAATGAGAGGTGGATAAAGGTTTTTTTTTCCCTTTTGAAGAGTTTCTTTGATAATACTTTATAGCTATATCTGTTGTACTTAATTAAAGGTTATTGTTGTCAATAAGGTCATCAAGACTGGACTTAAAGTAGGCCTGAAATTGATTGACCTTTTTGATTTTCTAGAAGTTTTTGTAAAATCATCTTGAACCATCTGGCTTCAGGATCCAATATGGCCCTTCATGAACTATGACTCCAGGGTAATTTTGAATGTTTTGCAAGATAAGGTGGTTAATCACATGTTAGAATCCACAATATCCAGCAAGAACTCAGTACTTCTGCCATTTGAGCTTGTTGTGTTCAGACTTAGATGAGGTCCAAAATTTAGTTCACAGTCTTCAGATATCTTACCTGCCAATACTATTATGGCTCATAATATAGTAGATTGACATGATGTTTTGTTCTTTTATTTTTGTATTTATTGTAATACCACATAATTTACTAGCTCTTTTTTGTTTTTTACCTCTAATATAGCTTGCCTGTTAGTACTAAGTTATGAATTAGTGCTGAAACAAACCCACCATTATTTAGTCCATTAGTTTGAATTCATGAATTTGTAATTCACAATTTTAGAGTTAACATATTCTATACACTGTACATTCTTAAATTATTCTTTTACTAGAGTGTACTAACTCACTTGAAAACTTGAGATTCCAAACCACCAGGTCCCAACAGGATTCTATGATAATTTGTAGAGACTTAGGCAATACCAAACTGTATCCACCCCACCATCCCTGCCAACAAGAAAGTCAATTACTAACAGAATGATAGTTAAAAAAACAACAAATATAAGAAATTAAGGGAAGTTTACTAAACAAAGCAGAAATTATAAGGAACCATAAACATTTTGTACAAAACAAACTTTTTTCCCCACCAAAACAGCACCACAAGTATATAAAACAAATGAAATACGAACATGTCAATAAATGATGCGCTGAAACTCAGCCAAGTTTTTAATCAGTTAGTGAATGAAAAGGTTTTTAATTTTATTGAAATGCTGGCATGAATCTGACTAACACTAAAGCAGTTATAACTGGATTGTGACAGTGCAGGTCGGCTCCACACTCCCAGCTGATCGTACCCGAGGGATGAGCCAGTAGATGAGGACACAACACACAGAGCAAGGGGTTGGTGCAAAAGTGCTCCAGTGCAGCGCTCAAAATGTTCAATGAATAAATAATCCATTAAAACAGTTAAAATCCAGGAGATTAAAAGCAAGGCTTAAAATGAGAATAACAACCAACAGTCATCCGGTCCTTCATGTTCTGTCAGACAAGCCCAGCGCAACTCTCTCTTTGTCTCCTCAGCTCACCCATTGCTTGCTCAGCTGGCAGAGATACTAACAGCCGTGGTCCTCCTCTTCTGAACTCCATCTTAGCTGCTTGATTGGCCAGGCCGCTCAGGGTCGGTTGTCCTCCCATCTTCCTTTTCACTCCTCTGGTGTACCTCAGATCCCTGAGGTAGGATTCCCTTGCAATCGCACCCGCTCATCACCAATATTCAGCAGGAACGATATCCTTTGTTAATTCGCAGCACTCATGCCTGAGCTGTCCTTCACTGCAGTGGCTGGCTGGCTGACCCTGCCTCTATCTTGTAGCTGTGTTCTGTCTCATTCTTTTTTTTTCTTCCGCTTTTCTCATGCTGGCTTCTCCTTACATGCCTCTGTGGGTTCAGCGCCTTGATCGCACACCTCAGAAGGCAAATGAAGCAATTGATACAGACCGCATCCTCATGAATAGATCCGTCTCGCCTCAATTACCTCACCAACCTCCTGCAGCTGCATGAGCACACACTCCCACAGACATTGAACTGGCTATTCAATTATTTATTGAAGTGCCTGCCTTTTTCTGAGCCATAGACCTGCTCTACCACTTGGATACAAAACTGAAAGGGAGACAGCACAATCATCAAGAAAGAAAATTAGAATGATCTCACAGTGCGGGCTGATGTTGAAGCAAAAAACAAAGGAGCACTGTGCCACCTTACTCACTGGAGAAGCTGAATTATGAAGTAAATGGGTCAGATGGGCAGTGGAAGATTCCTGGGATGCAGATGACTGATGTCTGAATGCTTTTGAAGTTGAAAAACTGGAAACAATGGTCAAAGTGCAGGTAAATGGAAAAACATGGTAGAGTGTTTCATTGCCAGGCAGCATTTTAAATACTACTGATCAGACACATGTACAAGGAAAAAAGTAATTAAAAAAAGTAAATGCTGTCTGATAACACCATATATTGCATTTTCTGTTAAGGGGGAAACCCTTCACATATACTATGGATTCAGTAAATATTCTGCACACTTCTGCACACATTTCTGTACACCTTATTGTGTTGCAGATTTCATTTTAATTGGAGAAAATGGCAATTTTGCTTCTCATGTAACACTCAATAACCCATAATGACAATATGAAAACATGTTTTCAGAATAGTTTGTAAGTTTATTGCACATCATAAACTAAGGACTCTTATTGATAGAAGTGTTCATGCCCTTAATTCATTGCTTTTTAGAATTGGTTCCAGTTGCCCTGCAACCTTGCTCAGGATAAGCAGATTTGGAAAATGGATAGATGGAGTATTGTTTTAACAGTGTGTGTATTTCCCACTTTTCTCATTTAGTAATAGTTATGTGGGAAATATTTAATAAAATGGGGACAAAAACCTTTACTGATCTTTAATCCTAAAAGAGCATGCCTATCTACAAAGAATGTTAAATATCAGCTTATGCTGAGGTTAAATACAACATTATGTGAGGTATTGCAAAGAGGGGTTTGTAACACTGGAGCTCATGTTTTTTTTACACCTAATGTTATCAGAGACTGGTTTGTGCACAAACAGATAATTAGATGTATGTTGCTGTTGTCACAATAATTTATTTTGCTTTATTTCATTTTATTTGCAGAGCTGGTGTTCACAGTAATGTATAACAAGGAAGGCAGTTTTCAATAAGCATTAGAAATGCCCAGTTATTGCACTATTTTTACTTTTATACTATAAGTAAATGTAACAATGTGAACTTTTGTACTTTTATTTGAGTACATTTTACTGAATGGATCATCATCGTTTACCAGGGTTTTTTTCCAGTGGATATTTATGCTTTTACATAGTAAAGAATCTGTGCAATACTGCTGCCTCTGTGCAATATAAATATTAAGTAATAATCATTGATAACAAGTTGACCTTTGATTTCAGTATAAAGCAACTCTGTAAAAAGAGAAAAAAAAACCTATTATCTGTAAGATACTATAACTATAAGGACACATTTTCTGAGTTTTATCAAACCTATTGTCAAATTTGTATTTATATATTGGCTTGAAAACTTTAGCATTAAGAAGATAAACTGTGTAAACAACATTGGCAAAATGAATAGTAAAACTAACCATCCATCCATTTTCCAACCCGCTGAATCCAAACACAGGGTCACGGGGGTCTGCTGGAGCCAATCCCAGCCAACACAGGGCACAAGGTAGGGAACCAATCCCGGGCAGGGTGGCAACCCACCGCAGAGAGTAAAACTATTAACTGTGCTATATCATAGAGAAGTCTGAAAGAACCCTGACTTGATTCTATCAGACAGTTTCCATTCTCTGTTTCCTAAGTTTCAAACTGCAGATTTAGATTCCCAAGGTACAAGAACAGCAGAGGTATAATCATTTTATGTTCTAATAATTGTATGGATCCTGCTGCATTCTAAATTATAATGCTAGAATGTTATCATGCTATTTGTAGAAATCTTATGGGTGTATGTATTGTTCATGACAATGGCTGTCATTTGTTGTTTCTTGGATTATTTTTTGTGCATCTGTGCAAATGACTGGAAAATGGGACTTGTTGTCCCTATCTGGAAAGGGAAGGATTGCAGAAACTACAGGAGGTTAACACTGTTCTCTGTGCTGGGTAAGGTCCTCACTAGGGTCATTCTCAATAGGATTCATGATCACTTGCTCACCTACCAGTGACCGGAGCAGTCTGGTTTTACGCCTCAGACATCTACCATGAACCGTATCCTGGCACTGAGGGTTCTCATCAAGCGCAAACACAGATTTTCTTTGCAGCCTTTGTCAATTTTCTTTCAACTCAGTTGATGGAGATGTGGGACATCCTGAGATTTTACGGGATCCCTCTGAAGTTGCTGGATGTCATGGCCGGTCTGTACACTGGTACTGCGAGTGCTGTGCAGTGTGGAGGCTGAACCTCTGTGTTTTTGGGTGTTGAGTGGGGTCATGTTTTCTTGACTTTGCTGACGATACTGTGATCTTCACAGAGCCCATGGAGGCTCTGATCAGAGCTTTCAAGAGACTCGGCAAGTATGAGTGTCTAGGCTTGCAAGTGTCCTGGATAAAAGCCAAGATCTAGGCCTATAATGACCTCCTGGGTACAGCAGTGTGTCTGTCTGTGGAGAGAATGTTGACCTCATTGAGAAGCTTACTTACCTCAGCAGGGACTCATCCTATGAAATCATTAGATGGCTTGTGAGTGCATTGGGGTGGGCGGGTTTAATGAGGTCATTGGAAAGGGGTGTGTGGCTATACCTGAGACAAAGACTGGACTCCATTGGTAGTGTGTCTCTTTGGAGAATCCTTGGGTACCGAATAGTCCAGAATGAGGCACATTACCTGCATTGTAAGGGAGTATCAGTTACATCACTGTGGCCCCGACGGTGATCCAGCATGCAGGATCCTCATTGTTGAGGACCTAAGCGGCTAGATCAGGTCAAGGGCCCATGTAACACCTGGCTGCAGCAGATGGATGGTCATTTCCCGGGTGTGAGACTGGACCACGTGTCTGTCTGGGGGGTTGCCAACCAGGATCCAGAGCTGTTTTGTCATGTAATGAGTGCAGCAATGTGCTGTTACCAGTGCATGTTCTCCAACCTGACTGGACCTGTGCAACTGTGCTCTATGTTTTGTACTTTCCTCCGACAAACACATTTCCCTCTGTCATAACAAAAGTCTACCTAACCTAATGATATGTACATATCAATAAGAGTTGTTCACACACTCTAATTGATAAGTTTATATATTAATTGTCCAGGATAAAGAGAATCATTGTTTTACTGATACCTCTTAAAACTCAAGGATGACTTTCATCAATTTACATCTCCTTGTCTAAGAACTGTTTTTGACTTTAAGTCATATGGGAAAAACTACAAAGATTATAGCCCTTCTCTTAATTTAAAACCGGTTTTTCACCACTTGCCCATTGCCAATTTTAGGCTCATTCCATTGTGTGGCACCCTCAATACAGCAGGTTTATAAAAGCAGCCTCTTGTCTTGACCCAATCATAGCCCGTGTGCTCTTTATTCTGCAGGCAGTAAGCTATGGTGTACATGAGTTCTCTGTGATAATAACATCAGACACAATTAGAAGCCAGCCATGGTGGTTAAACTGTTTCTGATTTCCAAGTCCATTTCCACTATCTCTGTTATTTCTTTGTAAATATGTAGAAGGTGTTTTTTTTCTGTGGTCTGAAGTTCTTCCAGTATGCAGGTGTTACGCGCATGCACTTGGGAGGCAGCTTAAGGGCTCTGGTGATGGTAAGTACCCACCAAACAAGGGGTTGGAGCTGTGTTCTAATGCCTTCTCTTTTCCACCCTCTGCTGACCAGAAGACTGACAGCCATTCCACCGCTGACATCATTTCCATTGTCCACCCTTCTGGATCTGCCCCTTCCTAACTAGAATCCAATTGACCAGAATTTCAGCCATTTTAAATCAGTTTTGTATCTGACTCCTGTCGGAAAAACATGTTATTTTCACTTTTGCAAAAAGGATTATTTTGTTTTCATTTATTTCCATCATACAGGGTCACAAATGTGCCCCACACCTTTTCCAGTGTTTCTTTTCTTAGAGCAGGATCTAGATATTTCTAGTTATGAAGTCAGATCTTGGAGGGCAATAAAATATTAACCTACAAGGTTGGAAAGTTCCTCTGTATTGTTCTAAGCATGTGTCTGTGCCAGTCCAGTGAGAGAATTTACTTTTTGTTGCAAACTCACAAATTAAACATTTGCATTCTTAGGAACTTCTCCTACCATAACCCCACGTGTTTTAGTACCTCCTTACTCCAAGCGATAGCATGATTTTAATTCATGCCAAGATAGGATGCTTTCTTATTTGTTTGCTAGGAGAAAGTGCCTTCTTGATGTCATAATACACACTTGGTGCTTCACCAGACATGAATAGGGTCAGCAGAGACCACCGTTCAAATATCGTTAGGATTGCTTTTCTGTAATCCCCAGGTCCCAGTTGCTGCAGTACCCTGATCCCTACCCCAGCTTTGGTGCCTACACCATCTCTACCAGCAGGGTTTAATTTGCCAGTTGTAGTGACAGATTTTTGACCTGGCCCGCCAGTTGTCTCAAATCTTCTTCCTCTGTAGAGGGCATTACTAGCTATGTCAAAATGACATGCATATGGCAGAAATGCTTTGGTAAAAAAAGGCTGGCACTTTTGAATTATTTTGTTATGTATTTAAACATTTATATTTTTCAATGTTATGTCACTTTTGACCATTTTGGAATATGGTATTGCCTTGGGCATCACCACTTTCTGGTTTTGTATGGCCACAGCCATATTGCAGTTGTTATGCTTATTGGCAATCATGTGGCTCCATTTATATAAGATGACACATATTGTTGAGTTTCCAAGACTTTGCCACACAGCTTGTTGAAGAATTGCTACAGTCCATGAAAGGAATTAATAGTTGATTAGATTTAACACCGTTAGCTTTATATTTTTGACAATAATTTTTTTATCTGTTTTTCTTTACTTTTGTCCTTCCCAAAATAACACCTTTCGCTGATATTTCCCAACTGGTATATGGGGCTATTACAATCATTTAAATGGGTAGACTGATGTCAACTGTCAGGCATACTCCTCCAGGCCAGCTTTGTTGGCACCAAGAAGTAATCAGCAATGCTTGTTTGTACCGATCCCACACTATGCAACGAAATCATTCAGATCAGGTTTGTAGCTACTTGCTGCTGGCTATGTCTTCTGAGGCTGAATTCAGGAAGGAGATAATACAGGCATTGAGTGGCAGTGAAGAGTTACCAGACAGCTTTTCAACTGCAGCAGAAATAGTAAGGGTGAGAGCAAGAAGGGTGCTTGACGTGACATCTGGACAGAGGAAGGAGGAAAAGGAAACCTGGTGGTGGAATGGGGAAGTACAGGAGAGTATACAGAGGAAGAGGATGGTGAAAAAGAAATGGGATAGTCAGAGAGATGCAGAAAGTAGACAAGAGTACAAGGAGATAAGGCACAAGGTGAAGAGAGAGGTGGTGAAGGCTAAAGAAAAGATGTACGATGAGTTGTATGGGAGGTAGGATACTAAGGAGGGAGAAAAGGACCTGAACCGATTGGCTAGAGGGAGGGACCGAGCTGGGAAAGATGTGCAGCAGGTTAGGGTAATAAAGGATAAAAACTGAAACATACAAGTGAAGAGGGTGTGTTGAGCAGATGGAAAGAGTACTTTGAGAGGCTGATGAATGAATAGAATGAGAAAAAGAGAAGGTTGAATGATGTGGTGATAGTAGATCAGGAAGTGCAATGGGTTAGAAAGGAGGAAGTAAGGCCAGCTATGAAGAAGATGAAGAATGGAAAGGCCGTTGGTCTAGATGACATACCTGTTGAAGCATGGAGGTGCTAGAAGAGATGGCAGTGGAGTTTTTAACCAGATTGTTTAATGGAAACTTGGAAACTGAGAGGATGCCTGAGGAGTGGAGAAGAAGTGTATTGGTACCAATTTTAAGAATAAGAGGGATATGCAGAGCTGTAGTAACTATAGGGTGATAAAACTGATGAGCCACAGCATGATGTTATGGGAAAAAGTAGTGGAAGCTAAGTTAAGAAAGGAGGTGATGATTAGCGAGCACCAGTATGGTTTCATGCCAGGAAAGAACACCACAGATGTGATGTTTGCTCTGAGGGTGTTGATGGAGAAGTTTAAAGAAGGCCAGAAGGAGTTGCATTGTGTCTTTGTGGACCTGGAGAAAGCATATGGCAGGGTGCCTCGAGAGGAGTTGTGGTATTGCATGAGAAAGTTGGGAGTGGCAGAGAAGTACGTAAGAGTTATATAGGATATGTAAGAGAGAAGTGTGACAATGGTGAGGTCTGTGGTAGGAGTGACGGATGCATTCAACATGGAGGTGGGATTACATTAGGGATCGGCTCTGAGCCCTTTCTTATTTGCAATGGTAATGGACAGATTGACAGACAAGATCAGACATGGACTATAATGTTTGCTGATGACATTGTGATCTGTAGTGAGAGTAGAGAGCAGGTTGAATAGACCCTGGAGAGGTGGATATATGCTCTATAAAGGAGAGGAATGAACGTCAGTATGAACAATACAGAACACATGTGTGTGAATGAGGGGAAGATCAGTGGAATGGTGAGTATGCAAGGAGTAGAGTTGGCGAAGGTGGATGAATTTAAATACTTGGGATCAACAGTACAGAGTAATGGGGATTGTGGAAGAGAAGTGAAAAGGAGAGTGCAGGCAGGGTGGAAAGGGTGGTGAAGAGTGTCAGGAGTAATTTGTGACATACAGATATCAGGAAGAGTGAAAGGGAAGGTATACAGGACAGTAGTGAGACCAGCTATGTTATATAGTTTGGAGACAGTGGGACTCAACAAAAACAGGAGACAGAGTTGGAGGTGGCAAAGTTAAAGATGCTAAGATTTGCATTGGGTGTGACGAGGATGGATACGATTAGGAACAAGTACATTAGAGGGTCAGATCACGTTGGACAGTTTGGAGACAAAGTCAGAGAGGGGAGATTGCGTTGGTTTGGACATGTGCAGAGGAGAGATGCTAGGTATATTGGGAAAAGGATGTTAGAGCTGCCAGGCAAGAAGAAAAGAGAAAGGTTTAAGAGAAGATTTATGAATGTGGTGAGAGAGGACATGAAGGTGACTGGGGTAACAGAGCAAGATGCAGAGGACAGGAAGATATGGAAAAAGATGATCCACTGTGGCAACCCCTAACGGGAGCAGCCGAAAGAAGAAGAAGAAGATTGGTGGTCTTATAAATCTTGTCAGACTCAGCTTCAAAGAGACTCTCTTTACGTGGAATGATTTTTTTCAGGTGCAAGCTTGTAGGTTTAGTTTCATTTTTGTGAGTGCAGACTTATCATAAACATGGAGGGGATCTTAGTGAGGCCAAAAGCATAAACTACAACACAGAGAAATATCAAAAAACAATAACAACAATAGCAATAATAATGATACTACTGCTACTACTACTACTACTAATAATAATAATCCTCAAACTGGTGTAGCATAGAAGACATAGACCTGGTAAAATAAAATTAAATCAGTAAAACTGCAACATGATTGCAGCTCTTGAATGCATTGCTAAAGGATTAACTCTTTGAGGGCTGAATATTTTTTCCAAAAAACAGTTTCTGAAAAGCAATGGTTTCACACAGAAATCTACATAAAATGTCTGTTGCTGCATGCTGTGGCTGCCAGTTTGTGAAGAATGTGCAGCAGGTTTGCTGCCAGGCTGTCTTCGCGTGGCTTGGGCAGCAGCAGCGATCACAGTCACAGTGCATTGCAATGTGGTTTCTACCTCTTGTCATTGTTAAGTGGCAGTTCTATCTGGTGAACATTGTCAGTACTACGATTAGTTGGGGACCAATCAGCTGAAGCTGGAACCTCACATTTGTTTTCGATCACTTGTATCAAAATTAGAGTCTGACAAGTCATAGTCCAGTTCAGAGATAATAGACAAAATGTTGTCGGTGGAGTATTTTGCTTTACGCATTCGCTTTGATCTAGGCTCAATGGTAGGCATGGAGCTGGACAGTTTGACATCCGTGGCAGAGCGACGGGCGCTGAGCAGGCTCCTGTCAATCATGGAGAATCCACTGCATCCACTAAACAGTATCATCTCCAGACAGAGGAGCAGCTTCAGTGAGAGACTGCTGTCACTGTCCTGCTCCACTGACAAACTGAGGAGATCGTTCCTCTCCCACACTATGTGACTCTTCAACTCCACCCGGGGGGTAAATGTTAATGTTAACATACTTGCATTTTTATCACTTTTTAATTTATTGTTTTTTATCAGTATGCTACTGCTGGAGTATGTGAATTTCCCCTTAGGATTAATAAAGTATCTATCTATCTATCTATCTATCTATCTATCTATCTATCTATCTATCTATCTATCTATCTATCTATCTATCTATCTATCTATCTATCTATCTATCTATCTATCTATCTATCTATCTATCTATCTATCTGATCTCTTGCCAGATGTCAGTCCCATTTTTGCCGTTGGATGCGCCTTGCTACTCATGCGAGCGCAGGAAATTTCGCGTCAAACCAATGAATTTAATGTTTCTTCAGACAACGAGAGTACAACTAAAACATAACAGTTGGTTTTGTCACAGTTTACATTTGATTACCATCGTCAACTCCTCCTTTTGACAAAAGTCGACATCAGCCCTGAAAGAGTTAATCTAAACTATAAGCATCTGCCAAATAAGCTTACATTAAAACTTGGCAAATATCATTGTCCATTGTTCACCACCATCGATGAGATTCGTTCTTGGCATACTAAAAAGTTACCCAAAGTCCATCTGCCCCTGGAAATATGCTCTGATGTCATTTTTTGATTGGAAAGCAGTCAATCCCTTATTTTGCATTTGTTTCATACAGCAAATAACAGTCATCTGCAATTGTTTATTGATAAACATTATACTTCAATTTTGTTGAATTTTGTGCTTATATTAATTTGTCAAATTATTTTGTTAATTTTAATGAAATGTATAGGTATATATGTATATGTTGATATGTATATGGAGCTGTCTTGACAAGATTACAAATAGACTGTCATCATCATCGTAAGGTACTTATTTAGCTGGCAGTAGCCTATAAACAGAGACATACAGGACAAACTTGTTGTTAAATAGGTGTTTTCTTTAGTGAAACATCAAATGCAAAAATAGTTTAAATTAAGAAAGCCTACTAATACTGCCAAATTTCTTTCTGTTTTCTGAAACTCTCCCTATCAATTGTGTACTTTCTGAGACAGTCTTGTGATAAGACATTGCTAAAAGTAATCAAACGCCCTCTAGACATTCTCTGTTGTTAACTCACCGTTTTATATATAAATCCTCCATATCTGTCCAATCCTGGCTCCTCTTTCTTGTCACCTGGTTTCTATGTAGAGGCAGTTAGATGTTAGATCTGGCCCTGCTGATGTACTTAAAATAGAGCAGCAGTGGAATAAAATAATATTTAGATTTCATTAAAAAAATTAATTAATGGCTTAGCATCCAAAGCAGTGTTTAGAAATACAGAAGCAGAAGCCCTGAAATACACTCGACACCAGAAAGCAGTGCCTAGTCCTGTGAGATTGCCTGTAATTGCAGATTCATATTTACTTTGCCTTCCATCCTCAGCCCTCTTCTGTCTGACCTTAGGACTAGAAGACATCATATATGGCCTTGTGAATGTGAAGCCCTGAAGGAGTGCATGAACTGTTTCCTGATATCAGTGTAAGAGGAGAGCCAGATTTCTATGGCATTAGCCATAAGATTAGTTCCACTTCCCCATCTGCCTGATTTATTTCTGCTATTTTTAATACATCTTGTATCTGCAATGTTTCCACAAAGGTGAAGGCCGCTGTTTCCTGGCACCTGATGGTGCTTCATTAATTCCTCGCCTTGTCACTTCAAGGAGAAACACTCTCTGTTTGCTGTTCTATCCAAATCCATCATGGTAGGGAAAATGCTGAAGCCGGGGAGATGTGACACTACATTTATATTCCAAATCTTACCTCTAGTAACAAGGAACAGCACAGAGTCCGAGACTGAGCCAAGAGGATGTTGTGAGATGAGGTGATATGCCGTGAATGTGCTGCAAGATAGAAAATGCTGTCTGGTAAAGAAGTGATGATCATGTGAGCTTTAAGTGTTTAGATGATTGAGATGTTTCACCAGGGGATTGAATGTCACCTGCAGAATAATCACCTTAACAGTCAATGTCACTGTGGAATAGAAAGTGCTACCTGGAGATCAAAGGACATTGGAAGTTCTGGAGCTTATTAACAGTTGTTCACCTTTTCACAGGAGTATCACATTCCTGTGTATAGTTAGTGTATAATCAGTGAACAGTTCTAAGTATGCCATTGTGGTATCATGAAAGTCTTTATTTGCATCAAAAAGATTTATATGAAACAGTATGGATTTAGCCAGTGTTTGATAATTGAAAGAAGCCTTGAAACATGATATATTTTTAAGGAACATACGGGATTAATTTCTTTGCTCTGTTTAAGAATAGGAGTGAAATCTGGAAAGTACGTATTGCATATTATCTGTGAAAAAGAGTAAAAGAAGGAGGAGAGACATTTCCCATAGCTGATTGCAAGAAAATGAAAAGTAACATAACCGAAAAG
The DNA here is from genome assembly GCF_900747795.2 of Erpetoichthys calabaricus. Lineage (NCBI taxonomy): Eukaryota > Metazoa > Chordata > Cladistia > Polypteriformes > Polypteridae > Erpetoichthys > Erpetoichthys calabaricus. The sequence goes on along the minus strand of NC_041397.2, from coordinate 144,534,463 downwards.
TAACATAACCGTAACATAACATTGTCAGGGTCTTGGAATAAGCCAGAAGAATTCTGTGACAGGTTTCCAGTTCATTGTAGGGCCCACTCATGCACTCACTAATACAGAGCCAAGCTTTTCATTCAAAATATAAAAGCAAATGACAGAATAGCTAAAAGTAAAGAAATTTACAGTTCTGAAGCTGTCATATGAAAGTCTATACCAAAATCCAACAGTCACCTTACGACGACCGTCTGAAAATTCCTGATACAAGCCTGTAAGAAGGGTTGTACAAAAAATTCTCCCAGGACTTGTGAGAGACTGATGAGTTCTTACAGGAAATATTTACTGAAATTGTTGCTGCCAAAAAATACTAATAAGGTTTTGCACTTACTTATTCACATGTAGATATTGAATGTTGGCTAACATTTTGTTTTCATTGTCAAATGAGGTTGTTTCTGTCTAATATTAAAATGCAATGAAGATGAAGAATAGGAAAGAAATATCTAAATTTGCTACACATTAAATTGTTAAGGGATATTTTCTTTATCATGACCTGAACCTTGTTTTACATTTTTTACAGCATTTCTTAAGTTCGAAAGTAAGGGATATATCATTTTAGGGGTTTTGGTGGCCAAGGAAATAAGAGGTGTGGTGGACGGCTGGGGATTTTGCCCAGCCGGGACGCCTGAAAGGGCTTGGAGAGGGACAATACCTCCCCTGGACCACGAGAGGGCATCTGCCCTGGTCTGCATCGGGGCCATGGGATCAGAGCTTAGAAGCTCAACCCTGTAGGGGGTCCGTGGCCACTGCCAGGGGGCGTCCGGAGGATTGTGGAGCCATGGATTGCAGCACTTCCACCACACTCGGATGTGCTGCTGGAAGAAATTCAAGGCACACCAGGGGTGCTTATGCGGCACTTCTACTACACCAGGAAGTGCCGCTGGAAGATCGTCATGAGGCACCTGGAGCACATCCAGTGGTTGTATAAAAAGGGCTGCCTCAATTCATTAGGTGAGCCTGAGTCGTGTGGAAGAGGACGGAGCTTGCACGTGGAGGAGTGAGGATGGCAGAAAGAGAAGAGAAGAGGAGAGAGAGAGAGAGAGAGAGAGAGAGAGAGAGAGAGAGAGAGAGAGAGAGAGAGAGAGAGAGAGAAAGAAAGAAGGGACTGAGTATATGGCTGATTTATACATTATGTGGTGCTGTACAAGACAAAAGAAGGATTAAACGTGTGTGTTTGTGGATATCTGGTGTCGTGTCTGTCTGTGTTCAAGGGCTGAACTTCCACAGTTGGCAGGTGCTTTTTTATGTTTTAGGATATTTTACCAGTAATAAATATATAAAAAAACCTTTCTGCAGCTCCATATTAGTTTTAGCTTGTACACTGCCATTTTGGGAGGTTTGTTGTGCTTGATTACCATTTAATTGCTTGGCAGAATGACCAGGAGCGGGCAGTGCATGATGTTATTACCCTGAAGGTATAAATAACAGCGGCCTGCATTTCCTGGTCATCCAAGTTTGTGTATATTCAAAACAGAAGTATGGGAGTGATTATTGTTAAATAAATCGCTGGTCATGAATCCGTTTCTGTTCCTCGACTTTGATTTATGTCATGCACTTGGTTTAGGCTGTGTGAAATAGTTTGGTGGTTGACTGTCTTGCTGTGTTTCTCTCTCTACAGTTTTGCCTCACATTCCGGCCTTTGTTTATATGTATCTTATCCTCCCTGTTATGATTTTGACTTGCTAAGACAATCCATCTTCTGATTCCATCTTTACTTTAAACTGCTGCCACCCTGTGAGGTGAGTTCTTTCACCACATTTTACAATGTTGCATCATAAAGGATGTAAAAAGCAGACTAGATAAACTATGGAGTGTGACCAATAGGGGGTGCTGTCGGCCCCTGAACCCTCAGACAACACATTGAGACACCAGGTAAAAAGTCCAATAATTAAATTTATTATTATATTACTGTGCACTAAGCACCTCCACTCCACAATACTCCAATAAACAACAATAATCAACACACTAATCAATCCTCCACTCCCAGCAGCTCCGTTCTACACCCTCCCAACTCGGCTCAGTCTGCTGGGGTTTCCCATCATCCTTTTATAGTCCCTGACCCAGAAGTGCTTCTGTCCCTCAGTCCATGTGATTTCATAGCACTTCCAGGTCAGATGAAAAACTTCTTTTCTTCAGCCCGGAAGTACTTCGCTTCCTCCGTCCTCGTGACGAGGTAGTACTTCCGGGCTATATGCAAAATATAAATTCCTGTGCCTATCCATGCCCTGTAGGAATTCAGGGCCCCTCCATGTCCATAAACTGCCGGCCGTATATCACAGGAGAAATAAGAAGACATCACATCCTATATACTGTAAATGTGGAGGCAAAATACTCTTTAGGTATAAATTGATGTGGACATCAGTCAACTGAGTTCCATTTTATGTAACATCCTTCACAGCTGATGCCATCATAAAATGTCTCTTTAATGTAGTAAGACAAAATGTAGAACCATTAGAAAGAAACACATTTTGATGAGACAACATTAGTGAATTTGGAGGACATTAACAGTATGTTAATACAGTAGATTGAAGATCAATACGGTTGGCACAGAAGAGAGTAAATAAAGTCAAATAAAGTTCAAATTCATGAAAATGGAAATGTGAGCTTATAATGTGGTTTGAAGGTGAGCATCTGTGGAACTTCATGTGACCTATGGAGAGAGTTCTGGAGAATATGAGCTAGAAAGCTAAATCAGTGATGGCCAAATGCTTCATGATGTGTCTTTAGAACAGAGAGATACTGGCATCTGAAAATCTATGGTGGCTGAAATGTTTGTTTTAGGCAAGCAGCAATGACTGGTAATGTAGGAATATACAGTATCTTTTCAACAAAGTGTGTGTATGTTTAAGTCATCATGGCAAAAAGTGGTTCCAGTTCCTGATTTAGTGACCGACATTTGTGATAGCAGTACCCCTAGGATCTGTTAAACACCAACGTTGAGAGGAAGAAGTCAAACTAAAGTAGAGGGAATTTCATTCGGTGTTAGTTTGATGACCTCCTGATTTGGCTGAAAGTTAATTAGCAGATCCATAATATAATGGGTGTAACAAAGGGTGAATAAGTTAGGTATGGCCAGGGAAGAAGCCTTTCAGGTGGCAAAACATTTAGCTAAACAGAACAGAAAGGTGGGATGTCACCCATGCCCTTCACAGTATCGGTGAAGAATTATGCAAGGAATATGTTGAGGATTTCCTCATACACTAGTCAAAAGAGGCTTTTGGCACAGACTCAGTCCATCTCCGTGGCTGAAGAGAATACCATCCAGAAACCACTAAAAACCTTTTATAATGTAATTATATTTTCTAACACATCTCTTTCATGTTGTGAATCAGTCAGTGATAGAACCACAAGACTATCAAACTGACTTTTTAAGTGGGTAGCATAGGGTGTCTTCTGTTTGTTGATAGGTAAAAGTTACAAGAATTCTTGGAAAAACATAAGATGGAGACTCTAGTAGAACCAGTAGAGTTTGCCATGGCGATATAATACTTGTCATAATATTACACTGATATTGGAAAGATTGAAGAAGCTAGCCCATCAAGCCTACATTTTATTCTGTGGAGTTGGACTTATTGAATATCCTGAAGTGTCTTGTGGGAGGCTCTTATTGGGTTCTGGGGCTGATGTTCTTTCTGTATTCTTGAAATGAGGTAATACTGTAACTGTTTGATATGAGTGTTGAGCTATACCAAGGATACATCCTTTCTCCCCTCCTGTTTTGATCTTCACTGACACAAAATCAAGATGCACATAAACTTCTAGAAGCTCCAGTCTTAAGGCTTGAAGGTTGGATCTCCACTGTGTGATTGATGTTATCTTTTTTGACTCATCTAACTGTTATGGTGTTCACTGGTTTGGTTTGGAGCCAAATGTAATGTGGTTGGGTTTAATATCTGATTTTCTAAAGCTGGAGTCATGATCCTCTTTGACAGAATCTTTGCTTATTTTCTATACTTCAGGTGGGCACAGCTCTCACAAATTATGGTACTTAATCTTCCTGGATTATGATGTCAATTGACACAGCAGTATCACTGCAGACAGTTAATTGCATAATCTTGATGATGCTACTAAGTCATTGGACTACTTTTCATTTTCATTTATTTAATTTTACAGTCAGCCTATGTTCCTTTTCTCACCTATAGTCATAAACTATTGAGTAAAACAATGGGATCATGGCACCAGGAAGCCCACATGAGATTTCTCTGCACTCTTCAGGAGAAAAAAGAATAAGAAGGAGCTCCTCAGAGTAGAGCTTCTGTTGCCCCACATTGAGAGGACTCAGTTGAACTGATGCTACCATCTAGTGTTTTTCACCTAGACTGCTAACCTCAGTTCAAATGCCAGACTAGGCCCAGAAAAGGGAGATCTGAATGTGGATTTAGGACCCATTGGAGGGATTAACTCTTAGTATGCCTGACAGTTTTTAGGAATTCCCTTTTACTAGGGATATGGAATTTTGTAATCCTTGTTCAATCTATTTCCAAGTCAAGTCAAGTTGGGGAGCATGCACTGGTACAGTGCGTTGCTGCACCCACTAGACAACGAAACAACTCGGGATCCCGGTTTGCAACCCCCAGGGCAGACACGCAGTCCAGTCCCACCCTCCGGAAATGACCCCTCTGTCTGCCGCAGCCAGGTGTTACATGGGCAACCCCTTAGTCTGGTCCAGCCACTCGGGTCCCCAACAATGAGGATCTTACGAGCTGGATCACCCTCAGGGAAATGCGCCACAAGGCCATAGTGCCGTAACTGACGCTCCCTCACAATGCAGGTAATGTGCCTCATTCGGGACTCCATGAGCAACCGCTTATTCGACACAAAGTCAAAGCAATGGTACCCAAGGATTTTTCAGAGAGACACAGTACTAAAGGAGTCCAGTCTTCGTCTCAGGTCAGTGGATAGTGTCCATGTCTCGCAACCATATAGCAAGACAGGAAGCACCAGGACTCTAAAGACTTGGACCTTCGTCCTTTTGCATAGATATTGGGAGTGCCACACACCCCTTTCCAGTGACCTCATGACTCCCCATGCTCTCCCAATCTGTCTACTGACTTCATAGGAAGAGTCAACAGAGACATGAATGTCACTGCCAAGGTAAGTAAACCTCTCAACAAGGTCAACACTCTCTCCGCAAACAGACACACTACTGATGGCTGTGCCCGAGAAGTCATTAAAGGCCTGGATCTTGGTTTTTATCCAGGACACTTGCAAGCCCAGGCACTCAGACTCCTCGCTCAGTCTCTCAAGCGCCATTGACTCTACGAATATCACAGCATTGTCAACAAAGTCAAGATCCGTGAACCTTTCTTCACCAACAGATGCCCCACAGCCGCTGGACCCCAAGACCTTGCCCAACACCCAGTCCATACAAGCATTGAACAGAGTAGGAGCAAGAACTGGGAAAAACACAGAGGTCCTGCCTCCATTCTGCACAGCACTCACAGTACCAGTGTACAGGCTGGCCATGATATCCAGCAACCACGAGGGGATCCTGCAAATCCTCAGGATGTCCCACAGGGCAACTCAATCAACTGAGTCGAACGCTTTGTGAAAATCGACAAAGGCTACAGAGAAACTGCCGATATTCGCGTTTGTGCTCCATGAGAACCCTCAGTACCAGGATGCGGTCGATGGTAGACTTCTTAGGGGTAAAACCAGACTGTTCCGGTCACTGGTAGGTGAGCAAGTGATCATGGATCTTATTGAGAACGACCCTAGCAAGGACCTTACCCGGCACCGAGAGCAGTGTTATCCCCATGTAGTTGCTGCAATCCAGGCGATCACCCTTCCCTTTCCAGATAGGGATGACAAGTCCCGTTTTCCAGTCAGTTGGGATGATGAAAGTCTCCCAAATGGAAGCAAAGATTGCTTGCAATGCCAGGAGGACAGACTAACCACCAGCCTGGAGAATTTTGCCCCAGATACCACAGATCCCTTCAGCCTTTCCCCCCCCTCAGCTGGTTTACCACCTGTGCAATCTCAGTGAGATTGGGTGGTTCACAACTAATTTGAGGATCAGCCTCAAGAACCGTGGACCCAGAGATATCCAATGTCCTAGCCGGACGATCAGCTTTGAACAACTGCTCAAAGTAGCCAGCCCAGCAGGTCACAACTGCAGTGTCATCCATAAAGACCATTCCATCAGCTGCCCTGACTGCGACTCTCCGAGGAACAGATTCAGATGTGCGTAATGCTTTGATTCCTCTGTAAGTAGGACGTGGGTCGCTAGACCACAAATGGTGTGTTGCTTGCTTACAGATTCCTCTAACAAACGCCTCTTTATCTGCCCTCAGAGCCCTCGCAGCCGTCCTTCTCAGTTCCCGGTACAGACCAGAGTTGCCATTGAGCCATGCGCTGCAACTCCTCTCGATGATATCCAGGGTGCCCTGCGAGATGAAACACCTCCTTCTGGGTACACTGGTAACACCAACACAACCCTCAGCAACCTTCAGGGTCTTGTTATGGAAGGTCTCCCACATCACATTAGGATCGGCAGTCGTACTGAAATCTAAAAGTTCCTCACACAAACTGCATGCAAACTCATTAGAAATTACCAATGTGGTCTTAAACAGAATTATGAATACCTGATTTGTGTGGGCCAGAACTATAAGTTTTAAAATACTTGAATGTATAGTTTCTGGGATTGGGCACCATAGTAATATTCTCCATTAATTGGAGAGTCCTTACTTCATGATTAGAATCTTAGTTATCTTAAATCATCTAATATTAATATCTAATAAAGTATGAGAGCAACTGGACAAATACAACTCCCATTAATAGGGCCAAACATGAGACAAAAATAGAAGGTGACGATGCCTAGCAGCCAAGACTTTGAACTCTAAGGTGCAATCATATCAATACCTGCCATTGTCTTATTGTGTGACCTTGAGTAACATCAATTACCAGAGCTTCCACTGTAGAAAAATGTAAATAGTTATCCCATACACTTGTGATTTTTAAATCATTTTAGATATAAAAAGTAGTTGATCCTTTCAGCCTGTCAGTGCCTGTATCCTTTTGTCAAGCTTTATGAACTATTCCAAAAACGTGACTCTGAATAGAGGTAACAATGAATACAGATTGAAGAATAAACCTTAGAGCAAAAGGTGCAACAAGGACAAGTGAGACAAAGAACCTACTCCTACTCTATAAGCATTCCCCCCAGAAAAAAGCATCATATCGAGCAAAGGCGTAAATCTACTTTCAATATGTCAAAAGAAAATGAATCAGCAGTGCTAATTGGTGTGAGAAAGCCTGCTGGCATGTGTGAAGAGTGGCACAGAGGGTGTGAGCTGCCAACCCCTTTCTTTTTCCCACCTTTTCTATTATTAGTGCATGCTGGAGAAAGTGGGATCAGGATAAAAGAGTGTTCTCATAAAAGGGTGTGCTGCAACTCCTTGCTGTTGCGGGATAATCGGTTTGAATTGTTTAAAGATATTCCCCATCTGCCTCTTTTTTCTTTATTCCTCAGTTCATTAGTACTGTATACCTTATATACTGTATAGATGTTTTCTTTTAGCACCACTACAAATCAGTATAGATTTTAATTTTAAAAACATTTTAGGGATTGATTCATCTTAGTTATGTGATATTTATTGTGCTTAATGCTTTTCTGGGTGAGCAAAACTTGTAACAAAGGCTCAATTGGATACATCATTTTAAACCACCTACAGCCTCTTCATAAATATTATGATGAAGACCTTTTAAAGTGTTTTAGTGTAAAAATCAATATTCATTGAGCTGTCCAACAGAACTCCAAAAGCAGATATTGTTCTTAACTGTAGTTCTGGACCTTCATTTCACTGCAACTGCCTGTCAGGACCAATGAGAACTTTCCATTGGACAGTTTATAAATAGAGAGTGGCAGAGATCTAAATCAGTTTTGAAGGACACTTAGATGAGTGGTCAAGTCAGTGCAGATGTCTGTACATAACATGTTGGAATCAGTCACCAAACATCAATGAACTACACCAGATTTGAAGACAAAGTACAGACTATGCCATGGCCAGATTTTCCACTAAAATGCATTTGTTGGTTTAGCACAAGTCTCTTGTGAAGTCTTCGCTATATTTTCACAATTGTTCGGATACTGTTTAAGATGTTTGGCCATCTTTTATAGCATGTACATCATATATCATATATATAAATATATATATATATATATATATATATATATATATATATAGGTATATCATATATGATATACTTGCTCACATAATCAATATTATTATGTTGCTTTTAAATGTTTTGTATTTTAATCTCATAATTCATGAGTGATAAAACAGGAACATACCCTTATATTTGTGCTCTATCATTGTGCCGTACAGCACTTGTGAAAGCTCTTTCTGACAACTCCACTTGGTTTTGCATACTTAGCTTTGAAGTGTTCCGTGTTTCTCATGGATTTTGATTTTCTTTTAGCCTTACATTTTTTGCTTTGTTTACATTAACCCAGTTGCAACTTGTACTTCAGCAATTTTGCTTCCAAGACCGAAAACCTGACAGATTGAAAAAAAAAGAGGTTCCAGTCGATGAGAAAAAATAAAATAAAATCTGAAATGTGCTAAGGTCAAGCACCAAAAGAACAACTGAAAAATAATTTTAAAAAATCCAATACACTAATCAAAAATATTTTCTGAAACTATTGTAGCTACAGTAGAAAATGTCTTTTAACAAGTGAAGGACACTATCACTGGGAACTTTGCTTTGTAAAAATCCACAAAATTGGACAATGAAAGTAGCACATAACCATCTTAAATGCTGGCAACCTAATGACATCAAGCATTGTCAGCCCTGGAAATGGCACACTACTACCAACTAAGAACATTACAAACAATGCAAGTCCACAAAATGCCAGCAACCACTGGAAAACAAAATGACAGCGTGCTAAAACATAATAATGACATAAAAATTATTCAAAATGAAATAAAGCTAGTAAGCTAGTGCTCAGTGTAGTATTTATTTAGTTTAGTGAGAAGAGTGTTTTTTAATGAAGTTCATCAGGAGAAAAGACATCATTAGCACAGGAGATCATTAGCACAAAAACAAGATGTTAGGCAAAAATCAAAGTCAAAAATGTCAAGATAAAGGTCATAACCAAAAGTACCCAAAAAGAATATGGTTTTTAGCATAAAGGCATCTAAGACTTTATCCATGACCTGAGATAACAATGTGCGGCATCAATAGATCTTTTAACCCAAAACAAATTAGCTATATACTCTATATCCCTGCCAACCAACCACAAGGTGTTCTTAGCAATAGAAAGTCAAAATAGCGATACCTGTGGAATGCAAAACAGTGGTGGATATTGTTCAAAATAAAACTGCAAAATATAAATGAGACACAGAAACGTACTTTTAGTAAGAAAAACAGATTAACTGACCTCAAAACTCAGGAAAAGAGTGTTTGATGATAGAGTTACTCCAGAAAAGGAGTAAATATTATCAAAATAATTGTTCCATAATACATCCATATAAAATGATATTTGAGGAAAAAAAATTCAAGGAACCATAACAATTTTGTCTTCCCTTTTTTTTGCTGCCCAAATGAATCCTTTGAACTTACCTGTGCCATGCATCTTGTAAAGGCAGAGTGTCATTGTGACATGACAGAGTACCACTATGAGGTGCTGAGATTGCTTTATTCAAGGGGACTTTAAATATATTCCTAGAGTCTATGAATTGTTTCCAGAAATACAACTGTTAATGGTTATTTGCGGAACCACATAGACAACAATGTTCTCTATACATTAGTGTTTTACAAGTTTCACACCTGTGCATTCAGTTGTAAGTATTCGTGCTCCCTCACCACTCCTAATTTCTACTTTCTGAACATTTCTTCCAAAGGAGAAAATGAAGCTTTGTACAAAACACAAATGTTTAAGGTCTTTTGAGGTTAATGCAGGTGTAGCATGTCAAGATTTATAAAGCATATCTCACTGTGCCTTAAAAAAGCTTTTAGATTACAATTCATTATGTCCTTACCATTCTTCAGCTCTCTGCAGCTTTTGACACAGACTTTAGCTCATCTACGACTACATTGGACACAACTGATGTTACCAGATCAGCACTGGCCTAATTCAGCACCTACCCATTCAAACTCATCAGATTATATTGGAAGCCATGCTGGTTTATATTCACACAGCAAGTTCACTGCATTATTGGTTTATGTGTTTATTTTTATCCTTTTTCATGCTAACAACACTCAGCACTTTAGGGTGAATTATGGGGTATATACCTTGCATGGTCTCTATCAAAATTCTCATTAGGTGGTATCAAAAGTGTGGTGAGAGTTATATATACTTTGTAAATTGTGATACATGGCCTACTTGTTTTTCCATCTATTTTATACAAACCTGTCTATTCATCTGTTTGCACAAATGGACCAGAAACGATTCCAAATCCATGGGCCCCTGCACCTGACAAGACCTCGAGCTCATCCCTTTCCTGCTCTTCCATACCCAATTCCTGCCC